>NW_025767318.1:0-365000 GCF_003918875.1 Haliotis rubra
ATTAAGGAAAACAGACAAAAAAGAAATGCCCCGGGTGAGGATCGAACTCACGACCTTCAGATTGCTCTGACATTGGAAGCTTGACTGATTATGAGACTGACGCGCTACCTACTGCGCTACCGAGGCTTGAGATACGGGACAGAGTTTGAGGTATACATTCTCCGGCTGTCACAAGTCACACACATGTGGAGACTGTGCAATAAAAACAGCATAAGTTGGATTCGACTTGGTTATGGAAGGTACAATGTGTGCCTCGAAACACAAGTTCATAACATAACCTTGATAGATCTAATGACGACTGTACTTGAAAAAGGAAGTGAAACATACATTTTGTCAAAGCACCCAGTTGTGGGCACACCGTGTGGCATGGCTCTACAGCCATTCCGTCTTTGCACTTGTCATATATTTTCGGTCAGAAATTTCATTGAGGCGGGCGCAGCAGTAGAGCATGTCACTGTAAATGTTTTGAACATATATATGGTGATGATAATTAAGGAAAAACAGACAAAAAAGAAATGCCCCGGGTGAGGATCGAACTCACGACCTTCAGATTGCTCTGACATTGGAAGCTTGACTGATTATGAGACTGACGCGCTACCTACTGCGCTACCGAGGCTTGAGATACGGGACAGAGTTTGAGGTATACATTCTCCGGCTGTCACAAGTCACACACATGTGGAGACTGTGCAATAAAAACAGCATAAGTTGGATTCGACTTGGTTATGGAAGGTACAATGTGTGTGCCTCGAAACACAAGTTCATAACATAACCTTGATAGATCTAATGACGACTGTAATTTGAAAAAGGAAGTGAAACATACATTTTTTGTCAAAGCACCCAGTTGTAAGCACACCGTGTGGCATGGCTCTACAGCCATTCCGTCTTTGCACTTGTCATATATTTTCGGTCAGAAATTTCATTGAGGCGGGCGCAGCAGTAGAGCATGTCACTGTAAATGTTTTGAACATATATATGGTGATGATAATTAAGGAAAAACAGACAAAAAAAGAAATGCCCCGGGTGAGGATCGAACTCACGACCTTCAGATTGCTCTGACATTGGAAGCTTGACTGATTATGAGACTGACGCGCTACCTACTGCGCTACCGAGGCTTGAGATACGGGACAGAGTTTGAGGTATACATTCTCCGGCTGTCACAAGTCACACACATGTGGAGACTGTGCAATAAAAACAGCATAAGTTGATTCGACTTGGTTATGGAAGGTACAATGTGTGTGCCTCGAAACACAAGTTCATAACATAACCTTGATAGATCTAATGACGACTGTAATTTTGAAAAGGAAGTGAAACATACATTTTTGTCAAAGCACCCAGTTGTAAGCACACCGTGTGGCATGGCTCTACAGCCATTCCGTCTTTGCACTCGTCATATATTTTCGGTCAGAAATTTCATTGAGGCGGGCGCAGCAGTAGAGCATGTCACTGTAAATGTTTTGAACATATATATGGTGATGATAATTAAGGAAAAACAGACAAAAAAGAAATGCCCCGGGTGAGGATCGAACTCACGACCTTCAGATTGCTCTGACATTGGAAGCTTGACTGATTATGAGACTGACGCGCTACCTACTGCGCTACCGAGGCTTGAGATACGGGACAGAGTTTGAGGTATACATTCTCCGGCTGTCACAAGTCACACACATGTGGAGACTGTGCAACAAAAACAGCATAAGTTGGATTCGACTTGGTTATGGAAGGTACAATGTGTGTGCCTCGAAACACAAGTTCATAACATAACCTTGATAGATCTAATGACGACTGTAATTTGGAAAAGGAAGTGAAACATACATTTTGTCAAAGCACCCAGTTGTAAGCACACCGTGTGGCATGGCTCTACAGCCATTCCGTCTTTGCACTTGTCATATATTTTCGGTCAGAAATTTCATTGAGGCGGGCGCAGCAGTAGAGCATGTCACTGTAAATGTTTTGAACATATATATGGTGATGATAATTAAGGAAAAACAGACAAAAAAAGAAATGCCCCGGGTGAGGATCGAACTCACGACCTTCAGATTGCTCTGACATTGGAAGCTTGACTGATTATGAGACTGACGCGCTACCTACTGCGCTACCGAGGCTTGAGATACGGGACAGAGTTTGAGGTATACATTCTCCGGCTGTCACAAGTCACACACATGTGGAGACTGTGCAATAAAAAACAGCATAAGTTGGATTCGACTTGGTTATGGAAGGTACAATGTGTGTGCCTCGAAACACAAGTTCATAACATAACCTTGATAGATCTAATGACGACTGTACTTGAAAAAGGAAGTGAAACATACATTTTGTCAAAGCACCCAGTTGTAAGCACACCGTGTGGCATGGCTCTACAGCCATTCCGTCTTTGCACTTGTCATATATTTTCGGTCAGAAATTTCATTGAGGCGGGCGCAGCAGTAGAGCATGTCACTGTAAATGTTTTGAACATATATATGGTGATGATAATTAAGGAAAAACAGACAAAAAAAGAAATGCCCCGGGTGAGGATCGAACTCACGACCTTCAGATTGCTCTGACATTGGAAGCTTGACTGATTATGAGACTGACGCGCTACCTACTGCGCTACCGAGGCTTGAGATACGGGACAGAGTTTGAGGTATACATTCTCCGGCTGTCACAAGTCACACACATGTGGAGACTGTGCAATAAAAACAGCATAAGTTGATTCGACTTGGTTATGGAAGGTACAATGTGTGTGCCCCTCGAAACACAAGTTCATAACATAACCTTGATAGATCTAATGACGACTGTATTTGAAAAGGAAGTGAAACATACATTTTGTCAAAGCACCCAGTTGTAAGCACACCGTGTGGCATGGCTCTACAGCCATTCCGTCTTTGCACTTGTCATATATTTTCGGTCAGAAATTTCATTGAGGCGGGCGCAGCAGTAGAGCATGTCACTGTAAATGTTTTGAACATATATATGGTGATGATAATTAAGGAAAACAGACAAAAAGAAATGCCCCGGGTGAGGATCGAACTCACGACCTTCAGATTGCTCTGACATTGGAAGCTTGACTGATTATGAGACTGACGCGCTACCTACTGCGCTACCGAGGCTTGAGATACGGGACAGAGTTTGAGGTATACATTCTCCGGCTGTCACAAGTCACACACATGTGGAGACTGTGCAATAAAAACAGCATAAGTTGGATTCGACTTGGTTATGGAAGGTACAATGTGTGTGCCTCGAAACACAAGTTCATAACATAACCTTGATAGATCTAATGACGACTGTACTTGAAAAAGGAAGTGAAACATACATTTTGTCAAAGCACCCAGTTGTAAGCACACCGTGTGGCATGGCTCTACAGCCATTCCGTCTTTGCACTTGTCATATATTTTCGGTCAGAAATTTCATTGAGGCGGGCGCAGCAGTAGAGCATGTCACTGTAAATGTTTTGAACATATATATGGTGATGATAATTAAGGAAAACAGACAAAAAAGAAATGCCCCGGGTGAGGATCGAACTCACGACCTTCAGATTGCTCTGACATTGGAAGCTTGACTGATTATGAGACTGACGCGCTACCTACTGCGCTACCGAGGCTTGAGATACGGGACAGAGTTTGAGGTATACATTCTCCGGCTGTCACAAGTCACACACATGTGGAGACTGTGCAATAAAAACAGCATAAGTTGGATTCGACTTGGTTATGGAAGGTACAATGTGTGTGCCTCGAAACACAAGTTCATAACATAACCTTGATAGATCTAATGACGACTGTACTTTGAAAAAGGAAGTGAAACATACATTTTGTCAAAGCACCCAGTTGTAAGCACACCGTGTGGCATGGCTCTACAGCCATTCCGTCTTTGCACTTGTCATATATTTTCGGTCAGAAATTTCATTGAGGCGGGCGCAGCAGTAGAGCATGTCACTGTAAATGTTTTGAACATATATATGGTGATGATAATTAAGGAAAACAGACAAAAAAGAAATGCCCCGGGTGAGGATCGAACTCACGACCTTCAGATTGCTCTGACATTGGAAGCTTGACTGATTATGAGACTGACGCGCTACCTACTGCGCTACCGAGGCTTGAGATACGGGACAGAGTTTGAGGTATACATTCTCCGGCTGTCACAAGTCACACACATGTGGAGACTGTGCAATAAAAACAGCATAAGTTGATTCGACTTGGTTATGGAAGGTACAATGTGTGTGCCTCGAAACACAAGTTCATAACATAACCTTGATAGATCTAATGACGACTGTACTTGAAAAAGGAAGTGAAACATACATTTTGTCAAAGCACCCAGTTGTGTTAGCACACCGTGTGGCATGGCTCTACAGCCATTCCGTCTTTGCACTTGTCATATATTTTCGGTCAGAAATTTCATTGAGGCGGGCGCAGCAGTAGAGCATGTCACTGTAAATGTTTTGAACATATATATGGTGATGATAATTAAGGAAAACAGACAAAAAGAAATGCCCCGGGTGAGGATCGAACTCACGACCTTCAGATTGCTCTGACATTGGAAGCTTGACTGATTATGAGACTGACGCGCTACCTACTGCGCTACCGAGGCTTGAGATACGGGACAGAGTTTGAGGTATACATTCTCCGGCTGTCACAAGTCACACACATGTGGAGACTGTGCAATAAAAACAGCATAAGTTGATTCGACTTGGTTATGGAAGGTACAATGTGTGTGCCTCGAAACACAAGTTCATAACATAACCTTGATAGATCTAATGACGACTGTACTTGAAAAGGAAGTGAAACATACATTTTTGTCAAAGCACCCAGTTGTAAGTTACACCGTGTGGCATGGCTCTACAGCCATTCCGTCTTTGCACTTGTCATATATTTTCGGTCAGAAATTTCATTGAGGCGGGCGCAGCAGTAGAGCATGTCACTGTAAATGTTTTGAACATATATATGGTGATGATAATTAAGGAAAAACAGACAAAAAAGAAATGCCCCGGGTGAGGATCGAACTCACGACCTTCAGATTGCTCTGACATTGGAAGCTTGACTGATTATGAGACTGACGCGCTACCTACTGCGCTACCGAGGCTTGAGATACGGGACAGAGTTTGAGGTATACATTCTCCGGCTGTCACAAGTCACACACATGTGGAGACTGTGCAATAAAAACAGCATAAGTTGATTCGACTTGGTTATGGAAGGTACAATGTGTGTGCCTCGAAACACAAGTTCATAACATAACCTTGATAGATCTAATGACGACTGTACTTTGAAAAGGAAGTGAAACATACATTTTGTCAAAGCACCCAGTTGTAAGCACACCGTGTGGCATGGCTCTACAGCCATTCCGTCTTTGCACTTGTCATATATTTTCGGTCAGAAATTTCATTGAGGCGGGCGCAGCAGTAGAGCATGTCACTGTAAATGTTTTGAACATATATATGGTGATGATAATTAAGGAAAAACAGACAAAAAGAAATGCCCCGGGTGAGGATCGAACTCACGACCTTCAGATTGCTCTGACATTGGAAGCTTGACTGATTATGAGACTGACGCGCTACCTACTGCGCTACCGAGGCTTGAGATACGGGACAGAGTTTGAGGTATACATTCTCCGGCTGTCACAAGTCACACACATGTGGAGACTGTGCAATAAAAACAGCATAAGTTGGATTCGACTTGGTTATGGAAGGTACAATGTGTGTGCCTCGAAACACAAGTTCATAACATAACCTTGATAGATCTAATGACGACTGTACTTGAAAAAGGAAGTGAAACATACATTTTTTGTCAAAGCACCCAGTTGTAAGCACACCGTGTGGCATGGCTCTACAGCCATTCCGTCTTTGCACTTGTCATATATTTTCGGTCAGAAATTTCATTGAGGCGGGCGCAGCAGTAGAGCATGTCACTGTAAATGTTTTGAACATATATATGGTGATGATAATTAAGGAAAACAGACAAAAAGAAATGCCCCGGGTGAGGATCGAACTCACGACCTTCAGATTGCTCTGACATTGGAAGCTTGACTGATTATGAGACTGACGCGCTACCTACTGCGCTACCGAGGCTTGAGATACGGGACAGAGTTTGAGGTATACATTCTCCGGCTGTCACAAGTCACACACATGTGGAGACTGTGCAATAAAAACAGCATAAGTTGGATTCGACTTGGTTATGGAAGGTACAATGTGTGTGCCTCGAAACACAAGTTCATAACATAACCTTGATAGATCTAATGACGACTGTACTTGGAAAAGGAAGTGAAACATACATTTTTGTCAAAGCACCCAGTTGTAAGCACACCGTGTGGCATGGCTCTACAGCCATTCCGTCTTTGCACTTGTCATATATTTTCGGTCAGAAATTTCATTGAGGCGGGCGCAGCAGTAGAGCATGTCACTGTAAATGTTTTGAACATATATATGGTGATGATAATTAAGGAAAAACAGACAAAAAAAGAAATGCCCCGGGTGAGGATCGAACTCACGACCTTCAGATTGCTCTGACATTGGAAGCTTGACTGATTATGAGACTGACGCGCTACCTACTGCGCTACCGAGGCTTGAGATACGGGACAGAGTTTGAGGTATACATTCTCCGGCTGTCACAAGTCACACACATGTGGAGACTGTGCAATGAAAAACAGCATAAGTTGGATTCGACTTGGTTATGGAAGGTACAATGTGTGTGCCTCGAAACACAAGTTCATAACATAACCTTGATAGATCTAATGACGACTGTACTTGAAAAAGGAAGTGAAACATACATTTTTTGTCAAAGCACCCAGTTGTAAGCACACCGTGTGGCATGGCTCTACAGCCATTCCGTCTTTGCACTTGTCATATATTTTCGGTCAGAAATTTCATTGAGGCGGGCGCAGCAGTAGAGCATGTCACTGTAAATGTTTTGAACATATATATGGTGATGATAATTAAGGAAAACAGACAAAAAGAAATGCCCCGGGTGAGGATCGAACTCACGACCTTCAGATTGCTCTGACATTGGAAGCTTGACTGATTATGAGACTGACGCGCTACCTACTGCGCTACCGAGGCTTGAGATACGGGACAGAGTTTGAGGTATACATTCTCCGGCTGTCACAAGTCACACACATGTGGAGACTGTGCAATGAAAACAGCATAAGTTGGATTCGACTTGGTTATGGAAGGTACAATGTGTGTGCCTCGAAACACAAGTTCATAACATAACCTTGATAGATCTAATGACGACTGTACTTGAAAAGGAAGTGAAACATACATTTTGTCAAAGCACCCAGTTGTAAGTTAACACCGTGTGGCATGGCTCTACAGCCATTCCGTCTTTGCACTTGTCATATATTTTCGGTCAGAAATTTCATTGAGGCGGGCGCAGCAGTAGAGCATGTCACTGTAAATGTTTTGAACATATATATGGTGATGATAATTAAGGAAAAACAGACAAAAAAAGAAATGCCCCGGGTGAGGATCGAACTCACGACCTTCAGATTGCTCTGACATTGGAAGCTTGACTGATTATGAGACTGACGCGCTACCTACTGCGCTACCGAGGCTTGAGATACGGGACAGAGTTTGAGGTATACATTCTCCGGCTGTCACAAGTCACACACATGTGGAGACTGTGCAATAAAAACAGCATAAGTTGATTCGACTTGGTTATGGAAGGTACAATGTGTGTGCCTCGAAACACAAGTTCATAACATAACCTTGATAGATCTAATGACGACTGTACTTGGAAAAGGAAGTGAAACATACATTTTTGTCAAAGCACCCAGTTGTAAGCACACCGTGTGGCATGGCTCTACAGCCATTCCGTCTTTGCACTTGTCATATATTTTCGGTCAGAAATTTCATTGAGGCGGGCGCAGCAGTAGAGCATGTCACTGTAAATGTTTTGAACATATATATGGTGATGATAATTAAGGAAAACAGACAAAAAAAGAAATGCCCCGGGTGAGGATCGAACTCACGACCTTCAGATTGCTCTGACATTGGAAGCTTGACTGATTATGAGACTGACGCGCTACCTACTGCGCTACCGAGGCTTGAGATACGGGACAGAGTTTGAGGTATACATTCTCCGGCTGTCACAAGTCACACACATGTGGAGACTGTGCAATAAAAAACAGCATAAGTTGGATTCGACTTGGTTATGGAAGGTACAATGTGTGTGCCTCGAAACACAAGTTCATAACATAACCTTGATAGATCTAATGACGACTGTACTTGGAAAAGGAAGTGAAACATACATTTTTGTCAAAGCACCCAGTTGTAAGCACACCGTGTGGCATGGCTCTACAGCCATTCCGTCTTTGCACTTGTCATATATTTTCGGTCAGAAATTTCATTGAGGCGGGCGCAGCAGTAGAGCATGTCACTGTAAATGTTTTGAACATATATATGGTGATGATAATTAAGGAAAACAGACAAAAAAGAAATGCCCCGGGTGAGGATCGAACTCACGACCTTCAGATTGCTCTGACATTGGAAGCTTGACTGATTATGAGACTGACGCGCTACCTACTGCGCTACCGAGGCTTGAGATACGGGACAGAGTTTGAGGTATACATTCTCCGGCTGTCACAAGTCACACACATGTGGAGACTGTGCAATAAAAACAGCATAAGTTGGATTCGACTTGGTTATGGAAGGTACAATGTGTGTGCCTCGAAACACAAGTTCATAACATAACCTTGATAGATCTAATGACGACTGTACTTTGAAAAGGAAGTGAAACATACATTTTGTCAAAGCACCCAGTTGTAAGCACACCGTGTGGCATGGCTCTACAGCCATTCCGTCTTTGCACTTGTCATATATTTTCGGTCAGAAATTTCATTGAGGCGGGCGCAGCAGTAGAGCATGTCACTGTAAATGTTTTGAACATATATATGGTGATGATAATTAAGGAAAAACAGACAAAAAGAAATGCCCCGGGTGAGGATCGAACTCACGACCTTCAGATTGCTCTGACATTGGAAGCTTGACTGATTATGAGACTGACGCGCTACCTACTGCGCTACCGAGGCTTGAGATACGGGACAGAGTTTGAGGTATACATTCTCCGGCTGTCACAAGTCACACACATGTGGAGACTGTGCAATGAAAAACAGCATAAGTTGGATTCGACTTGGTTATGGAAGGTACAATGTGTGTGCCTCGAAACACAAGTTCATAACATAACCTTGATAGATCTAATGACGACTGTACTTGAAAAAGGAAGTGAAACATACATTTTTTGTCAAAGCACCCAGTTGTAAGCACACCGTGTGGCATGGCTCTACAGCCATTCCGTCTTTGCACTTGTCATATATTTTCGGTCAGAAATTTCATTGAGGCGGGCGCAGCAGTAGAGCATGTCACTGTAAATGTTTTGAACATATATATGGTGATGATAATTAAGGAAAAACAGACAAAAAGAAATGCCCCGGGTGAGGATCGAACTCACGACCTTCAGATTGCTCTGACATTGGAAGCTTGACTGATTATGAGACTGACGCGCTACCTACTGCGCTACCGAGGCTTGAGATACGGGACAGAGTTTGAGGTATACATTCTCCGGCTGTCACAAGTCACACACATGTGGAGACTGTGCAATAAAAACAGCATAAGTTGGATTCGACTTGGTTATGGAAGGTACAATGTGTGTGCCTCGAAACACAAGTTCATAACATAACCTTGATAGATCTAATGACGACTGTACTTGAAAAGGAAGTGAAACATACATTTTGTCAAAGCACCCAGTTGTAAGCACACCGTGTGGCATGGCTCTACAGCCATTCCGTCTTTGCACTTGTCATATATTTTCGGTCAGAAATTTCATTGAGGCGGGCGCAGCAGTAGAGCATGTCACTGTAAATGTTTTGAACATATATATGGTGATGATAATTAAGGAAAAACAGACAAAAAGAAATGCCCCGGGTGAGGATCGAACTCACGACCTTCAGATTGCTCTGACATTGGAAGCTTGACTGATTATGAGACTGACGCGCTACCTACTGCGCTACCGAGGCTTGAGATACGGGACAGAGTTTGAGGTATACATTCTCCGGCTGTCACAAGTCACACACATGTGGAGACTGTGCAATGAAAAACAGCATAAGTTGGATTCGACTTGGTTATGGAAGGTACAATGTGTGTGCCTCGAAACACAAGTTCATAACATAACCTTGATAGATCTAATGACGACTGTACTTGAAAAGGAAGTGAAACATACATTTTGTCAAAGCACCCAGTTGTAAGTTACACCGTGTGGCATGGCTCTACAGCCATTCCGTCTTTGCACTTGTCATATATTTTCGGTCAGAAATTTCATTGAGGCGGGCGCAGCAGTAGAGCATGTCACTGTAAATGTTTTGAACATATATATGGTGATGATAATTAAGGAAAACAGACAAAAAAGAAATGCCCCGGGTGAGGATCGAACTCACGACCTTCAGATTGCTCTGACATTGGAAGCTTGACTGATTATGAGACTGACGCGCTACCTACTGCGCTACCGAGGCTTGAGATACGGGACAGAGTTTGAGGTATACATTCTCCGGCTGTCACAAGTCACACACATGTGGAGACTGTGCAATGAAAAACAGCATAAGTTGGATTCGACTTGGTTATGGAAGGTACAATGTGTGTGCCTCGAAACACAAGTTCATAACATAACCTTGATAGATCTAATGACGACTGTACTTGAAAAGGAAGTGAAACATACATTTTGTCAAAGCACCCAGTTGTAAGCACACCGTGTGGCATGGCTCTACAGCCATTCCGTCTTTGCACTTGTCATATATTTTCGGTCAGAAATTTCATTGAGGCGGGCGCAGCAGTAGAGCATGTCACTGTAAATGTTTTGAACATATATATGGTGATGATAATTAAGGAAAACAGACAAAAAGAAATGCCCCGGGTGAGGATCGAACTCACGACCTTCAGATTGCTCTGACATTGGAAGCTTGACTGATTATGAGACTGACGCGCTACCTACTGCGCTACCGAGGCTTGAGATACGGGACAGAGTTTGAGGTATACATTCTCCGGCTGTCACAAGTCACACACATGTGGAGACTGTGCAATGAAAAACAGCATAAGTTGGATTCGACTTGGTTATGGAAGGTACAATGTGTGTGCCTCGAAACACAAGTTCATAACATAACCTTGATAGATCTAATGACGACTGTACTTGAAAAGGAAGTGAAACATACATTTTGTCAAAGCACCCAGTTGTAAGCACACCGTGTGGCATGGCTCTACAGCCATTCCGTCTTTGCACTTGTCATATATTTTCGGTCAGAAATTTCATTGAGGCGGGCGCAGCAGTAGAGCATGTCACTGTAAATGTTTTGAACATATATATGGTGATGATAATTAAGGAAAACAGACAAAAAAGAAATGCCCCGGGTGAGGATCGAACTCACGACCTTCAGATTGCTCTGACATTGGAAGCTTGACTGATTATGAGACTGACGCGCTACCTACTGCGCTACCGAGGCTTGAGATACGGGACAGAGTTTGAGGTATACATTCTCCGGCTGTCACAAGTCACACACATGTGGAGACTGTGCAATGAAAAACAGCATAAGTTGGATTCGACTTGGTTATGGAAGGTACAATGTGTGTGCCTCGAAACACAAGTTCATAACATAACCTTGATAGATCTAATGACGACTGTACTTGAAAAGGAAGTGAAACATACATTTTTGTCAAAGCACCCAGTTGTAAGCACACCGTGTGGCATGGCTCTACAGCCATTCCGTCTTTGCACTTGTCATATATTTTCGGTCAGAAATTTCATTGAGGCGGGCGCAGCAGTAGAGCATGTCACTGTAAATGTTTTGAACATATATATGGTGATGATAATTAAGGAAAAACAGACAAAAAAGAAATGCCCCGGGTGAGGATCGAACTCACGACCTTCAGATTGCTCTGACATTGGAAGCTTGACTGATTATGAGACTGACGCGCTACCTACTGCGCTACCGAGGCTTGAGATACGGGACAGAGTTTGAGGTATACATTCTCCGGCTGTCACAAGTCACACACATGTGGAGACTGTGCAATAAAAACAGCATAAGTTGATTCGACTTGGTTATGGAAGGTACAATGTGTGTGCCTCGAAACACAAGTTCATAACATAACCTTGATAGATCTAATGACGACTGTACTTGAAAAAGGAAGTGAAACATACATTTTTTGTCAAAGCACCCAGTTGTAAGCACACCGTGTGGCATGGCTCTACAGCCATTCCGTCTTTGCACTTGTCATATATTTTCGGTCAGAAATTTCATTGAGGCGGGCGCAGCAGTAGAGCATGTCACTGTAAATGTTTTGAACATATATATGGTGATGATAATTAAGGAAAACAGACAAAAAGAAATGCCCCGGGTGAGGATCGAACTCACGACCTTCAGATTGCTCTGACATTGGAAGCTTGACTGATTATGAGACTGACGCGCTACCTACTGCGCTACCGAGGCTTGAGATACGGGACAGAGTTTGAGGTATACATTCTCCGGCTGTCACAAGTCACACACATGTGGAGACTGTGCAATGAAAAACAGCATAAGTTGGATTCGACTTGGTTATGGAAGGTACAATGTGTGTGCCTCGAAACACAAGTTCATAACATAACCTTGATAGATCTAATGACGACTGTACTTGAAAAGGAAGTGAAACATACATTTTGTCAAAGCACCCAGTTGTAAGCACACCGTGTGGCATGGCTCTACAGCCATTCCGTCTTTGCACTTGTCATATATTTTCGGTCAGAAATTTCATTGAGGCGGGCGCAGCAGTAGAGCATGTCACTGTAAATGTTTTGAACATATATATGGTGATGATAATTAAGGAAAAACAGACAAAAAAGAAATGCCCCGGGTGAGGATCGAACTCACGACCTTCAGATTGCTCTGACATTGGAAGCTTGACTGATTATGAGACTGACGCGCTACCTACTGCGCTACCGAGGCTTGAGATACGGGACAGAGTTTGAGGTATACATTCTCCGGCTGTCACAAGTCACACACATGTGGAGACTGTGCAATAAAAACAGCATAAGTTGGATTCGACTTGGTTATGGAAGGTACAATGTGTGTGCCTCGAAACACAAGTTCATAACATAACCTTGATAGATCTAATGACGACTGTACTTGAAAAGGAAGTGAAACATACATTTTGTCAAAGCACCCAGTTGTAAGCACACCGTGTGGCATGGCTCTACAGCCATTCCGTCTTTGCACTTGTCATATATTTTCGGTCAGAAATTTCATTGAGGCGGGCGCAGCAGTAGAGCATGTCACTGTAAATGTTTTGAACATATATATGGTGATGATAATTAAGGAAAACAGACAAAAAAGAAATGCCCCGGGTGAGGATCGAACTCACGACCTTCAGATTGCTCTGACATTGGAAGCTTGACTGATTATGAGACTGACGCGCTACCTACTGCGCTACCGAGGCTTGAGATACGGGACAGAGTTTGAGGTATACATTCTCCGGCTGTCACAAGTCACACACATGTGGAGACTGTGCAATAAAAACAGCATAAGTTGGATTCGACTTGGTTATGGAAGGTACAATGTGTGTGCCTCGAAACACAAGTTCATAACATAACCTTGATAGATCTAATGACGACTGTACTTTGAAAAGGAAGTGAAACATACATTTTGTCAAAGCACCCAGTTGTAAGCACACCGTGTGGCATGGCTCTACAGCCATTCCGTCTTTGCACTTGTCATATATTTTCGGTCAGAAATTTCATTGAGGCGGGCGCAGCAGTAGAGCATGTCACTGTAAATGTTTTGAACATATATATGGTGATGATAATTAAGGAAAACAGACAAAAAGAAATGCCCCGGGTGAGGATCGAACTCACGACCTTCAGATTGCTCTGACATTGGAAGCTTGACTGATTATGAGACTGACGCGCTACCTACTGCGCTACCGAGGCTTGAGATACGGGACAGAGTTTGAGGTATACATTCTCCGGCTGTCACAAGTCACACACATGTGGAGACTGTGCAATGCAAAAAACAGCATAAGTTGGATTCGACTTGGTTATGGAAGGTACAATGTGTGTGCCTCGAAACACAAGTTCATAACATAACCTTGATAGATCTAATGACGACTGTACTTGGAAAAGGAAGTGAAACATACATTTTTGTCAAAGCACCCAGTTGTAAGCACACCGTGTGGCATGGCTCTACAGCCATTCCGTCTTTGCACTTGTCATATATTTTCGGTCAGAAATTTCATTGAGGCGGGCGCAGCAGTAGAGCATGTCACTGTAAATGTTTTGAACATATATATGGTGATGATAATTAAGGAAAAACAGACAAAAAAAGAAATGCCCCGGGTGAGGATCGAACTCACGACCTTCAGATTGCTCTGACATTGGAAGCTTGACTGATTATGAGACTGACGCGCTACCTACTGCGCTACCGAGGCTTGAGATACGGGACAGAGTTTGAGGTATACATTCTCCGGCTGTCACAAGTCACACACATGTGGAGACTGTGCAATGAAAAACAGCATAAGTTGGATTCGACTTGGTTATGGAAGGTACAATGTGTGTGCCTCGAAACACAAGTTCATAACATAACCTTGATAGATCTAATGACGACTGTACTTGAGAAAGGAAGTGAAACATACATTTTTGTCAAAGCACCCAGTTGTAAGCACACCGTGTGGCATGGCTCTACAGCCATTCCGTCTTTGCACTTGTCATATATTTTCGGTCAGAAATTTCATTGAGGCGGGCGCAGCAGTAGAGCATGTCACTGTAAATGTTTTGAACATATATATGGTGATGATAATTAAGGAAAAACAGACAAAAAAAGAAATGCCCCGGGTGAGGATCGAACTCACGACCTTCAGATTGCTCTGACATTGGAAGCTTGACTGATTATGAGACTGACGCGCTACCTACTGCGCTACCGAGGCTTGAGATACGGGACAGAGTTTGAGGTATACATTCTCCGGCTGTCACAAGTCACACACATGTGGAGACTGTGCAATGAAAAACAGCATAAGTTGGATTCGACTTGGTTATGGAAGGTACAATGTGTGTGCCTCGAAACACAAGTTCATAACATAACCTTGATAGATCTAATGACGACTGTACTTGAAAAAGGAAGTGAAACATACATTTTTTGTCAAAGCACCCAGTTGTAAGCACACCGTGTGGCATGGCTCTACAGCCATTCCGTCTTTGCACTTGTCATATATTTTCGGTCAGAAATTTCATTGAGGCGGGCGCAGCAGTAGAGCATGTCACTGTAAATGTTTTGAACATATATATGGTGATGATAATTAAGGAAAAACAGACAAAAAAAGAAATGCCCCGGGTGAGGATCGAACTCACGACCTTCAGATTGCTCTGACATTGGAAGCTTGACTGATTATGAGACTGACGCGCTACCTACTGCGCTACCGAGGCTTGAGATACGGGACAGAGTTTGAGGTATACATTCTCCGGCTGTCACAAGTCACACACATGTGGAGACTGTGCAATGAAAAACAGCATAAGTTGGATTCGACTTGGTTATGGAAGGTACAATGTGTGTGCCTCGAAACACAAGTTCATAACATAACCTTGATAGATCTAATGACGACTGTACTTGGAAAAGGAAGTGAAACATACATTTTTGTCAAAGCACCCAGTTGTAAGCACACCGTGTGGCATGGCTCTACAGCCATTCCGTCTTTGCACTTGTCATATATTTTCGGTCAGAAATTTCATTGAGGCGGGCGCAGCAGTAGAGCATGTCACTGTAAATGTTTTGAACATATATATGGTGATGATAATTAAGGAAAAACAGACAAAAAGAAATGCCCCGGGTGAGGATCGAACTCACGACCTTCAGATTGCTCTGACATTGGAAGCTTGACTGATTATGAGACTGACGCGCTACCTACTGCGCTACCGAGGCTTGAGATACGGGACAGAGTTTGAGGTATACATTCTCCGGCTGTCACAAGTCACACACATGTGGAGACTGTGCAATGAAAAACAGCATAAGTTGGATTCGACTTGGTTATGGAAGGTACAATGTGTGTGCCTCGAAACACAAGTTCATAACATAACCTTGATAGATCTAATGACGACTGTACTTGAAAAGGAAGTGAAACATACATTTTGTCAAAGCACCCAGTTGTAAGCACACCGTGTGGCATGGCTCTACAGCCATTCCGTCTTTGCACTTGTCATATATTTTCGGTCAGAAATTTCATTGAGGCGGGCGCAGCAGTAGAGCATGTCACTGTAAATGTTTTGAACATATATATGGTGATGATAATTAAGGAAAAACAGACAAAAAAAGAAATGCCCCGGGTGAGGATCGAACTCACGACCTTCAGATTGCTCTGACATTGGAAGCTTGACTGATTATGAGACTGACGCGCTACCTACTGCGCTACCGAGGCTTGAGATACGGGACAGAGTTTGAGGTATACATTCTCCGGCTGTCACAAGTCACACACATGTGGAGACTGTGCAATGAAAAACAGCATAAGTTGGATTCGACTTGGTTATGGAAGGTACAATGTGTGTGCCTCGAAACACAAGTTCATAACATAACCTTGATAGATCTAATGACGACTGTACTTGGAAAAGGAAGTGAAACATACATTTTTGTCAAAGCACCCAGTTGTAAGCACACCGTGTGGCATGGCTCTACAGCCATTCCGTCTTTGCACTTGTCATATATTTTCGGTCAGAAATTTCATTGAGGCGGGCGCAGCAGTAGAGCATGTCACTGTAAATGTTTTGAACATATATATGGTGATGATAATTAAGGAAAAACAGACAAAAAAAGAAATGCCCCGGGTGAGGATCGAACTCACGACCTTCAGATTGCTCTGACATTGGAAGCTTGACTGATTATGAGACTGACGCGCTACCTACTGCGCTACCGAGGCTTGAGATACGGGACAGAGTTTGAGGTATACATTCTCCGGCTGTCACAAGTCACACACATGTGGAGACTGTGCAATAAAAACAGCATAAGTTGGATTCGACTTGGTTATGGAAGGTACAATGTGTGTGCCTCGAAACACAAGTTCATAACATAACCTTGATAGATCTAATGACGACTGTACTTGAAAAGGAAGTGAAACATACATTTTTTGTCAAAGCACCCAGTTGTAAGCACACCGTGTGGCATGGCTCTACAGCCATTCCGTCTTTGCACTTGTCATATATTTTCGGTCAGAAATTTCATTGAGGCGGGCGCAGCAGTAGAGCATGTCACTGTAAATGTTTTGAACATATATATGGTGATGATAATTAAGGAAAAACAGACAAAAAAAGAAATGCCCCGGGTGAGGATCGAACTCACGACCTTCAGATTGCTCTGACATTGGAAGCTTGACTGATTATGAGACTGACGCGCTACCTACTGCGCTACCGAGGCTTGAGATACGGGACAGAGTTTGAGGTATACATTCTCCGGCTGTCACAAGTCACACACATGTGGAGACTGTGCAATAAAAAACAGCATAAGTTGGATTCGCCTTGGGGCGGAGTTGGGGTGCAGGAGTATGGCGTATTAATTAATGTTACTTTTGTCTTAGTAGGTCACTTCACCTGTGTACTGCATCAAACTGATATACAAAAATAGAACATATCGACCTTCACCAGTACTTTTCTGGAGTCTATCGACCCGTGTCGCTAGCACCCCGGTCACACGTTCAGCATGCTATGATTGATGTGATTGTGTGTTAGATCCAGAGGCGTTGTGGTCCCTGCTGGTATCGATGGATAGTGACAGACTGCACTTCACGACGATGATTTGGAGATTTTACGTACGCTTACTGACATGATACGTATTTCGCAGACAAATCCACGAGAACATTTTGTGTTTGATCGAAAGTGGGGTGACTATGATCAAAAGATAGGGCAATCTGAAAGGAACATTACGTTTGTATGTTTAACGTCTGAATTTGGAAATTTGCCAGAAGCGGTGGGAGGAGAGGAAGTACAGTGTAGTTCAGTTGGTATTTGTTGTTTGCTTTGGTTGGGGTCGGGGTGGGTTGTGGGTTTGCTTTTTGTTTTTGTTTGGGTGTTGTTGTCTTTTAAATGGGGAGGGGGTCATATCAGGTAATGAGTTTCGGTTTGTTTTTATTGGTACTAGTGGGTTATGGATTATGTGGCATTTAGTACTTTTATTCGACCTAAAAGGCCAGTTGTGATTAGAAATATACCTAAGGTTTTGAAGACTTGGGTTTAGTGGGCTTATAAGTGTTTGATTACACAATGCCATTTTAGATAGTGGTCAAATGTAGCTAACATATGTTATATTTGGGATTACACTTTCTTATTAAAGTACAAACTCTAGTACGTTTTTGGGTTGAGTCCCATGCGGAATTCGAACCCACACCCTCAAAGTCTGGCACCTAATCACCAGCACACAAAGTCAGCCGCCTAACCCGCTCAGTCACCTTGGAAAAAAATTCCGGGTCTCTGTTTTCTAGTTAGTTTGGTTTAGGCAAGTTTGGGAATTTTACCCAACTTTGTTGCAGAAGAATTTTGTGGACTACTCTGGGTTCCTCTTTTTTATTTTGCTAACTGTTCTATGGAAATGACAGTGGTTGCTGTGCAACGGGTCCTGATGCAATTCTCACTGAGTACATTGAGCGAAGTCCTGTGTGCAGATTGTAAAGTCGATAACAGAAATAGTTTGGTGCTGACTACCGTACCTACGTAGTTGGTTGTTATTTAACAGTACAAGGTTATTCTGATCAATCCAGTAGGCTATTGGCGGTATTGATCTTTCTTCTAGGAGGGTCGGTGGGTGTTAAAGTTCCCCAAGTAGATGGGGGAATATGCGTCTACCTCCTTGAGGGCCTAGAGATCCTCATGCTTTATTGGTTTATTTCTGCAATTGTATATGTTGGCGACATTTATTGTTCCTTGGATTTGGTTTCTACTTTAGGAGAAATTATCTCTTTATCTCTTTGTGGTTTATTTCCTTCCTGGCATGATCAAGATTTGGGTCAATGGAGTCTTTCTGGTTTAAAACGGGGTAGGGTGAACTTTGATTTGGGAGTGAAGTGAGTTTCCTGAACACATATGATATGGGGACAATTACTTTTGCCGAGTTTAGTTTATCGTAAGTGGTTGTGGTCGGGCCTTATGATTTAGAGTCTGTTTTAGGGTTTATTTAATTGGTGGGAGGTAATTTTAGAATTTTGTTGAAGTATTTATTAACATGGTAAATGACAGCGACGTTAGCTTTAATTTGTATGCCACCCCGTGGAATGTTTCTATACTTGAGCTTGGTTATGTGTGCTGGTGGATTTATGCGAGATTTGCGAAATTATGTAGGGTTTGCTAGTTTTGTTCTGTTGTGCAAGACACAACTCGTATATCGAGTCTGCACTTAACATGGAATGGTGTAATAATTTGATTTAATTCTCTCAATCAGTCAGAATGAAGCTGCAGGCATGGACGTAGCGTGTTGACAGGTGCGCTGATGAGCGTGGATGTAGGGTGTTGATAAGGTTACAGGCCGGAAATGCCACATTTCCGAAACAGATAGCCTAAATTGATGTGGCTCTCCCGGCAATAGTTACGGTTGCGTGAACATGGAATGTGGCTCTCCCGGTTATGCTGTCAAAATATGCTTAGTGATTCAAACGCGTTACCGTATTTAACAAAACAAGACATCTTTCCTCATCATTTTATTCAGATCACAACAGGTTTTGTTTCTTTAATTAGCACAATATAATATAGTAATAGGTATATAACATATCATAATAATATCACAAAATAATAATAAATGTTAATCTGTAAAACATAATAATAATGTTAATGGTTTAGTTTGTTGCCATGTGTACAAACAGATAAAATGGCGTAAGATCGCAAAACATTTTTTTTTTTTACACCCCTACTGCAGATGGGGGTCGCCCCGATCTTAGATATACCAACAACCAACTTGGAAGATTATTTTATGGATGATGCTCCCTGGCTAAATCATGTGAAACATATATTTTGTAAATGCGTCTGTATTTGTAAACCCCTTGCATTATACTCAATCCTGGATCATATCAAAATCTGAATCAATCCTGAGACCAGTGAAATCATCTAAAGGACAATATTATAAGATTTTTAAAAACTCACCTTCACTCGACAAATACTTACTGCTGTCTCAAAATATTTGCAAACCTATTCTATGTTTTAAAAATCTAACCATAATTTGTCAATAGAAAGTGGGAGATGGACGAATCTCGCATGAACAGAAAGAGTATGTAACCTTTGTAACTCGCAGTTAAAACTTTGTCAAGGCTAAATACTACTTTGAGCCGTGGTGCCAAGGTCATTTCTCGCTGCCTATATACTCATGGAAACGAATAAGGGAACACATGAAAGTACAACTATTCCTTTATTCCTTTCAAGGTTTCTTCACGTGGTATTTATTGCACTGTGAGTAAAATTCTGCAAATAAATGAAGGAACACTTTTACTTTCATGTACACATATTAATGAGTAATAATGCATTTTGCTCCTGAACTTTCTGGATTGATAGTTCACTAAGCTCCATATCTTTGTTCTATGTTTCTAGGTAAGGGGGATGTCTAAATAAATCGGAGCGTTTTTCTTATTATTTACATTTTGATCAATACATAGTGAAACAATTGAACTGAGATCCAACATCACCGATAAAGATTCTGTAGCCAACGAGTATTTGTGTTCAAGATTATTCTTGGGTTGGAAGATTTCCTCGGAAACAAATTCCTTTTGTAAAAATAATTCCTGACAAATGACGCTTGAAACGCTGGGACATTTAGTCCGCATTCAAGACATATTCAAACTTCATGCGTTAATTAAAAAAATTAAAAATAAACTTCTACATCTATAGAAGGTGAGGTTGCGTGTGACCTGTGGGTCAAGAACATGAAATGATAGGTAAATATGAAACATTTCTACCTAAAACTTCTTCAGGAACACAGCGATTTCTTTCACTATCAACCATTGTTTGTGTTTTTCCATAAGTGTTATCTGTAAACATTGTACATCTGAAATGGTTCCGTTGTGATAATCCAAGCGACCTTCCGTAAATGATCCTATCAAAGCAACAGGAATACAAGATGGCGGTTTAACCAAAGCTGTATACCGCCTGCCATATTCCAAAATGGCGTCATGTGCCCGGTCTCTTTCCGGGTCAGCGAAATGACCCGTTTCTATGGCAACACCACTTATATCCTGGGGATTATCAAATATTACAGTAATTGTATCTCCAGAATTGGGGTTTCGTCCCCAGAAAAATCTTCCAGTTTGTGATTTGTTATAAGCCATGCTAATATAATTGTCTTCAAATGTGTCTATAGTGGAATACAACTGAGCTGGTGGATTATCTCCCTTGTGTTTTTTAACACGACCTTCAAAGTACACATCCACCATATCACGGGTCGTATTACTCAATGAAGAATGATAACCCACGTGATTAAATAGCGTCGGAATTCTGACAAATCGTTTCTTTTGTAACATCAGATTCAGAAAATGCAACAGCAAGAAGTCACATGGTTGTTCGTTGTAGAAAGATCGCAAGAGGTTCGCAAGTTTAGGAATATCAATACTCTTGTAAAGTTTTCCAATGTAACCCATGACTGAAAAGTCCAGCATCGTCCACGTGTGCTTCCGCTCCTGGATGTAGGACCTTATTTTTTGTACGTATCCTTCCGCGGCTGTGACGTCATCCTCCAGCTGCAAATAGTACTCGGATAAACCTTTTGCATAGTTCATTAAAAATGCATAGTCAAGATTCTGTTTTGACCTCCATTTGACTCTGTATTCTGCATCTCCGAATGTTGACCTCAGTGAGTCTAAAGGCGGGTAGTAGCTATCTGGCGGTGTTATCACATGAATAAATCCGTTCAGAACATACGCTGAAAACTCATCTGTGAGAGAATGTTTCAATTCCGAAATATAGGTGGCGTTGTGATCGTTCACAGAAATAACAATAGTTGTGTTCTGGCGGTCAGTTTCAGTGCTGTGGTCGATCAGTGACTGTAACGTTGACAATAGGTATGTTCCATTTTCCCTGCACACTGTTGGTATTCCAATTGTTAGGAAACCTGAAAAAGAAGCAATGTTAGGCGTAGTCTTATATGAAACATGGTTACATTGGTTCTTGTTTGCTTACATGTGCATTAAATGAGTTTGTTCATCTTACCCTTCGGTCACCACACAATGTAGGTTTAAGACACTTATCAGTAGAAAAATGCTTTGGTGTGTGATTTGTTGCCTCGCGCAACATCTATCTGAACTGCTGGACACATTACCTGTTATCTGACAGACTGCTTTGTTGAAGCAGCATGGAGTGGAACGGGCTGATTGGACAAGATTGTCAGTTCAGGCGAGTGAGTATTCTTTGGGATCGCAGGTCAGCGTTGGTTCCCAGCGCCCAATGCTGGTCGTAAAAGGCACCCTAATGGATCGGTGGTTAGATGCTGTGGTATCATTGACTACCAACGTACCCCACGAATCGTGGTTCACTGATCTGACAGGCATCGGTCTATCATGGCCTCTGTGCCCCCTAACTGATCTGACAGGCATCGGTCTATTATGGCCTCCGTGCCCCCTAAATGATCTGACAGGCATCGGTCTATTATGGCCTCCGTGCCCCCTAATTGATCTGACAGGCATCGGTCTAATATGACCTCCGTGCACCCTAAATGATCTGACAGGCATCGGTCTATCATGGCCTCCGTGCACCCTAAAACTGATCTGACAGACATCGGTCTATTATTGCCTCCGTGCACCCTAACAGACATCTCTGACAGGCATCGGTCTCTTATGACCTCCGTGCACCCTAACTGATCTGACAGGCATCGGTCTATCATGGCCTCCGTGCACCCTAACTGATCTGACAGGCATCGGTCTATCATGGCCTCCGTGCACCCTAACTGATCTGACAGGCATCGGTCTATCATGGCCTCCGTGCACCCTAACTGATCTGACAGGCATCGGTCTATCATGGCCTCCGAGCACCCTAACTCATCTGACAGGCATCGGTGTATTATGACTCTCCGTCGGCTATCATGGCCTAACTCATCTGACCATCTGACAGGCATCGGTCTATCATGGCCTCCGTGCCCCTAACTCATCTGACAGGCATCGGTGTATTATGACCTCCGTGCACCCTAACTGATCTGACAGGCATCGGTGTATTATGACCCCTATGCCCCCTAACTTATCTGATAGGCATCGGTGTATTATGACCATCTGATAGGCATCGGTGTATTATGACCTCCGTGCCCCTAACTGATCTGACAGGCATCGGTGACTAAGGCATCGGTGTATTATGACCTCCGTGCCCCTAACTGATCTGACAGGCATCGGTGTATTATGACCTCCGTGCCCCTAACTGATCTGACAGGCATCGGTGTATTATGACCTCTATGCCCCCTAACTGATCTGACAGGCATCGGTGTATTATGCCCCCTAACTGATCTGACAGCCATCGGTGCCCCCTAACTGATCTTACGATTGTATTATGACCCCTATGCCCCTAACTTATCTGACAGGCATCGGTGTATTATGACCTCCGTGCCCCCTAACTTATCTGATAGGCATCGGTGTATTATGACCTCCGTGCCCCTAACTGATCTGACAGGCATCGGTGTATTATGACCTCCGTGCCCCTAACTGATCTGACAGGCATCGGTGTATTATGACCTCCGTGCCCCTAACTGATCTGACAGGCATCGGTGTATTATGACCTCCGTGCCCCTAACTGATCTGACAGCCATCGGTGTATTATGACCTCTATGCCCCCTAACGTGCCCCTAACTGATCTGACAGCCATCGGTGGTGTATTATTATGACTGATCCCTATGCCCCTAACTGATCTGACAGGCATCGGTGTATTATGACCCCTATGCCCCCCTAACTGATCTGACAGGCATCGGTGTATTATGCCACTTAGGTTTTCTCATGGTATGCTCCTTCAGTTGGCGTTACCTTTCTGCAGTCTCGGTTTCCCAACGACGGGAATGGCTTCACCCCACGTGTCTTCATGTGGCTGCTGCAAATGAAATGAACGAGATCAGAGTTGTTCAAGTGGTCATTGGTATAATTGGTCATTGACATAATCGAGTATGTTCAAATACTAACCTCGTTACAAGTAAATATTCACTTCACGGATATGGACCAAAGTAAAATACTCGGTATATCACCAGCAATAACCATCCAACGAGAAGCAAGATTAACATTTATATGTTTTACAGGTCTACAATGGACTCTGTCTCAATCAGACTGAATCATCCTGATCTCTGCCCACAGTGAAACAAATTTACCTAAATCAGGAAAATCCGTGACTTTGTAAATTCTCCCTGATCTGGACTTTCTTCATTTCAGGCAAACTAAATGCACTTAAGGCTAATGTATAAAGTGGCTAACGCTTTCCAATCCTGTTTAACCTTTTACACTTATCCACGACACTCCTTTAGGCTGTAAGCGTCAACCCGGAGAGCGGAAGGTCGCGGGTTCGATCCCTGACCGCGTCATACCAAAATACGTTAAACTGTGGTACTTGTTGATCCCTGTCTGGCGCTCAGCATTAATGGGTACCAACAAGGACTGGTCGGTTCGGAGTCCGTATAATGTGTCTGAGTGGGGTATTCGTGCTGAACTGCCACCTGGTATCTCAGTGGGCTAGCACTATAAAACCAGCTTAAGTCTGGTCTAGTACAACCAGCCACACATACACACGCATGCACGTCGACATATAAGCGAAATATTCTTAAGCCCGACGATAAACCCCGTTTCACCTCACCTGACCTCACCTCATATGTGTATAACTGCCTTCAGTACACTACGTTTCATGAATGAGAAAGACATCCTATCACCACACTACCATAGCAAGAATGTACCAACAAACTATTGTGTGTACAAAAGCTCCTAATTCCAAATCTTCTGCAAAGTTCACCAGAAGGAGGGGTATAGAAAGACTGTTAAAGACTGTTAAAGACTGTCAAAGACTGTTAGCTTTATAATATACTGAACATCACTGAAAACGCACCAGTCTAAAATTGTCCATATTTTCATCAAGATGGATTTCAGCATGACAATGATCAATGGGTATAACTAACATGAAGTCGAAGCGCATGTCCAGTTGAAACAAAATGCTTTAGAAACAAGTTCCTGTCCACTGTATGACTCTTAATTCCAAAATGCATCAACATGCAGCCACGCCATGAAAAAAGGCGCGAAATCATACTGACTGTGACATTAAAAGCAGGTGTATGAGAACCGATTCTCATTGCTTCACTAACGATTGTGAGACGAGGACAGAGATGCCGAGGTTAACACCTGACGAAAGAGAACGTGCACTAGGCATGATTCAGCTTGGCACCAGCAGCAGGGATATTGCTCGACAACTTGGACTTGGCCACTCCACCATCGTTAGGCTTCATAGACGACATCAGTAGACAGGCAGCACCCGTGACCTTCAATGACCGTGGCAACAACGTGTTACGACGCTCCATCAGGATCGCCATATTGACCTTGTCCATATCAGTGATTGAACACTGCCGACTGCAAGGACTGCTGCACTAGTTCACGGTTGACGTGGGGTCATCAGCGCTGACTCCATGCGACGCCGTCTATACGCTACATGGCTCCATGCTCGACGTCCTTACGTTTGACCAATTCTGACTGACAGACACCGTAATGAGCGTATACAATGGGTTAGCAGGCATATTCAGTAAAGGTTACAACAATGGTATGGTGTGGTAGTCACTGACGAGTCACGTCTTCATCTACGTAATGCTGACGGCCGATTACGTGTTTAGCTTAGACGCGGTGAACGTTATGCTGATGAGTGTGTGGTTCAGACAGGCCTTTGGGTGGTGGGAGTGTCATGGTCTGGGGTGGAATAAATTACAATCACAGGAATGCCTTCATGTCTGTCAAGGGAGAGTTAATGCCCTTTGTTAACGTGAGCAGATTCTTCAGAATCACATCGTATCTGTCTTCAATCACCACAAGATGTCCATACTTTTCAACAGGACAACGCACGGGCACACACAACAAGGCTTTCCATCCAGTATCTGGCCCAGCTACACATCCAGGTTATTCATTGGCCAGCACAGTCGCCAGATGTATCCCCCATGGAGCACTTGTGGGACGAAATTGGTCAACGTCTTTAGCGGCGACAACAGATGCGAAACATCCGGGAACTTGAGGCTGCACTACTGCAGAGGTGGAATGCCATCCTCAAGAACTCTATTCGGACGCTTATTGACTCAATGAGGAGACGTTGAACTGCATGTGTCAATGCAAATGGCGGTCACACGCGATACTGACTTTTCGATTTGACCCCACGTGTGTTTGATCCTTTCTGACTGGAACATTTCAATGAATGAGCGTCTTTTCAGTGTTGTTGTTTTTGTCAGTCTGTTATTATCCACACAGAAAATATCAATTCCTTACACGTGCTTTTAATAATCTGAACTTTTATAAGTGGTGCGTTTTCAATGATGTTCAGTATATTTTACATAAACCCGAACCCATTGATTCCAATACCTTTTACCAAGACAACTGCCTTGGAAACAAACTTGCAATCCAACCGCTATTTAGACAGACACCTACCGTGTAACGTCTCGCTGCGTTGTTGTCGTCCAGTACCGTGCCTACAAAATAAATGTTGAAGGTACTGTCACGGTGAAGTGGTTTCATGTAACATGTGCTATATAGATACTGATGCTGGTATGCAGATGGCAGACCAGGTAGCCGTTACTGCAACGTGTTCTTATGTTACTCTATGGATTCGGACAAGAGTCAGGGCAAGTGAGGTGAGGTGAAATTGGGTTTAACGTCGTGCTTAAGACTATTTCGCTCATATGACGACGTGCATGCATGTGTATGTGTATGTGCGGCTGTTTGTACTAGCCCAGACTGAAGCTGGTTTTATAGTGCTAGCCCACTGAGATACCAAGCCGCAGTGAAGCATGAATACCCCACTCAGACACATTATACTGACTCCGAGTCGACCAGTCCTTGTTGTACCCATTAATGCCGAGCGCCAGACAGGCACCAACAAGTACCATATTTTAACGTCTTTTGGTATGACGCGATCGGGGATCGAACCCGCGTCCGCTCCCCGGGCGGACGCTTTTACCACTACACCACGGAAGCGGTCGTCAGGGCAAGTAGTGGTTTGGCATTCATACTGCTTTGGATAGTGAGTGAGTAAGTTCAGTTTTGCGCCGCACTCAGCAATATTCCAGCTATATGGCGGCGGTCTGTAAATAATCGAGTCTGGACCAGACAATCGCTTTGGACAGAGTTCCAGTTATAAATATGTTGGAGGAACATCCAAACTGATTCAAGTCTTAGATGTTTTCCACTGTTATTGTTGGTTCTGACAAGCAAATCACTAATCATGTCATTCTACTGCAGATTATGGCAAGTCTAAGGGACACAGCTCTAATCATTCGACAACAGATCATGGTAAGCCAAAGGGACACATCTCTAGTCATGTCATTCAACAACAGATCATGGTAAGCCTAAGGGACACAGCTCTAGTCAGCCTAAGGGACACAGCTCTAGTCATGTCATTCGACAACAGATCATGGTAAGCCTAAGGGACACAGCTCTAGATATGTCATTCAACAACAGATCATGGTAAGCCTAAGGGACACAGCTCTAATCATGTCATTCAACAACAGATCATGGTAAGCCTAAGGGACACAGCTCTAATCATGTCATTCAACAACAGATCATGGTAAGCCTAAGGACACAGCTCTAGTCATGTCATCAACAACAGATCATGGTAAGCCTAAGGACACAGTTTTAGTCATGACATTCGACGAGAGATCATGGTAAGGTTAAGGGACACAGCTCTAATCATGTCATTCAACAACAGATCATGGTAAGCCTAAGGGACACAGCTCTAATCATGTCATTCAACAACAGATCATGGTAAGCCTAAGGACACAGCTCTAGTCATGTCATCAACAACAGATCATGGTAAGCCTAAGGACACAGCTCCAGTCATGTCATTCAACAACAGGTGATGGTAAGCCTAAGGGACACAGTTTTAGTCATGACATTCGACGAGAGATCATGGTGAGGGAAACAGCTCTGCGCAACAAAGAACAGAGTGGACCAACTCCACTTGAGAGTGACGGACAGAGTTGATGTTGTGATACAAGTAGTTGTCAGAGGATACTGTTTAACAGTCACCAGTATTCCAACTACATAACACTGGTCTGTACATACATTGTCTATATCCCTTTAAAGTCAGCATTAGACACCTAAAAGCAAGTCCACACAGCTTGTAACCAGACGACTGCATTATATGAGGTGGTATGACGCTTTAGGGAGCATTCCCGTAATGGCAGACCCGTGAAGATCCGGGTTAGAATTGGTCTTTAGTAACCTATGATTGTCGTAAGAGGCGACTAACGAGATTGGGTGGTCAGGCTCGGTGATTTGGTTGACACATGTCATCGCATCCCAATTGCGTAGATCGATGCTCATACTGTTGATCACTGGATTGTCTGGTCGATTACTTAGATACCGCCGCCATATACCTGGAATATTGCTGCGTGTGGAGTTAAACAACCACCCAACCAACCCGCAATAGCGCCCAAGGGGATATGTGACATTTTGGTGCACTGCTCATAATCAGATCTAAGTTTTCTCTACTGCTGCAAGCCGATCTGAAAGCACCCCGTTACAAGTTACGTCAGAACGACCATTCATCTGATTACTCAGATCGTCCTTTACAAGGTAGCAAAACGTCCTAATGTGTTTTATCATTGTATAACCTAGACTCTCTATTGTTCAGTTTTAAGATTTTGAATCGAGAACTTTGTCACTCTATTCATCAAATAGTATTCTAGAAAGACTTTTAACTAAAGTCGTAAAACCCGATAAAGCTTCTTTCCGAGTAGCTTTAACTTCCTGTCATTTCATTGGTCGGTCTAAGTTCGTGTATGTTCTGACGTAGCATGTAATTGCACCTAAGAACTTGAGGGCATCGACCAACCAGAGGTAGTTAATGAGTTCACAAAGACCTGATCCACTACCTTCTTTATTTCCTTCTGCGACAACTACTTAACGACACAATGGACCCTGTCGGAAATGCTACTAATTGGTCATGGCTGAAGGGACTTAGTTTAATATGTATTATGGTCATTATACAAAACGTCGATCGCAATAGCATGTGACATGTAAAGGATACACAAAGGAAGCTGAACCTGAAAATACTTGAGTATTTACAATGGTAAATAGGTACCCTGTGTCATAGCAACCCCTTAAAGATGTATAACATTTCGTATTGACCAGTAAACGTTATATTGAGCCACGTTAACTTTGCAAAAAACGGAATAGGGTATGTAAAAACATTATTATATTCAATCATTACTCATTTCTGTAACCAAAACAGTCTATTGTGCGAGTACGGTCTGGTTTTTGAATCAGTATCAATTAGATGATAGCGTTCTGTTCAAACAGTTCTCTTCGCCACAAAGTGTCCATCAAATTAGGGCATTAGCGCAAAGCTTACCACTTCCGGTAGAGCAGGTGGTCGTCATCGGCGGAAATGTCCACAGTAACAACATGAACGTCGACGTCATCATCATGATCAGCAGCCAGTGTCTGACGCTGCATCGTGGCCAACGTCGAATAAGCATGGTGGATACTCAAACTTGTATCATCCCAGTTGCCTCTGTCGCACAATACTGAATCCAAAATTCACCGAGAGCGCTTGCAGAACCAGTGAGACGTCAAGCAAACTTCTGTGCCAGAGTTCCCATACGATTCCGTGGTTTAAAGATATGTTGTTTGCGTGAGGACCCCTGCGACTCGGTTGCTTGACTTTATGTGATGTCGTGGCTGCTAAAACATAAACGTATCATGCTTAACTGTTGTAATTCTATACAATTTCATTACTCTTCACACTATTTTATCGCCATTACCGCAAGCACCAGCCCCAACAGTAAAACCACGTGTTGACTCCACTGTTAAAGACGAAAACAACAACCAAATGAAAAGTATCTTTGGCGTAAAAAACAGACAGAAATCGACTGTGAAAGAAGCCATTCTCTCCATCCAAATCAATGACTCGGCACTGGTTACCTGGAGACGGTCGTAAGGACAACACGGAGTCATTGATTATTTTCTGATCACGAATGACAAACTTTCCCACGATGGCTGGAAAAAGGCAGGTATTCTGACTTAAAAATCCATGTCGTGTCAAATACCCACGACTGATGCCCTGTCAATCTGTTTTTGTTGTTAAAGGGTGTGATGGAAACGGTGGGCTGCATGATATGTATGGACTTCCCTCTTACACCGACCTCCTCGAGTGATCATTGATTAGGAGAATGTAACACTTGCTCCCACTCTTGCTTCTAGCATATGATGCGCCTGATTGTAAATCAAGCTTGACAATAGAATTGGGCATTTGGCCAACACCAAAACTTCAAAGCGTACCGCTTGTCGACGTCCTGAGCTTTATAAAAAGTCGACCTCATGAGCCGACACCCATTTGGCCAACGCTTAGGTATACGCACACGCACACGCACACGCTTTTCACTCATTCATCACACACCTCAAACACACATGCACATACACCACAGACAATACACAGGCGCATACTCAATGGGTGAGTGAGTGAGTGAGTTAAAGTTTATAGTCACACTGGCAGTATTTCAGCCATATCGTAACTAAAATTAGTTTTAAATTTATGATAAATACATTCATTTTAAATACCTGTCGACGAAGGACGGTAAAACCAACAAGAATATCACAGTATCAAGAATTAATACTAACATCTATCTCTAAAATTGGATTTTAAATTAGGACAATACAATATAAAAACGGGCTGAGTATCGCCAGCAACTGAAGGTAGATCATACAAAATCAGGCACGTACACATACCTCCACACAAACACACACACACACATGCATACACCACACATTCACATCAATGGTAAAGGCACACATTAACGCCAGACATAAACGCACGAAGGTACACTCAGACACACACGAACATACACCACGCCACGCCACGCCACGCCACGCCACGCCGCGCAGCGCCACGCCACGACACGACACGACCCGACCCGACCCGACGCACAGACACACATCAAACACACCCACACAGACACACATCAAACACTGAAAGGCACACGCCACACGTTCCAGTATGTATAATACACGCAGAGTTACAAGGTGGGGATTTACTGCAGAGCGAATGCGTGATCTGGACAGTGGTAGATGAAAACTAACTATCGAGGAGAGGCATCTGGTTTAAGAAAATAACCAACACGGTATGGGAATTTCTTTTCATTGTCAGCAAATATGAATGTTGCAATGCTCAGGCATTCTTCTTGTGGCTGACCGACCGTTAATCCGAGTATGCTATTCTGTACGTTACACGCCATCACTTGAGAGAAAGGTTTTGTCACAGATTACCTAAGTAAATGATGTTTTATTTGCACTGACAGAAACATAAGCAGGAAGCATTTGAGAATATTGTTTACACAATGACCAGGAAACTTGAATAATAACAATTTGCCCAGAAACCCCGTGAAAACTTCCTCATATAATACACCAAACATTAATAAAATTCCAATCAATATTCCGGTTCGTCCTATATACTAAGATCTCTTACCTTTCACCGTGACATGAACGAGTGGGAGGACTCCAATCTGATCATGCGACATGTGACCTTGAATATTAACAGCTGTGGCGTTCTCCTCGTGTACCAATTGATATGTGCTAGCGGTGTGTAGGAAATCACTGACGGCACTGTGACAGACCTATCTTCAGGAAGAAAGACAACTCACAGTGAAGAGACATTAACGCACAGATACAGTCCACGTGATATATTGAACTTTGTGTACATGGACGGTCGTCACACCTGCTCTATAGTTCATCGATTTGTTATACAGCGACAAATCAACTCCCACCTGTTCACTGTGGAAGCCTGGCGCTCAACCTTCGTCCGTACTGCACGGGCAATACAGAGTGTCCCGTGCGAGTCCAAGTTAGATAATAATGCAATATTCCAGTATCATGCCGGCACCACTCTACACATCCTACACCTCCTGTAGTCCGTCACCCTTTTCCGTTGCATGCTTTAGGGTCTTTGTTTCCACCTGAACCACAACTTGGCCATACTATGCAATAACGTCATACCTATTTTGAATCGATCCCCGGTCAGATGGCTTGTTGTGCACGCAGGTGGCATGTTTGACACACATTCTGTCAGTGATGACGTGCATTCTATCATCATCCCCTCCTCCCCCCCCCCCCGGTTCGATTCCCCACATGGGTACAATGTGTTAACCCCATTTCTGGTGTCCCCCGCCGTGATATTGCTGGAATATTGCTAAAAGCGGCGTAAAACCAAACTCACTCACTCACTCCTCTTCCCCCACTTGCCCCCGGTGGCATCATCCTGGACGCGATCCCTATCATGAAATTAGATGTTAGCAATGAATTCGGGATGACAAACTTTAAAATTGATTTTTCTAGTTAGGACAAAGAATACAAATAGCATATATCTTATTGTCATATACACATATGCTCAGGCGAATTAAATCGCTAGTATCTAGGTGCAGAAGTAAAGATGACAGACTTGGCTTGTCTAGACTTGGCTGGGTACCCGAAGACCAGCATAGACTTGGTTCTTGGCCATGGGGTTCCCTAGTTTAACAAGGGTCACAGAGGGGCACATCCTGAGGGGTACTGTGTATTCAAGGGTCACAGAGGGGCACATACTGAGGGTTACTGTGTATTCAAGGGTCACAGAGATGAATATTTCTCACTACATGCTTGTTGGGTCATGTGGTGTACATTGACAATGAATATCGGCGAGCATGTGCTTTGTTAGTTGTTTAACGTTGAACGCCGGACGCCTGTCAGTAGTCCAGTCTGGGCCACACAATCCAGTGATTTATATTATCAGTAACGTCCGACGTGTACGAAGATATGCAAGTCACTGAGCCTGTATTTTATAATGCGGATGAGTGTCTAATCGATCAGCCAGGACTCAGTACCTTGCTTACACAATAGACGTAAGATCAAATTATACTGAAACACTAAAGTAAACTCTCTATGCTGAGACGATTAACAACCAACCACTGAAACCAAAGTAACTGACGTTGAAAAACATGATATCATCAATATTTTACCGTCGGTGTGGTTTGCACTGCTCTTGAATGTCAACAGAATGTCGGAAACCATTAATTCTTTATTAGGATGCGATAGCAGAAGACCATCACGATCCACATTAGACGCTCATTACGGCAAACACGAGATTGTGTGTTTGTGGTAAACTGTCACACTCAGTAGTCAAGCAACATGAACTATTATTTGAAAACACAATGAACAAAGACACACAGAGTGAGAACCTAATCCACTTGGTCGCCCCTTACGTCAGTACTGGCTACTGGAACCAATTGCACTTTCAGTGAACGTAAAATGCATTCTTAAGGGTACACTCAGCATTTAACATAACTTGTACACTTCTCATCAACAAAACAGAGAACAAAACACGAGAGGAACACCCAACATGACATAACCCCTAATATGGGGGCAACTGGATATCTTCAATAGAGTAAAGAACTTGCTGAAGATAGCTGTTCAATACCTTTCAATATCCTAACTCATCTACGTGCTCCATTTCACATCTAGACGGATCTGTATAGAACATTTTAACAAGTAGTATTCAACAGTTCAGTTTCACATACACCATGACAGGTATACTTCACATTCAACCTGAGGGGTATACTTCACATTCAACCCGAGGGGTATACTTCACATTCAACCTGAGGGGTATACTTCACATACAACCTGAGGGGTATACTTCACATTCAACCTGAGGGGTATACTTCACATTCAACCTGAGGGGTATACTTCACATTCAACCTGAGGGGTATACTTCACATTCAACCTGAGGGGTATACTTCACATTCAACCTGAGGGGTATACTTCACATTCAACCTCAGGGGTATACTTCACATTCAACCTGAGGGGTATACTTCACATTCAACCTCAGGGGTATACTTCACATTCAACCTGAGGGGTATACTTCACATTCAACCTGAGGGGTATACTTCACATTCAACCTGAGGGGTATACTTCACACTCAACCTGAGGGGTATACTTCACATTCAACCTGAGGGGTATACTTCACATTCAACCTGAGGGGTATACTTCACATTCAACCTGAGGGGTATACTTCACATTCAACCTGAGGGGTATACTTCACATACAACCTGAGGGGTATACTTCACATACAGCCTGAGGGGTATACTTCACATACAACCTGAGGGGTATACTTCACATACAACCTGAGGGGTATACTTCACATACAACCTGAGGGGTATACTTCACATACAGCCTGAGGGGTATACTTCACATTCAACCTGAGGGGTATACTTCACATTCAACCTGAGGGGTATACTTCACATTCAACCTGAGGGGTATACTTCACATTCAACCTGAGGGGTATACTTCACATTCAACCTGAGGGGTATACTTCACATTCAACCTGAGGGGTATACTTCACATTCAACCTGAGGGGTATACTTCACATTCAACCTGAGGGGTATACTTCACATTCAACCTGAGGGGTATACTTCACATTCAACCTGAGGGGTATACTTCACATTCAACCTGAGGGGTATACTTCACATACAGCCTGACTGGTATACTTCACATACAACCTGAGGGGTATACTTCACATTCAACCTGAGGGGTATACTTCACATACAGCCTGACTGGTATACTTCACATTCAACCTGAGGGGTATACTTCACACACAACCTGACTGGTATACTTCACATACAACCTGAGGGGTATACTTCACACACAGCCTGAGGGGTATACTTCACATTCAACCTGAGGGGTATACTTCACATACAACCTGAGGGGTATACTTCACATTCAACCTGAGGGGTATACTTCACATTCAACCTGAGGGGTATACTTCACATTCAACCTGAGGGGTATACTTCACATTCAACATTCAACCTGAGGGGTATACTTCACATTCAACCTGAGGGGTATACTTCACATTCAACCTGAGGGGTATACTTCACATTCAACCTCAGGGGTATACTTCACATTCAACCTCAGGGGTATACTTCACATTCAACCAACCTCAGGGGTATACATTTCACATTCAACCTGAGGGGTATACTTCACATTCAACCTGAGGGGTATACTTCACATTCAACCTGAGGGGTATACTTCACATTCAACCTGAGGGGTATACTTCACATACAACCTGAGGGGTATACTTCACATTCAACCTGAGGGGTATACTTCACATACAACCTGAGGGGTATACTTCACATTCAACCTGAGGGGTATACTTCACATTCAACCTGAGGGGTATACTTCACATTCAACCTGAGGGGTATACTTCACATTCAACCTGAGGGGTATACTTCACATTCAACCTCAGGGGTATACTTCACATTCAACCTGAGGGGTATACTTCACATTCAACCAGGGGTATACCTGAGGGGTATACTTCACATACAACCTGAGGGGTATACTTCACATACAACCTGAGGGGTATACTTCACATTCAACCTGAGGGGTATACTTCACATACAACCTGAGGGGTATACTTCACATACAACCCTGACTGGTATACTTCACATACAACCTGAGGGGTATACTTCACATACAACCTGAGGGGTATACTTCACATTCAACCTGAGGGGTATGCTTTACAACCACATTCACTGAGGGGGTATATCACATTCAACCTGAGGGGTATACTTCACATTCAACCTGAGGGGTATACTTCACATTCAACCTGAGGGGTATACTTCACATTCAACCTGAGGGGTATACTTCACATTCAACCTGAGGGGTATACTTCACATTCAACCTGAGGGGTATACTTCACATACAACCTGAGGGGTATACTTCACATACAACCTGAGGGGTATACTTCACATACAACCTGAGGGGTATACTTCACATACAGCCTGACTGGTATACTTCACATTCAACCTGAGGGGTATACTTCACACACAACCTGACTGGTATACTTCACATACAACCTGAGGGGTATCAACCTGGGGTATACTTCACATACAGCCTGAGGGGTATACTTCACATTCAACCTGAGGGGTATACTTCACATTCAACCTGAGGGGTATACTTCACATTCAACCTGAGGGGTATACTTCACATTCAACCTGAGGGGTATACTTCACATTCAACCTGAGGGGTATACTTCACATTCAACCTGAGGGGTATACTTCACATTCAACCTGAGGGGTATACTTCACATACAACCTGAGGGGTATACTTCACATACAACCTGACTGGTATACTTCACATTCAACCTGAGGGGTATACTTCACATACAACCTGAGGGGTATACTTCACATTCAACCTGAGGGGTATACTTCACATTCAACCTGAGGGGTATACTTCACATTCAACCTGAGGGGTATACTTCACTGAGGGGTATACATTCAACCTGAGGGGTATACTTCACATTCAACCTGAGGGGTATACTTCACATTACAACCTGAGGGGTATACTTCACATTCAACCTGAGGGGTATACTTCACATTCAACCAACAACCTGAGGGGTATACTTCACATTCAACCTGAGGGGTATACTTCACATTCAACCTGGGGGTATACTTCACATTCAACCTGAGGGGTATACTTCACATTCAACCTGAGGGGTATACTTCACATTCAACCTGAGGGGTATACTTCACATTCAACCTGAGGGGTATACTTCACATTCAACCTGAGGGGTATACTTCACATTCAACCTGAGGGGTATACTTCACATACAACCTGACTGGTATACTTCACATTCAACCTGAGGGGTATACTTCACATTCAACCTGAGGGGTATACTTCACATACAACCTGAGGGGTATACTTCACATACAACCTGAGGGGTATACTTCACATTCAACCTGAGGGGTATACTTCACATTCAACCTGAGGGGTATACTTCACATTCAACCTGAGGGGTATACTTCACATTCAACCTGAGGGGTATACTTCACATTCAACCTGAGGGGTATACTTCACATTCAACCTGAGGGGTATACTTCACATTCAACCTGAGGGGTATACTTCACATTCAACCTGAGGGGGTATACTTCACATTCAACCTGAGGGGTATACTTCACATTCAACCTGAGGGGGTATACTTCACATTCAACCTGAGGGGTATACTTCACATTCAACCTGAGGGGTATACTTCACATTCAACCTGAGGGGTATACTTCACATTCAACCTGAGGGGTATACTCAACCTCACATTCACAACCTGAGGGGTATACTTCACATACAACCTGAGGGGTATACTTCACATTCAACCTGAGGGGTATACTTCACATTCAACCTGAGGGGTATACTTCACATTCAACCTGAGGGGTATACTTCACATTCAACCTGAGGGGTATACTTCACATTCAACCTGAGGGGTATACTTCACATTCAACCTGAGGGGTATACTTCACATTCAACCTGAGGGGTATACTTCACATACAACCTGAGGGGTATACTTCACATTCAACCTGAGGGTATACTTCACATTCAACCTGAGGGGTATACTTCACATACAACCTGAGGGGTATACTTCACATACAACCTGAGGGGGTATACTTCACATACAACCTGAGGGGTATACTTCACATACAACCTGAGGGGGGTATACTTCACATTCAACCTGAGGGGTATACTTCACATTCAACCTGAGGGGTATACTTCACATTCAACCTGAGGGGTATACTTCACATTCAACCTGAGGGGTATACTTCACATTCAACCTGAGGGGTATACTTCACATTCAACCTGAGGGGTATACTTCACATTCAACCTGAGGGGTATACTTCACATACAAGCCTGAGGGGTATACTTCACATTCAACCTGAGGGGGTATACTTCACATTCAACCTGAGGGGTATACTTCACATTCAACCTGAGGGGTATACTTCACATTCAACCTGAGGGGTATACTTCACATACAACCTGAGGGGTATACTTCACATTCAACCTGAGGGGTATACTTCACATACAACCTGAGGGGTATACTTCACATTCAACCTGAGGGGTATACTTCACATTCAACCTGAGGGGTATACTTCACATTCAACCTGAGGGGTATACTTCACATTCAACCTGAGGGGTATACTTCACATTCAACCTGAGGGGTATACTTCACATTCAACCTGAGGGGTATACTTCACATTCAACCTGAGGGGTATACTTCACATTCAACCTGAGGGGTATACTTCACATTCACACAACCTGAGGGGTATACTTCACATTCAACCTGAGGGGTATACTTCACATTCAACCTGAGGGGTATACTTCACATTCAACCTGAGGGGGGTATACTTCACACACAACCTGAGGGGTATACTTCACATACAACCTGAGGGGTATACTTCACATTACAACCTGAGGGGTATACTTCACATTCAACCTGAGGGGTATACTTCACATACAACCTGAGGGGTATACTTCACATTCAACCTGAGGGGTATACTTCACATTCAACCTGAGGGGTATACTTCACATTCAACCTGAGGGGTATATACTTCACATTCAACCTGAGGGGTATACTTCACATTCAACCTGAGGGGTATACTTCACATTCAACCTGAGGGGTATACTTCACATTCAACCTGAGGGGTATACTTCACATTCAACCTCAGGGGTATACTTCACATTCAACCTCAGGGGTATACTTCACATTCAACCTGAGGGGTATACTTCACATTCAACCTGAGGGGTATACTTCACATTCAACCTGAGGGGTATACTTCACATTCAACCTGAGGGGTATACTTCACATTCAACCTGAGGGGTATACTTCACATTCAACCTGAGGGGTATACTTCACATTCAACCTGAGGGGTATACTTCACATTCAACCTGAGGGGTATACTTCACATTCAACCTGAGGGGTATACTTCACATTCAACCTGAGGGGTATACTTCACATACTCACACAACCTGAGGGGTATACTTCACATTCAACCTGAGGGGTATACTTCACATTCAACCTGAGGGGTATACTTCACATTACAACCTGAGGGGTATACTTCACATACAGCCCTGAGGGGTATACTTCACATTCAACCTGAGGGGTATACTTCACACTCAACCTGAGGGGTATACTTCACATTCAACCTGAGGGGTATACTTCACATTCAACCTGAGGGGTATACTTCACATTCAACCTGAGGGGTATACTTCACATTCAACCTGAGGGGTATACTTCACATACAGCCTGACTGGTATACTTCACATACAACCTGAGGGGTATACTTCACATACAGCCTGACTGGTATACTTCACATTCAACCTGAGGGGTATACTTCACACACAACCTGACTGGTATACTTCACATACAACCTGAGGGGTATACTTCACATTCAACCTGAGGGGTATACTTCACATTCAACCTGAGGGGTATACTTCACATACAACCTGAGGGGTATACTTCACATTCAACCTGAGGGGTATACTTCACATTCAACCTGAGGGGTATACTTCACATACAGCCTGACTGGTATACTTCACATACAACCTGAGGGGTATACTTCACACACAACCTGACTGGTATACTTCACATACAACCTGAGGGGTATACTTCACATACAACCTGAGGGGTATACTTCACATTCAACCTGAGGGGTATACTTCACATTCAACCTGAGGGGTATACTTCACATTCAACCTGAGGGGTATACTTCACATTCAACCTGAGGGGTATACTTCACATTCAAGGGGTATACTTCACATTCAACCTCAACCTGAGGGTATACTTCACATTCAACCTGAGGGGTATACTTCACATTCAACCTGAGGGGTATACTTCACATTCAACCTGAGGGGTATACTTCACATACAACCTGAGGGGTATACTTCACATACAACCTGAGGGGTATACTTCACATACAACCTGAGGGGTATACTTCACATTCAACCTGAGGGGTATACTTCACATACAACCTGAGGGGTATACTTCACATTCAACCTGAGGGGTATACTTCACATACAACCTGAGGGGTATACTTCACATTCAACCTGAGGGGTATACTTCACATTCAACCTGAGGGGTATACTTCACATTCAACCTGAGGGGTATACTTCACATTCAACCTGAGGGGTATACTTCACATTCAACCTGAGGGGTATACTTCACATTCAACCTGAGGGGTATACTTCACATTCAACCTGAGGGGTATACTTCACATACAAGCCTGACTGGTATACTTCACATACAACCTGAGGGGTATACTTCACATACAGCCTGACTGGTATACTTCACATTCAACCTGAGGGGTATACTTCACACACAACCTGACTGGTATACTTCACATACAACCTGAGGGGTATACTTCACATACAGCCTGAGGGGTATACTTCACATTCAACCTGAGGGGTATACTTCACATTCAACCTGAGGGGTATACTTCACATTCAACCTGAGGGGTATACTTCACATTCAACCTGAGGGGTATACTTCACATACAGCCTGACTGGTATACTTCACATACAACCTGAGGGGTATACTTCACATACAGCCTGACTGGTATACTTCACATTCAACCTGAGGGGTATACTTCACATACAACCTGACGGGTATACTTCACATTCAACCTGAGGGGTATACTTCACATACAACCTGAGGGGTATACTTCACATTCAACCTGAGGGGGGTATATGCACTTCACATTCAACCTGAGGGGTATACTTCACATTCAACCTGAGGGGTATACTTCACATTCAACCTGAGGGGTATGCTTCACATACAGCCTGACTGGTATACTTCACATACAACCTGAGGGGTATACTTCACATACAACCTGAGGGGTATACTTCACATTCAACCTGAGGGGTATACTTCACATTCAACCTGAGGGGTATACTTCACATACAACCTGAGGGGTATACTTCACATTCAACCTGAGGGGTATACTTCACATTCAACCTGAGGGGTATACTTCACATTCAACCTGAGGGGTATACTTCACATTCAACCTGGGGGTATGCTTCACATTCAACCTGAGGGGTATACTTCACATTCAACCTGAGGGGTATACTTCACATTCAACCTCAGGGGGTATACTTCACATTCAACCTCAGGGGTATACTTCACATACAACCTGACTGGTATACTTCACATACAACCTGAGGGGTATACTTCACATACAGCCTGACTGGTATACTTCACATTCAACCTGAGGGGTATACTTCACACACAACCTGACTGGTATACTTCACATACAACCTGAGGGGTATACTTCACATACAGCCTGAGGGGTATACTTCACATTCAACCTGAGGGGTTATGCTTCACATTCAACCTGAGGGGTATACTTCACATTCAACCTCAGGGGTATACTTCACATTCAACCTGAGGGGTATACTTCACATACAGCCTGACTGGTATACTTCACATACAACCTGAGGGGTATACTTCACATACAACCTGACTGGTATACTTCACATTCAACCTGAGGGGTATACTTCACACACAACCTGACTGGTATACTTCACATACAACCTGAGGGGTATGCTTCACATACAAGCCTGAGGGGTATACTTCACATTCAACCTGAGGGGGTATACTTCACATTCAACCTGAGGGGTATACTTCACATTCAACCTGAGGGGTATACTTCACATTCAACCTGAGGGGTTATACTTCACATTCAACCTGAGGGGTATACTTCACATACAACCTGACTGGGTATACTTCACATTCAACCTGAGGGGTATACTTCACATTCAACCTGAGGGGTATACTTCACATTCAACCTGAGGGGTATACTTCACATACAACCTGAGGGGTATACTTCACATACAACCTGGGGGTATACTTCACATTCAACCTGAGGGGTATACTTCACATTCAACCTGAGGGGTATACTTCACATTCAACCTGAGGGGTATACTTCACATTCAACCTGAGGGGTATACTTCACATTCAACCTGAGGGGTATACTTCACATTCAACCTGAGGGGTATACTTCACATACAACCTGACTGGTATACTTCACATTCAACCTGAGGGGTATAACTTCACACAACCTGAGGGGTATACTTCACATACAGCCTGAGGGGTATACTTCACATACAACCTGACTGGTATACTTCACATACAACCTGAGGGGTATACTTCACATTCACATACAACCTGACTGGTATACTTCACATTCAACCTCAGGGGTATACTTCACATTCAACCTGAGGGGGTATACTTCACATACAACCTGAGGGGTATACTTCACATACAACCCTGAGGGGTATACTTCACATACAACCTGAGGGTATATACTTCACATTCAGCCTGAGGGGTGGTATACTTCACATTCAGCCTGAGGGGTATACTTCACATTCAACCTGAGGGGTATACTTCACATACAACCTGAGGGGTATACTTCACATACAACCTGAGGGGTATACTTCACATTCAACCTGAGGGGTATACTTCACATTCAACCTGAGGGGTATACTTTACATACAACCTGAGGGGTATACTTCACATTCAACCTGAGGGGTATACTTCACATTCAAACCTGAGGGGTATACTTCACATACAAACAACCTGAGGGGTATACTTCACATACAACCTGAGGGGTATACTTCACATACAACCTGAGGGGTATACATACAACCTGAGGGGTATACTTCACATTCAACCTGAGGGGTATACTTCACATTCAACCTGAGGTTATGCTTCACATATACTTCACATACAACCTGAGGGGTATACTTCACATTCAACCTGAGGGGTATACTTCACATACAAACTGAGGGGTATACTTCACATACAACCTGACAGGTATACTTCCACATTCAACCTGAGGGGTATACTTCACTCAACCTGGAGAGGGGTATCACATACAACCTGAGGGGGTATACTCACATTCAACCTGGGGATCATACTTCACATTCAACCTGAGGGGTATACTTCATACAACCTGAGGGGTATACTTCACATACAACCTGAGGGGTATACTTGAGGGGTATACTTCACATACAACCTGAGTGGTATACTTCACAGCCTGCAACCTGGGGTATGCTTCACATACAACCTGACTGGTATACTTCACATACAACCTGACTGGTATACTTCACATACAGCCTGACTGGTATACTTCACATACAACCTGAGGGGTATACTTCACATACAACCTGACTGGTATACTTCACATACAACCTGAGGGGTATACTTCACATACAAATCTGAGGGGTATACTTCACATACAACCTGAGGGGGTATACTTCACACAACCTGAGGGGTATACGTCACATACAACCTGAGGGATATACTTCACATACAACCTGACGGGTATACTTCACATACAGCCTGAGGGGTATACTTCACATACAACCTGACGGGTATACTTCACATACAACCTGAGGGGTATACTTCACATACAGCCTGAGGGGTATACTTCACATACAACCTGACTGGTATACTTCACATTCAGCCTGAGGGGTATACTTCACATTCAACCTGACTGGTATACTTCACATACAACCTGACTGGTATATTTCACATACAGCCTGAGGGGTATACTTCACATACAACCTGACTGGTATACTTCACATTCAACCTGAGGGGTATACTTCACATTCAACCTGACTGGTATACTTCACATACAACCTGACTGGTATACTTCACATACAGCCTGAGGGGTATACTTCACATACAACCTGACTGGTATACTTCACATACAACCTGAGGGTATACTTCACATACAGCCTGAGGGGTATACTTCACATTCAACCTGAGGGGTATACTTCACATTCAACCTGAGGCTCGTATACTCACATTCAACCTGACTGGTATACTTCACATACAGCCTGACTGGTATACTTCACATTCAACCTGAGGGGTATACTTCACACACAACCTGACTGGTATACTTCACATACAGCCTGAGGGGTATACTTCACATACAACCTGACTGGTATACTTCACATACAACCTGAGGGGTATACTTCACATACAGCCTGAGGGGTATACTTCACATACAACCTGACTGGTATACTTCACATTCAACCTCAGGGGTATACTTCACATTCAACCTGACTGGTATACTTCACATACAACCTGACTGGTATACTTCACATTCAACCTGACTGGTATACTTCACATACAACCTGACTGGTATACTTCACATACAGCCTGAGGGGTATACTTCACATACAACCTGACTGGTATACTTCACATTCAGCCTGAGGGGTATACTTCACATACACCATGACAGGTATACTTCACATTCAGCCTGAGGGGTATACTTCACATACACAATGACAGGTATACTTCACATTCAACCTGAGGGGTATACTTCACATACAACCTGAGGGGTATACTTCACATACAACCTGACTGGTATACTTCACATTCAACCTCAGGGGTATACTTCACATTCAACCTGACTGGTATACTTCACATTCAACCTGAGGGGTATACTTCACATTCAACCTGAGGGGTATACTTCACATTCAACCTGGGGTGGCTTCACATTCAACCATTCAACCTTCACATACAAGGAGAGGTATACTTCACATACAACTTGAGGGGTATACTTCACATACAACCTGAGGGATTTACTTCACATTCAACCTGAGGGGTATACTTCACATACAACCTGAGGTGTATACTTCACATACAACCTGACTGGTATACTTCACATACAACCTGAGGGGTATACTTCACATACAAACAAGGGGTATACTTCACATACAACCTGAGAGGTATACTTCACATACTGCCTGAGGGGTATACTTCACATACAAACAAGGGGCATACTTCACATACAACCTGAGAGGTATACTTCACATTCAACCTGAGGGGTATACTTCACATACAGCCTGAGGGGTATACTTCACATACAAACAAGGGGTATACTTCACATACAACCTGAGAGGTATACTTCACATACAACCTGAGGGATATACTTCACATACAACCTGAGGGGTATACTTCACATACAACCTCAGGGGTATACTTCACATACAACCTGACTGGTATATTTCACATACAACCTGAGGGATATACTTCACATACAACAAACCTGTGGGGTATACTTCACATACAACCTGAGAGGTAAACTTCACATACAACCTGTGGGGTATACTTCACACACAACCTGAGGGGTATACTTCACACACAACGTGTGGGGTATACTTCACATACAACCTGAGGGGAATACTTCAAACACATCCTGTGGGGTATACTTCACATACAACCAACATGACTGGTAAACTTCACATACAACCTGAGGGATATACTTTAGATACAACCTGAGGGGTATACTTCACACACAACCTGACTGGTATACTTCACATACAACCTGAGGGGTATACTTTCACACAACCTGACTGGATATACTTCACATATAACCTGGGGTAAACTTCACATACAACCTGAGGGGTATACTTTACATACAACCTGAGGGGTATACTTCACATACAACCTGAGGGGTAAACTTCACATTCAACCTGAGGGGGATATAACCTGGGGGGTATACTTCACATTCAACCTGAGGGGTATACTTCACATACAACCTGAGGGGTATACTTCATACAACAAACCTGTGGGGTATACTTCACATACAACCTGAGGGGTATACTTCACACACAACCTGTGGGGTATACTTCACACACAACCTGAGGGGTATACTTCACACACAACGTGTGGGGTATACTTCACATACAACCTGAGGGGAATACTTCAAACACATCCTGTGGGGTATACTTCACATACAACCAACATGACTGGTAAACTTCACATACAACCTGAGGGATATACTTTAGATACAACCTGAGGGGTAAACTTTAGGTACAACCTGAGGGGTAAACTTCACATACAACCTGAGGTGTATACTTCACATACAACCTGAGGGATATACTTCACATATAACCTGGGGGATAAACTTCACATACAACCTGAGGGGTATACTTTACATACAACCTGAGGGTAATACTTCACATACAACCTGAGGGGTAAACTTCACATACAACCTGAGGGGTATACTTTAGATATAACCTGAGGGGTATACTTCACATTCAACCTCAGGGGTATACTTCACATACAACCTGAGGGGTATACTTCACATACAACCTGAGGGATATACTTCACATACAACTTGAGGGGTATACTTCACACACAACCTGAGGGGTATACTTCACACACAACCTGAGGGGTATACTTCACACACAGCATGTGGGGAATACTTTAGATACAACCTGAGGGGTATACTTCACATACAACCTGACTTGTATACTTCACGTAAAACCAGCCTGAAAGGTAAACTTCAGATACAACCTGAGGGGTATACTTAACATACAATCTGAGTGGCAAACTTCACATATAACAAGGGAATGCATGCCCTGTTATACCCTTGTGGGGTGGCAACTTACAACACAGGTGGGCAAGATCACCCTTCTGCGAACACCTGGTGTTTTCATTGATTTTCAGTGACCAGTCCGTGTTGTAACTTTCACCACTATTTTGCCTTTTTAATCTTTATAGAAACGATTGGATCTGTGTATCGGTTACTCCCTTACGTTTACATCTGTATTTACACAACTGGGTCAATGCTTGCGCTGGATACTGACGAGCCCTACTGAGGCTAATGAGTTTCACCATTAGCTCAGTGCCATTTATCATTTATGCTGATTCAAATGCAAACGAAATGTTTGGCCGTGTTTGTGCTTTGCTGCACAACGAACACATTTCTAAAACGTTTACTTAATATGCAGCTGAATCGTTGCACTTGTACACAACAGACGTTATTCACAATAAACATATCGTTTAAACCTGAAAAGAAATCGGTTAATGTCCAATGGCGTGACTGCATGTCTGGTTTCCCGCGTGCGCGTCTACTTTGTTGACGTGTCGACTGGCAGTTGCAACCTGTAGGACATGCTTTCTCACATTTTGCTCAACACCTGGTCCCATCTCTTTCCAGTGATCTTTTCATATAATCTTCGCCTTTATATTGCATTGATATTGGCTACAAGGGACAGGATCCTCTTCAATCCTTTGTTTGGGCCATGTTTAACTGCCTCTGTGGTTAGAATACGACACAATGTGAATGGAATCGTCCTAGGGTACGTTTCTGTATTCTCATTATGGCCAGGGTACGTTTCTGTATATAGAAACGTACCTGGGGTACATATCTGTAGTACCCGTGCCGACAACGACCCCTTCAGAGGCGGTGGGATAGCCCTGTGGTGTAAGTGGTCACTCGCGATTCCCAACATGGGTACATTGTACGAAGCCTATATTCACTCACCTACCTTGATCTAATCTGGACTATTCATGACGATGGGACTTATTCAACACGTTTCAATCACCATCTTGGCCACAAGGCAGAAATCCTTCCCCTCCTGACACGTGTCATATGAATGGCTTGTTAGCCCCAAGAGAGGAGAGTCGATGGAGGTTTAGCGCCAAGGTTCGGTATTTTTGCATCCCAAAACAACTAAGGTTTTAAATAACCAACCTACAGTTAAGAATATAAAATCGTCAAAAAAGGAAACGCACAGGCCAACAATAAGACAATGTATTAAACGTATTTAAGTGTACATAAGTCGATAAAGCTTGAACACAGAAGACGGAAATTCGACACACGGATGGACTTATGTATTGTCATTGTCAGCATTAATTCAGTTCACTCACTGCACACGTGTGGACACTAGAGGGCGTTCAGGTCAATACCTGGTGACACCACCCATTGCAGCCGTCACTGCTCCACACCGCCTTGGAAGGGAATTCTTCGCCATTCCTCCTGCAACGCGTTGGCAAGTTTGCAAGTGGCTGAGGACGATGGTGACTTTTACGGATCAAGTTAGTCCCATAGATGCTCGATCAGGTTCGGATAAAGCGATTTGGAATGCCAGGGAAGGACATTGACGTTTGCATTGGCGAGATAGGCACCTGTTACACTAGGGGTGCGTTCGTTTTGCACAAAGTGTTTCGCACGAGCGAATAGTTTCCTAATCGAACGGCCCGTGCGTACTCTCGGGTACCAAGATACGAGCCTTACAAGATCGAGGAAGGAGATTGTGAGGGTGGCGGAAGTACGACTGACGCGGTGTTTATAGCAACATGGATGAGTAGGCCAAAGATATTCGTACTCATTTACCGACTTACTGACACAAATGAACAAATTCGTAATCAACCAAGCTGTTGTTTTGGTTTTGGTTAATTGAATCAGAGACCATATAATAGAGACCTATTATATGGTCTCTGATTGAATTGATTCACAGATGGTCGCAAATGAGTGTTACAAACCCGTACGAGTCACATTCGGACACTGCATCATGTCTATGTCTATAGACCACTTTTACTAGCAAGAAAATAATTACAGAATTATTCCCAAATTATTTTATTTGTTTGTAAACAGTCAACCGAGTGTGTCACCCAGTGGAGCAATGTGTCGTTCGCGCTAGGTGGCTATCTGAGCATGCGCAAGCAAGCACTCGAGTGAAACAAAACGAACGGGTTCCAGATGTGAAACAGCTCCCTCTGGGGGTTATAAAGTGGGAGGAGGCGTGGTTGCAGGATTTTGTCGATGTAGCGATTCGCTGTAAAATTGCCTTGAACCACCACCAGCTCTGGTCTATCCGTGTAGGACATGGCTCCACACACCATTTCGGTCAGGAGCATTAAATGTTGGCATTGTCTGTCTTGGTTTACGTCGTAATGAAATGATGAATTTAGTTTGGCCTTTTATAGTTGATATCTTTACTCATATTACGGACACAATGCACGTGTATTACGTGGAAAGCCTTTTCTGCACGCGTTTAATCTTGTCATCTGTATCTACATATTGCTTCGTACGTTTGGGAGCAGACTGTCCACACTTAAGTTGCAAAAGTTGTACTTGGATGGATGCTTCCTCGTGGATAGTAGCTTAGAAGCAGTTAATCCAGTTACAGGGTAGAGAGTACAGCCAACAGAACAGCCAGGCGAGGGGCAAGAGGTACTAATTAGTGGCTTGTAACAACAGGGCTATGACATGGGGACGGGGGCAAGAGGAATGATGCCGTTTTGGGATGCGTTTGCGCGCAATATACAACAACCACAACATGATTAACGGGATTCAAACATAGGAATTGTCTAAATGACAATTGCTGTCAAAATATATCGAAATGAACAGCATTTTTCTTTTTTGAAAAGTGTATGTTAAATAATACATAGTTATACGCATGTAAAGGACCATGTCAAACCACAGTGTGACAATATGTCAAACACAGTGTTAAAGTAGATACTGTCGCTTATCCTTTATACGAGCCAAAAGTATATTCGACCGGCGTGAAATCACATAGTGCACGGACGCTTGTCACGTGAGGTCCCACGTGTTTCAACACGTTAATAACAACGGTGTCCTCCCATTACGCAGACAGCCAGTTCGCAGACACCTTAAAACAACAACATTTACGGTTCAGTGAACAGATTATCTACTACCTGTTACCTACACATTATAATGGAATAGTCCAAGTAAAAACACAGGTATAAACTGAAGCTATATTATTTATTTTGAAAGATGGACGAAAAGAATTTGCATTTTTATTGCTGCTATATATAAAAAGTGTATTGTCATAAACATTTCGGTTTAACCTTCTAGTCTACGGGGAGTCGGCATTAGCTTAGCTATTACAAATTGCGACACTGTTGTATCATGTAAATCAAATAAAGACAAATGTGAACCTAAATATTATTCATATCGAATAAAGAAGTTATATGTTTTGCACACAATATTAAGATATATGATGAGTGCACGATTTATTTAGAATAAACATTTAAAATATGACGCATCATGTGACTGTGGCCATGGCTGTGGGAATGTTTTTCATTACTTCCTTGAATGTCCAATAACTGTTACAATCTTTAGAAAGTATTGTTAAAATTAGAACACTGATTCGTATTAATCGTATCTTACATGGCAATGCAGGTGTCTTATTTACTGCAAATCAGAATGTTTTCAATTATGTACATAACGTATCTATATCTCCCCGACAAAACTTTTTCTCAGTTAACGTCTGTTGTACATATGCTATTATTGGGAGGGGTCTTTTCTTTCAATAAACACAATCAAACCTCTCAGTGACAAACCTGTTTTATATTCGACAGTAATTGATAGTAAATCAATTTTGAGAAGAGAAATCATTTATCATTTAATCACAACAAAGTTCTATTTACCACAATCAAACTTCTCAGTAACGAACCTGTTTCAGGCTCACCCTACTCTACTCACAAGACAGTGGACTGTTCCATTATGCCCATAGGTGTTACCCTAATTAACCTTCTAGTTCAGTGTCTGTCAATTGGGAGTCTGTCAAATGGGCCTCTGTCAATTGGGAGATAACCATAACAACCCTTGATGGTATCTATTTCAAAGTATCAACAAGCTTTGTTTTTATCGTGTCCTTGTCACAGAACGTACGCAACTGAGTGTGTGAAATAGCGATAACCATCACTATACGAGGGGCGTCCCAAACGTATTCGGTCTCACCTAGAAAATTATACAAATGCAGCTGTTTTTATGTTCTATTTGTCTGCATATTATCTGTCAACCTCAAGCAAATTGCTTTGCCATGTTCCAGCCTCACGAGTCCCATTTTGTTTGACTCTTTATCTTGGTACTCCCAAAAACGTAAAAACTGCAATAAATAAAACTTTAGGAACCAAAATATGCAAGAAACATTTTGATGTGCTTGAGATAGGCAGAAGTCCTCTGGAATAAAACTAAGATATTAAAGTGCATAAAAATGCGATTTGAAACTTTTATCGCTTGTTAAAGAACCGCCTCCGTGAGAGCGTCCGCCCGGAGAGCGGAAGGTCGCGGGTTCGATCCCCGACCGCGTCATACCAAAAGACGTTAAAATATGGTACTTGTTGGTCCCTGTCTGGCGCTCGGCATTAATGGGTACAACAAGGACTGGTCGGCTCGGAGTCAGTGTAATGTGTCTGAGTCGGGTATTCATGCTTCACTGCGGCTTGCTATCTCAGTGGGCTAGCATTATAAAACCAGCTTCAGTCTGGGCTAGTACAAGCAGCCGCACATACACATACACACGCATGCACGTCGTCATATGAGCGAAATATTCTCAAGCACGACGTTAAACCCAATTTCACCTCACCCCACCTCACCGCTTGTTAAAGTGACGCCCCTCGTACATATCATACTTACCCTGCGTCACCAGACATACCTGTGCCATGCTCATTCCTTACATTGATCCACATTATCCTTACAGTACTCCCTATCAGTTCTCCCTATCACACTGTCACAAGATCGCCTGATGAATTATTGAAAGGATGAGTCGGGTTCAATCGTAACTTTTAATTCTAGTTCAAGTAAGTAAATCAATGGAAGGGAATCTGCTCTTTGACAGGGAAAGACATTGTTTGGCATTGTTTCACCAAACGTTTTATAACAAATATTCACAAATTTCTTCAGAAGAAATGGTGACGTGTCTGTTGTTTGCTTGTTTTGTTTTTTGACGCCGCATTCAGCATTGTTCCAGCTATATGGCGGCGGTTTGGAAACAATCGAGACTGGACCAGACAGTCCAGTGTTCAACAGCATGAGCATCGATCTATGCATTTGGGATACGATGTCAACCAAGTGACCACCAGATCATGTCAGTCGCCAACCAGATCAGGGTTGCTGAAGCCCAATTCTAACTCGGATTTTCACGGGTATGACGCGCCTGCCTTACGGAGGGCCGAAATCGTTCACTACGATACGATATGTCGATGGTTTTAATAAAATAGCATAAACATAACAAACGAGTTCCTAGGAGGCCTCATCTCTATTAGAGAACAAGAGAAGACAAACGAGGAGATTCTTGAATAGAACAAAGACCCGAAGGGCGCAGTTACTCGGGGGCGGTTGGCTAGCCTGGTGGTTAAAGCGTTCGACCTTACACCCAGGTTCGATTCCCCACATGTACATGTGTTACAATTTCTATTTCTATTTTGGCTATTTCTCTCTACATCCCTTTCCTTCTCTCTGCATTCCACGTATTCTGATTATCATATTTTGTAAGTTCAAATGCGTGAATATGTATCTATGTTGTATCTATGAATTTCTATAAATCTCTAGGTTGTATGTATGAATCTCTGTGTTGTATCTATGAATCTCAATAATCTCTTGTTGTATCTATGAATCTCAATAATCTATGTTGTATCTATGAATCTCTGTGTTGTATCTATGAATCTCTCTGTGTTGTATCTATGAATCTCTGTGTTGTATCTATGAATCTCAATAATCTCTATGTAGCATCTATGAATCTCTGTGTTGTATCTATGAATCTCTGTGTTGTATCTATGAAAATCTCAATAATCTCTGTGTTGTATCTATGAATCTCTGTTGTATCTATGAATCTCAATAATCTCTATGTTGCATCTATGAATTTCTGTGTTGTATCTATGAATCTTAATAATCTCTGTGTTGTCTCTATATCCCATGAATCTCTATGTTGTATCTATGATTCTCAATAATCTCTGTGTTGTATCTATGACAAATCTCAATAATCTCTGTGTTGTATCTATGAATCTCAATAATCTCTATGTTGTATCTATGAATCTCTGTGTTGTATCTATGAATCTCAATAATCTCTATGTTGTATCTATGAATCTCTGTGTTGTATCTATGAATCTCAATAATCTCTGTGCATCTATGAATCTCTGTATCTATGAATCTCTGTCTGTATCTATGAAAAATATAAATAATCTCTGTGTTGTATCTATGAATCTCAATCTCTGTGGTGTATCTATGAATCTCTGCGGTGGATCTATGAAAAATCTCAACAATCTCTGTGTTGTATCTGGAATTCTGTGTTGTATCCTCACTAATCATGATTTCTATGTGTAATTTCGTCTTTAACGGCTCCTCACTGTCAGATTTTACGTGTAATTTTAACAAAATCATTTCATTTCAAAGCCCAAACTGCTTTGCATTTTGATGCATATATTAAACCATCGTCTCATAGTCAGGGTGAGTGAGTGAGTGTTCTGTGAAACAATGACATGGTGCTGTCAAACCTACAAAAATCACCAGTGCAAATTTAGGATTGTAACCCGCAATCATAAATCGTTGACAGGACAAGGAGATCAGAATATTGATTAAGTTATTGACTTCAACGATAACACGCGTTACATAAACGTTATGGGATTTTTAATCCATTCCAATTTCCAACGTGTATTTTCGATACAATATATTGTCAAAGTGGAAAAAATATTGAAATTGTTTGGCAATAACCGTCAAAAAATCTGAATGTGACAAAGAAAATATCGTTTAAAATTCAAGGTGACTGGAGTAAACAATTGCTATATCCTTTCGACAAAACATCCACAGCAATCGATATGACGTTTCGTTCGAGCGAAACACAACCTTTACCCAGCTGTTACAAGCACACGATCTGTTAGCGTGTGGATACTGCGTGAGCATGAGGTGAATAGCTCAGTTGGTATACACTGTGCAGGAATAAATGTTAAAGGTGACTTATGGCACAGCTATTGACACAAATAACGGGGATGAGTGATATGATATGTAGTTTGCTGCATACTGCACGACAAGTATCTTCGGATACTGCTGAGGTGAGGTGAGGTGAAATTGTTTTTCGTCGTGCTCGTGATATTTGCTCATATGACGTGCGGCTGCGTGTATGTGTACGGCTAGTCCAGACTTAAGCTGGTTTTGTAGTGCTAGCCCACTGAGATACCATGCCGCAGTGAAGCATGAATACCCCACTCAGACACATTATACTGACTCCGAGCCGACCAGTCCTTGTTGTACCCATTAATGCCGAGCGCCAGGCAGGGACCAACAAGTACCATATTTTAACGTCTTTTGGTATGACGCGGTCGGGGATCGAACCCGCGACCTTCCGCTATTAGCGTTGAAGGGTTATAGACGTAACGAGTTCAGATGTCACGATTCACCAATACATCGATGTATTGACAACATGCTCTATCTTTACGATACGTGATACACTCTTACCTGTATCGATTACTATTTTCAGACCGTATTGTTTAACTCATGGACCCGTTCATTCAGTATATTTAGTTTCGGTTGAACATATTAGCGTATTTCGAGAATAGGGAATGAGCTATTGTATATAACAATGGAAAATATTTTATGTTGTCAATCTGACACAAAAAGATGAAATGGGACAATGAAATGTTTACCAAATATGTAGAACCGGATATTTAGGAAGTTGTAATCATTGTTTGTGTCCCATGAAATCCAAATATTTACGCAAATTTAACTCGAATTATTTATCGTGATGCATCTCGTATCGTGAACAAAGCATGGCGAGCGCGGAGGTTGTCGTCGAGAAAGATAGAACGTACTCCAAACACAAATTTGTTGACATGCTTATTGCATAAACTCTACCAGAGTAAGATCACGGGGAATATGTTTTAGTGAAATAGAAACAAACTATTTACAACGAAATCGACAGAATTGAATGTGACGAGTTCTTTAGGATATGTGCGTTGTTACATATTTGTCTTATCTATATCATTTGATATTGCTAATACTGAGGCCTAAGACAAAGTACAAACAAAGCCTTCAGATAAATAGTGTTTAGAAATATATTTGATTTACACTGAAATAATAGAGCTAAACGTTCCGTCGCAATAGTTACTCATCACGGCCACAGCGATAAAGCTACAAACGAGCTTATACTAGTGTCTTTGAACGGCATTTAGAGGTGATACACATATTGCCTACAATTTAACGTGTAGAATTGATTTAACTTCTTTATCTGAGGAACACGATAATGAATGACGATGAAGGAGTGTCGGAAACGTCGTGTTTCTAAAATAAAGAAGTTGACATTCATAAATTCGCGCCTTTAACTTGAGACTAAATATATTGTCGACCAGCAATATATTGAGCATCTTTTTGTCAAAGTTAACGAGCTGACAGACGCCGTGTGGATGCCGAACACCTTAAGAGACGAAATAAATTAAATGTCCTTATATTTCCAATATATTTCATATGGTTTGATTAAGCATTAATGTCTGTATATGAAAGAGTGAGGGAGTGAGTATGGTTTTACGCCGCTTTTAGCAAATTCCAGCAATATCACGACGGGAGACACAAGAAATGGGCTTCACACATTGTACCCAGTATATGAAAGAAAATATACTCATGCCAATAATGGTTGTCACCCCCCTCCCCACACACACCTCACACCCCCCCCACACCCTCTCCAATTAAAAAAGCTGAAGGGGTGACAACCATTATTGGCATGAGTATACAATGACACGCAACTCACTGATTTGGCTTGTGTCTCTCACAGTTGCCAGTCACATCTCTTGTCTTTCAAACGTCCGCCAAACGTTTGAAACTGTGCAATGAATACATGACATGTTTTATGGATAAAGTCTTTTTATTCTGACACCGGTGCCAATTCTTTGTAACGAATAAAAAGAGGTTGTTATGCATAAAACGTGTCATGTATTCATGTTCGTCTAATTTGTAAATGCCTTTCAAGAACTGTACTGTGAAATTGTTTTATTTCTAACGTTTGAAATAAGGTTTGAAATTAATGAACTATCCAAGTTATTCCAGATGGTAAATGTACGACTGTACATGAACAGGACCCATTTTTATGGATAGACAGCTTCTTCGTTGCAATGGATGCCACTCAAAGAAGTTACACCAAAACATTTAGGAGAGTGTCGCTAGCCCCTTGGTCACACGACAGTCCTTCCTCGATATGGGTCGGGACACTGATGTAATGTGTGCATTTCTACCACGTTTCCATACTCGGTATACATGTAAATATAGCTAAATGATTTGAATTACTCGGAAGCGAGTGCATTTACATGGATATCAAAACTATAGTCTATACTTCGAACGTCAATAAATTGTTTTTCTCGTGCCGTGTAACGTTTACCTTTTAAATAAAATATTGCTCTGGTTATTTGTCAAAAGGCGAAAGACAACGCGTTGATCAATATTTGAGTAATATTGTTGCATGTATTTGTTGTGTACTAAGTATTATATATACTGTACCTTGTACATTTTGGCGTACAGACACGATTATTCTACGTTGTGTTATGGTGCGGCATGTCTCTGCCTATACTCCTCGTAAGGATGGGAAAGCTCGGTGCGCCTAGTGGCTGCAAGAGTTGTATGATCCCCAAGGAGTTGAGATTGATATTACGATGTGCCGTTTGAGATTGACACCCTATGATCGACAAAAATACCAGCGCCTTGAGCATATACTAGTTACGTAAATACGCGCTCTATACATAGGCTGATCCAGGAATATTCAAATATGGGGTGAGTGGGGGTGTATGTTCAGGGTGTCTGACCCCCTGTATCCCCTCACAGCAAAACAGCAATTTCTATGTGGTATTTTTAAAAGGGGGGGAAGAGGCGGTCGACCCCATGAAGAGTCCCCATAATAACAATATACTCGACGATCCTGTGTAGTACACCTGCTTTGTCTTCCTGTAAATAACCTGTGACACAACTGTGATTGTTTAGAGTTGTTACCGTCAAACCAGGCTGGGAATACAACCACTCAAGCATTAAGACTGTCGTAAATCTATGTTCAAGTATGGGATAGGGACACGACCGATTCGTGGCACAGGATCCATAACGGAATGGAGGTAATTACCTATACAATACACTTGACCCCGCGTCCCAAAATATCAAAGAAATTATTGCATTCTAAATACACCGAGCGACATATAGAGGAAAGTGAAATAGTCAAGAAACACGGAATCATCTATTAATACTAACGAATCCTAACTCACTAACAAGTGCTTATCAAGAATGTATCACTGAAGAGGGATTACAACAAACGTCGTTTTAAGCTCTAAATGTGTTGGTACCTTCTTGCAGTGTGAAATTGTGAAATACAGCATTCTTCTATTGAAACTACACTAATGGTGAACATAAGAAATCCCTCTCTCTCTCTCTCACTCACTCACTCTCTCTCTCTCTCTCTCTCTCTCTCTCTCTCTGTGAAATTGTGAAACATAGCATTCTTTTATTGAGATTACACTAATGGTGAACTTAAGAAATACCTCTCTCTCTCTCTCTCTCTCTCTCTCTCTCTCTCTCTCTCTCTCTCTCTCTCTCTCTCTCTCTCTCTCTCTCTCTCTCTCTCTCTCTCTCTCTCTCTCTCTCTCTCTCTCTCTCTCTCTCTCTCTCTCTCTCTCTCTGTGTGTGTGAAGTTAATGTAAGATGTAGCTCAGTGTGGACGAGAGATAGCTCACTTACCTGTTATCTTGTGCTCATCGTATATCGTCTCCTTGGAAAAATACCAGATGTACGTTTCAGCCCATGCACGTCATTACTACCGACAAAGTAGAAAGATCAAGTTTCGCAAGTCTTCCCGATCAGTCGACTTGAGCTAACTGGAAAGGCGAGGTCGTTCGATTGCCAATGTATTCCTTGTGGTTATGCTGTGGGGCGTTTTCAACGTACTGTACATTCCCTCCCAAATCTGGAGTTCCTTTTCTGTTCGTTTAAAGCTATTCACGATCTTCTATTGCAATGCCATTGCAATCGCAAAGACCATGGCCTATTTCTGTATAATCATTTAACTTTTTTCAACACGAGGGAAGGTCGTGTAGCCTAGAAATGATATCGGAGGCGTCAAGGTTGCGTCTTTTCCTTTCTGTATTGTCCACTATCCGTCGTCGCTCACCCTACCCTTCTCTTTCTATCTATCTTCCTTCCCCCACCCTTCTTCCTCTGTCCCTGGAGCAGTGGGGTAGCCTAGGGGTTAAAGCGTTCGCTTGTCACGCCGATGACCCGGGTTCGAATCCCCACATGGGTACAATGTGTGAAGCCCATTTCTGGTGTTCCCCACCGTGATGTAGATGGAATATTGCTAAAAGCGGCGTAAAACAAAACTCAGTCAATCAGTAGTGTCATTATATTTAACTCTTCCAACAAACATTGTATTCTAACCTTTTAAAAACTCTTGACGTTTTTAAGTTTAGATTTAGTTTAATCACAGCGGTAACAGAGAGAAAAATCCGAAACCACGACTGGAAAATGAGAGGCCTAAGCTGACATGCCCCGACATATCTGTAAAACTAGTAGGTCAAACGGTTATCGTTCCGCGCGCATTTTGATCAAAAACTGGATTTGAAGGGAGATGCGAGCACATTTATCTCGCTTGTAACGGGAATTTCCAGTTAACAGTCACGATCTGAAACTTGATAAGATTGATAACTACAGCATCCAGAGACGTCTCCAACTGCCTCCCTTGAGATCAAAAGAAGGTGACTAGTCGTCATGACTGTAGATAAAACACAAGAGGACAACACAAAATAACATAGAGAGAATCAATACACCTCTGTTTGTGTCACCAAAGCAAGGCGCGTCTCTCTGAACTCACTAACAAGTGCTTATCAAGAATGTATCACTGAAGAGGGATTACAACGTACGTGCTTTTAAGCTCTACATATGTTCGTACCTTCTTGCAGTGTGAAATTGTGAAACACAGCATTCTCCTATTGAAACTACACTAATGGTGAACATAAGAAATACCTCTTTCTCTCTCTCACTCACTCACTCTCTCTCTCTCTCTCTCTCTCTCTCTGTGTGAAATTGTGAAACACAGCATTCTCCTATTGAAACTACACTAATGGTGAACATAAGAAATACCTCTCTCTCTCTCTCTCTCTCTCTCTCTCTCTCTCTCTCTCTCACGAATCAATGTGTTTGTTGCTTAACGTCATGGTGGCTGCCTCTTAGCCGGGATCCCCTCGAGGACTCGACATGTGATCCAATGTAACTTGAAACGTTAACTTCACGTTCGCTGAATTTTATTGTACAAAATTCGGGGCTGAATGCTTCTTGTATGTTTTAACGTAACTATCAAACACAGAGGTAAGTTTTAACCAAGGCACTTTAAATAACAAGCCATTTAACATTGTCGTGGGTTCGACTCCACGATATACACCGTAGAGGAACCGATTATAAGGAATGACGTTATCATGTTCTGGTGCTGAAAGAATGGTGTAATGAGCCATTGAGTATTCCAGCACTATGGCGGTCAACGTTTACCATTATTAGGTGCACAGCTTTGAGTCTGGGAGTTGGTGCATTTCCCAGCCATACCAGGGAAGGTTGCAGTGCCCTGCTGTAGGGAGTAACTGATATACGCTGTGGAATGTGCATGGCGTAACGAACATGTTATAACGGCGTCACTTGTCACCAATACCAGATGTTGAGTCGCTTGTGGATTCCTTTATCGTTCAAGGCCAACCTCATCCATTTGCCAGCTGTATAAGGGATATTTGTTTATAACTGATTCTGAACCAGACAATCCAGTGACTGATTGATATGATAATATAACACAACCCGAGGCACAGTGACACACAGTCTGTGACGTCACCGACACTGTACAATGAAACACAATCTACTATGTGTCAACCAGCCTGTCCACGCCATTCACAAGAATGAGTGAGTGAGTGAGTTTAGTCTTAAACTTCTGGTGGCTTGCTCTACCCCAGACACACCAGGATACGTGATTCATGTTCTCGAACATGACAAGTGTTTAAAGTACCACGCTACGAGCTAATGTCATGTTCGGATCATTTCACTAACTGTCTGTCTGAACATGATTTCACATGGAGTGAAAACCATTTTATGTTTTTGTTTTTATGACCATTGAAAATGCTGTTTCAAATTGTATGTACAAAGTAGAAAGAGGGGGAATTTCACCGTTTCAAAAGCTATAGTCCGGTCTGATGTAACCTGAATAGCTTTTTTACGTTGCATCCGGGATACCATCTGTGCACAGATGTCGAGTCAAGTTTAAACCCAGTCATGCCAAGGGGCGGTAGCCCAGAGGTTCAAGTGTTCACGCAGCACTCCGAAGGCCCAAATTCGATTCCGTGTAAGTGTGTATAATGTGCGAAGTCAAGTTTCTATTGCACCCATTGTGACAGTGCTGTAATATTGTAAGAAGCTGCGCTAAACAGTAACCCTCACTCACTCATATCCGGTCTGATGTAACCTGAATAGCTTTTTTACGTTGCATCCGGGATACCATCTGTGCACAGATGTCGAGTCAAGTTTAAACCCAGTCATGCCAAGGGGCGGTAGCCCAGAGGTTCAAGTGTTCACGCAGCACTCCGAAGGCCCAAATTCGATTCCGTGTAAGTGTGTATAATGTGCGAAGTCAAGTTTCTATTGCACCCATTGTGACAGTGCTGTAATATTGTAAGAAGCTGCGCTAAACAGTAACCCTCACTCACTCATATCCGAAGTTATTCAGTATCTCCAGTAGTGTGACTGTTGGGGATGTAAAGTACGATTAGTCCCACGTTCAAGATGATTACACATAAATAATGACGTATTGTTGTGACTGTGTTATAGGGACCATTGTATGGCGACACAACTCATACCTAGTGAGTGCACAGCTGTATTCATATGTACATATACAAGGTTAAATACTGCTGGGAGACAAAGTCGATAAGAGGTATTCTCACATGAGAAACAGCCATTTGTTTGTTACTGTCTCTGACAAGAATGTCTGCGTCTTCTCGCTCGTTAAGACCATTATTGATCCAGTAAACACTTATACATCTTTAAACAATATGGAATTGAGAAGACAGTTCTTTATGCTACGTGTGGGTGAAATGCTCGTATGCCCGAATGCTTAGCAACAGTCTTATTGTCGACTCCAGCATGAAATAACCATATTTCTTTTTTAAATTAAAATTATAAGAAATAATTTACTAAGTACATGAACATCGATACAACGGTGCTCGACTGTAGTCTTCACACATCATTTTGCAAATTGCTGCGCACTGTTTTTATAAAGGAACATAGTCTGAGGTTAATGAGGACACGTTTCGTCCTTAATTGATGTAATTTTGCTTAACCTGTCATGTATTTGAATGTGTCTTCATGTGAATCAGGTTTATTTATTTGTATTAAAGTGACATAAAATCTGATGCCGACCTCAGAGATAATTCAGTTTATTTTGGTATATCATTGATAATTATCTATTCTAAGGGAAACTATTCTGATTTGATTAATTTCCATTTTACCCTCTGGCTTGATGCACATGCAGTTTAGTCTGAAGAACTCAGCGGCTTTCTTGCTAAACGAAGCACCGCTGGGCATATATATACATCTATTCAATCATCAATAACAGGTCGTTAATGAAACAGTCCACGATTTCAATGTCGTCAATCGAAACCGTCTGTGGGATAAAGCAGTATACTCTTTGCAGGAATGTAAGGGCATCATTTTGTAAATCTGTTTCACGTAGCCACCAAATTCTGAACATGGGCCGGTCGGTCGATGGAAAAAAACAAAACTTAATAAAGACAACATTTTCTGAATAATGATCTTGATTCTCATTTATAGTAATTCTTATTACAATTTCGCACGTTCTTTGGACTTGTGGCAGCGTCTGATTAAAAGATAAACATTTTATATGACGATGAGAAACACAAAAATTAAAAATGCTGCCCTATTAAGTATCCGGCAGTGGTTGTGGGTAAGGTGCGTTCCTGTATCTGGAGGAGTTTATTCTTGTCCCGACATTAATTTCCGTATTTATCAGCGATTTAGCAAAAGAATTTTACAACCTGCACTTATAAAATAAGATTCCAGCTTCTCGTGTGGTGAGGAGTCCGTACTTATTGCACTTTGCTATAGATATCCGAGAACAGGTTTACAGGAACATCTTGATCTGAACTGTTGAGTTAAAGAGCCCGGGAAATCTGTGGGAGAGCTGTCGGTGCAGTGATTTGTACATTATGGCTTTTGGTGGAGTGGCGTTTGGTCTTTCAAAACTGTGAACAATAATATTGTGCAAACCGTTTTGTAGACTTCTAGCATATGATATAATCATGAATCTAGCTGTATCAATATTGTCTTGGCATGGGTGGCTAAGCTTTGATATTCAAAGCAGATATGAAGAGTGTTGCTTATCCAAAAACGGAGAATAGTTATTCTTTCTGGATAAGTTGAGCAAGCGTTTCCAATTCGATTAATTATGACCCTACATCATGGTACCAGAATTACAAATTGTCATGGATAACACTGTGCCGAAATGTTTTGCACTTTTGTAGCTACCTACATGTGTATACTATTTCTTTCAGAGACAGATTATCAAGCACAGATGTACGCTATCTGTTATGGCAGTTTGCCTTCTGGCATGATTCTGTTAAATATATGAGCAATAATCTAAGTATATTTCGGTTGTTTGCAAACAGACTTTGCACTTGGAATCAGCAGCAACATAGTACGCTAGCTCGGCTACGTTGGAATTCTCTCCCTTTTGGAAATAGACTTTGATCGCTTTTCGAGACCACAACGTAGTCCTTTTCTAAAGGTATACATGTATGTACATCCCGTACCCTCCGCAGTTTGGACGATCTTTTAACTACCTGAGAACAACTCTGATTTAAACAAGGGTTATGACTGTCCAGTTCCATTTTGTTAACACTAAAACATTCATTGAAAAAATATGATTGTGTTGGTGAAATATGATTAATATTTTAATTTCAAAACATGACAACGAAAGGAAACCGATCTAAGCTCTGCATGCTTAGTTTGTGTTTGCTAAGATACCTCTTAGTTATACTTGAACAAGACGAAATTGAGAAGACAGTTTTTTATGGTACGTTTGGTGAAACGCTTGTACGCTCTGCATGCTTAGTTTTGTGTTCGCTATGATACATCTTAGTTATACTTGCTAAACTTGACCTTCAATTTTTCAAGTGTAAACATGTCCTTCGTCAGAATTGAGTCTCCACCCCAGGTTACACTGTTATCTAAAACAACAATTCATATATAAGTCATTAGAACAATTTCGATTAGAATAAGGCCTGTCGTAATCATCTTGGCTGCGTTTACACGAGATTCGACACGCTGTTCAATATTGGTTATTTTTCAATTCCGAGATCTTGTCGAGACACTTTGTCCTATATCTAGCTTCTGACTCAAAAACATATTTGAATCGATAACACCATCAGGCATGTAAAACCGTTCATTTAGTCTTTTTTTGTTTGCGGTGCTTTCATAGTTCTCGGTGTATACATAATGCAGCCATTTGTTAAAGTCTTTCAGTTTATCAGGTGACACGTATAGAAGTTATAGATCATCAGGAAAGAGTAAATGGCGTATTTGAATACCGCCTGCGTGTTCATTCCCTTAGAGGTATTCATCTGAAGAGCTAATGTGTTTCTGGCTTTTTTTACAGTGGTATACATCAGTTATTTTCTACCTTATTTGGTGAGTTAACATGGCAGAGTGGGAAGCAAGTGAGAAGAAACGTGTACAGACCGAACACGGTGTTCAATAAGGTGTTGTTTGTTTAGTCCAGACTCGAATATTTACAGACCGCCATAATCTTGCAAGGATGTTGCCGTGTGCGGTGTTAAAAAACAGACCAACCAGCAAACATAACATATGTGTGGTGATCAGTAGACTTTGGAACAATAACTGAATAACGTGTCATTGCGTCCACTGTCTCCAGTTCTCTTTAATTAAATATTTAGGTGGCTAAACAATTATTGATATCATGAACAAGAAACGTCGCCGTCATGGTGAGATCATCAGCAGTCAAGCAGCATTCTTTGGTAAGAAGGTTTGCAGTATTGATTTCCACTGGCATTGATACTTTGCTGTACATACCACCAACCTGGTTTAGTTTCAAAATGGTTCACATTTAGTGTATACGGTTCAGGCTGTAGCAGGGGTCACAGACTGCCCTTTGGCCTCAGGTGCCTCTATTTGTCGAAGTGCCATTGTGTCGCTGAGGCGTGCCCAAAGCCTATGATCGATGACTCCACGATGATTCGCCTTTATTATAGTGCCATGTTTGACAGCACCATAGGGGTGTTCATGGGACTCAACAAGAAGTGAATGTTTATCGGCCACATCATGCCGACACAAATATAACTGTATTTTAACTATATTTTTCCCAGTCCATGGAAAGAAGCATCGGTAATACCTATTCACAAGAAAGATAGCGTACATGAATGTTCTAACTACCGCCCTGTCGCACTCACATCTTGTTTATCGAAAGTCTTTGAGAAATGTGTATTTAAATATGTATTCAATTTCTTAAGAGATAACGACTTAATGACAAATTTACAATCAGGATTCATGCCAGGAGACTCCACACTAAATCAGTTAATCTTTTTGTACAACTTTATAGCCAAAGCTCTTGACGACTGACTGACTGACTGAGTTTAGTTTTACGCCGCTTTTAGCAATATTCCAGCAATATCAGGGCGGGGGACACCAGAAATGGGCTTAACACATTGTGCCCATGTGGGGAATCGAACCCGGGTCTTCGGCGTGACGAGCCAACGCTTTAACCACTAGGCTACCCCACCGCCCCAAGCTCTTGACGAAGGAAAAGAGGTAAGAGCAGTCTTCTGCGATATAAGTAAAGCCTTTGATAAGGTCTGGCATAGAGGAATTATTTATAAACTGAAAACCTATGGTATCCAAGGCGAACTATTAAAATGGTTTTAAAGTTATTTAGAAAATAGAGTACAACGGGTCGCAATTAACGGCTATAAATCTGACATGAAAACTGTACTAGCTGGAGTACCTCAGGGCTCTGTCCTTGGACCACTTCTTTTTCTGATGTACATCAATGATATTGTATGTGATGTTGACAGTAACATTCGTCTCTTTGCGGATGACACCTCATTACATGTTATCATAGACGATCCATCAGTTGCTGCTACCTGTCTCAACAATGATCTAGATAGAATTTCACAATGGGTCCGTAAGTGGCAGGTTACATGTCATCCAAATAAAACCGAAACTACTCAGTTCTCACGTAAAACGAAACCGTCTCTAAAACCGAAGCTATTCATGGACGGAACAATCATAAAAGAAGTCAAAAGTCATAAACATTTAGGATTAACACTCCAAAGCGATTGTACGTGGAATCATCACACTAATGATATTGTACGTAAAGTTCGCCCTATGATCAGTTGTCTGAGGAGTTTTAAATACCGATTAGCACGTAAAACGTTGGATACTATGTATAAGTCCTATATCTTGCCAATATTTGAGTATTGTTCGCATATTTGGAATAACTGTACGTCTGAGCAATCGCGTACATTAGAAAATTTACATCTTGATGCTCTGAGAACTATATGTGGTGCCGTTCGTGGCACAAGTCATAGCAAGCTTTATAATGAAACCAAATCTTAGTCCTTGCAAGATAGAAAGTATTGCCAAAAGTTCACTTTTTCTATAAGATGTACAACAACCAATTGCCAAAATATCTTTGTGACCTGACCTGATCCCAAACTCCATCTCCGGAACTACAAACTACAGCTTGAGGAATAACTCTGAAATACAAGGAAATTACAGTCGCACTGCCTCTTATGCTAAATCCTTTTTACCTGCCACAATAAATTTATGGAGTCCTGTAGTCTCACAGAATTTAAAAACCTAATTACAAAAACTGAAAATAAGATTTACTTTGACCTTAATTATGGCATTCGCTTTTGCCAAATCGTTCACTGCCGCCTCAGGCTCGGATGTAGCGACCTAAACGCCGATAAGTATAACAGACATTTAATAGACAGCCCATGTTGTTCTTGTGGACATCAGAGTGAAAACACCCTACACTATTTCCTTACTTGCCGTAACTATACTCGGATAAGACTTAATATGTATGTTTACACTACCTAACCTGGATACCATTCTTAAGGGAAACAAAGAACTTACTCCCTGTGTAACCCAAAAATTGTTGAATCCGTCCACGATTATATAACCAAGACACAACGCTTCAAATTTTCTTAGGAAAATAATAAATTAAATTTACTCAACAACCTTCTCATGATTGATTTATATTTCTACAATGGCTTGTTAGACACACACAACTGTAACTCTCTAACTTATGACTACTTAGAGAATAGTTGTATTTCATGTAATCTGTATATATTTATATATATTTAAAAATATCATATTTATGCAATGGTCAGCATCGATGACGTCAAATGCTCCATTTCATGTTGTATTATATGTTGCATGGGAGCGGTGTTAACATGAGCAGTAATGCTTGTTCACCAATCCCAATTCATCTTCATGAATATGTTTAAATCAAATATAACTGAAACATTGCGCTATACCAATCACTCACTCACTCACTCCTTTGTTCAAAAGGCAGCAAGAGAGAACAAAGCACTAGTTAGCTGTATTGTGACAACAGACGCGACGTTTATGTGTTCAGTGGTGAGGTCATGTCCACCGCTGACAGTGTGGTTATACATAAGTGATGAGTCCCGCAATACGCTGCAACGACAGGATTCCAGCATTTGCTTAAATTAAGAAAAGCACCAGGCCCAGACTGCATAACAAATGAACACATTAGAAATGGGGGAATACTCTTCCTCAAACATCTCACGAATCTATTCAACATGATAAGACTGATTTGCTATACTCCAAACTGCTTCAAGACTGGTACAATCATACCCCTACATAAAGGCAACAATAAAGTGAAGTCCGACCCCTCGAATTACAGAGGAATAACTTTGACATCAGCATTATCAAAAATATTCGAGAAGGTACTTTTGGATCGCATTGAAAACTATCTGAAGAGTGTCCATTTGGATTTTCCACATAGACTTCAATGCGGTTTTCGAAAAGGATACGGCGCTGCAGTGTCGACATTCGTCGTGAGAGAAATAATCTCCCAGTATGCACAGAGAGGATCAAATGTATATACTGCATTTCTCGACAACGAGAAAGCATTTGACCGAATTTGGCATAATGGTCTACTAGTGAAACTGTTTGATCTTGGAATACAAGGCCGTGCCTGGCACCTTGTGAACCACAGCTATGAACATTCATGTGCATATGTACTCCATAACGGATGTACGAGCCGGACGTTCAACATAAAGCAAGGTGTAGGTCAAGGGAGAGTACTTTCTGCCTTCATGTTCCTTGTCTACATCAATGACCTCATCACGCAGCTGGATATGCTTTCAAAAGGCCTCGTCATTGGAGATGAACATATCCCAAGCATTCTACTAGCAGACGACACAACATTACTCAGTCCTCAGCCAAACGGACTACAGGCCATGCTGACCACTGTGCAATCATACGCTATTAAATGGCGCCTTACGTACAATGCAGATAAAAGCTGTGTGATTATATTCAAAGGCGGTCATTCGGTTGACAAAACCTTGTGTTTTAGACTTGGTGAAAGTGTTCTTCCGACAGTGAGTAACACCATATATGCTGGATCCCTTATAAGTAATAAACAACAAGCCGAACGAACAGAACGTTCCTGTGCAAAAGCCAGAAAACTGCTATATTCCCTCAAGGACGTCGGCTTAAAGGCTGGTTTTATAAGTCCCATAGGATGTGTCAAGATCTGGCGTAGAGTTATACTTCCTTGTGCATTCTATGCCTGTGAATTATGGACAAACATCACGGAAACAGAATATAGCATCATGGAGCGAGTTCAACGGTTATTTGCTCGTATTGCTCAAAACTTCCATAAACGGTCATCAACTTCAGCAACTGTTCAAAGCTTGGGTCTCTGGTCAATGCATGGAACCATCGACAGACTAAAACTCATGCTGTTCGGCAGGCTATGTCGCGCAGATACTGGAAGCACCCACAAAAGAGTACTCCTGTATAGAATAGGACAGTTTATTACTGATAACACGTGTGATGTCTGGTTAACCCATGATCTTCTGAAAATTGTTCTAAAGTACGATCTCTGGTCGCATGTAAGTGAATTTATGAAGACTGGTAACTTTCCGTGCAAACTGGAATGGAGTAGAACTATAAATAGAAAAGTAGCCGAGGCAGAATATTATAACTGGCAAATTACACTCACTCAGACACCAGAAATGAGCCGTTATGCCAACATTCACAGTGCTCTAGCCCCACATAGACTGTGGGGAATGTGTGAACTGTACCCAATCTCAACCAGACCTATGTACAGTCTAGTTAAACTTGGTGTATTACCTGTTGTAGGTGGGATGTGCCTACTCTGTGACACCGAGTGTGATGATATAGTCAAACACCAACTCTTATACTGCTGCAGTTTATTCTCTAAGCGTAATGCGCTTAGTGAACGTTTGTTTGACAATATGACCATTGAAAGTTATATACAATTCGAGGATTGTGATGACAGTGAACTCAAGATTACCACCCTCCTAGGTGGAATCACACCACTCATTGAAAACATGTCACTGAATGAGTGGGCTGTATTTATTGACATTACAGCAAAAAGCATCAGCTCCTGGAACCTCAAAGCCCTGCTGTATCTGTAAAGCTGAGATTATGTCAGAGGCTATGCCACAGACTATGTTTGAATATGTAAATATGTTTAGTATTATTTCCTAAGATGTTTTCATACATGTACTCTCCGTCTTAATGGAGGAAATAAAGCAGATTCATTCATTCATTCATTCATTCATTCATTCATTCATTCATTCATTCATTCATTCATTCATTCATTCATAAGTGATGAGTCCCGCAATACGCTGCAACGACAGGATTCCAGCATTTGCTTTCACAGTACTCGCAATAAGTGTTTTCCCCGCATGGAATTTTTGTGTTTTTTGCAGTGAACAAAGTTCACTCATGTACTATCGGGTCGAGCCAGTGCAGCTATCAGTAAAATTAGGTAAGTTTTCTAGATTTGTCTCCATTATATATACTCATGCCAATAATGGTTGTCACCACTCTCCCCACCCCAACCCAACACACACCTCACACCCCCTCCCCACACCCCCTCTCCAATTAAAAAAATTGAAGGGGTTGACAACCATTATTGGCATGAGTATATATAGTTTGACCAGAAATTATTGAGAATTTTAGGAATATGTTTAATTGGATTTCTAGTATAAACAACCTTGACCAGCTATCAAGTGCTTGGTTTCATTCAAGAGAGACAACTCCGTTAATCCTTTTTCATTAGTTTGTGAAGAGTTATCCCCCTTTGTTCACTTGCTAGCAGACGACATTTTCAGTGATCCTCAGTATTGATGATTTAGAGAAGAGGAAGTTGATTTTAGAGTGTTATAACAAGGGCATCAGATCAGCTAAAGTGATTTCCAGTAGAACAGGCATCCCTTTGTCCACTGTTTATCGTGCTTTGTAAAATATTGCAAATGGATATGGCATTGAGCACTAGGGAGGCGCAGGTAGGCCCAGAAAATTGACTGTCGGTGACAGGAGGCAGCTTGGTATTGTCATAGAGTAAACCATTTCAATAAGTTTCTGTAAAACTTCATATATTCAAACAACATAATTGTTTCCATATATATCCAAAGTGCGCCGAAATTCTATCCCCTTTGTCTGTTTAATGTATTCAGCAATCATTCGGTGTAGCCCTTTTATCATAAACCCCCCTCAGGGCAGGACCCTTAATTCTCAATGCCATCAGTAAATGTCAATTAACATCTCCCCACGTCGGCGGATCTTACGTATGTACATGTGCACAGGTCAGTGACCTTGCAAAACGTGGCGTAATGTCCCTATGCATAAAACCGGACTCACATGGTCATTCAGGGGAGACCAAGCAGGGAGACCAGTCAGAGACGAGGCGACGAGACGGGCCCAGATCATCCACCGAAGCGGACGGACTGTGCGGCTAGTCGGGGCGTCGGCCAAGGCCGTCGCCTCACCAACGACTACGTCGACGATGAAGAATCGCCTTCCGACTTCTGAATGTGTGTAAGTGACAGAGCGGATCTCCACATCGGGAACATTGGCCACTCGGTCCCGATGTGCGTTCTGTCACGTGATTTCCATCTTATGTACCATTTCTACCATTATTCCCCAACCATAATAAACATGGCTGCTGCTGTCGTCAACTTCACACCTGACTTGTCTTCCGTCTCCTGTCCACCATCCTGAACTACCATCCGAGAGTAACCCCGTCGGACGCTCTTGGACAGTATTCTTGTTTCTAAAAAACAAACGAAGGAGTTTAGAAAACTTAAGGCTGGATATGATTGATAGAGGAACTGTGTCTGTCTGTAAGGAGACAATTAGAACTGAGCTGCATGCAATGAGTTGGCACAAAAGTCGAGGAAATCCATCACCGATCATGAAACCTGAACAAAAGGAGCGAAGATTGAACTGGTGCTTACAGCATAGAAATTTTAACTGGGACAATGTAATTTTCTCAGATGAAAGTTCTGTGTGGCCGTTTCCTAATACACTGAAATTCTGGACCAAACAAACTGAAAAACCCAAAGTACAGTCCGAAATTTAACGTGTGGGGTGGCATATCTGTGTTAGGGGCAACGCCCCTCTGTGTATTTGAAGGGAATATGAACAGTGAGCGGTACACAGATATTCTCGAGGGACATTTACTTCCATCTGCTCACGTGTTCTATGGAAATGTTTGGATTTCCCAGCAGGACAACGACCCAAAACATCGTTCAAAGCATTCACAGGCCTGGTTTCGGACCCAAAATATGACATTATTAGATTGGCCAAGCTATAGCCCTGACCTAAATCCAATAGAAAATGTTTGGGGACTTGGGAAAGTGTCAATAAGAGTGAGTGAGTGAGTTATTATTTAACGTCACATCGGCAATATTTCAGCCATATCGTGACGAGAACATTTGGCATTGAAATAGAATATATATAGATATTATAAAAACCTGCCGACGAAGGACAGTAGAACAACTAGAATATCACAGATATACATGTAAAACTAGTAATTAAATCTAAAACATTTTAACTATAGGGGACAACACAATATAAAAATAGGCAATAGATCACCAACAACTGAAGATAGATCACCATACTAGGGTCCATGGGGACTTACAGTACCTTTGCTACCTGCATGGACCCTAGCTGGATTTACATCATCCCATCAGCTGCTGGTGATTGTAAGAAATGTTAGCCAAGGTTAAAATTACAAGAATACTACGTTTAAAAATCCTGGTAAGTTTAAATTGACTTTGAAAAGTTTGGGACTTACGTACCCTCTAAGGAGGACAATAATTTTACAGTACTTTAACCCCCGTTGAGGGTACAGTCACTAACAATCTCAGTTACTAATCTAAACTACCAATAATAAAATATGTATCTATTTACAAATCATTTAACAAATCTAATTCTTTTAAAAATGCAATAATTAAATGAGAACTGACATTATTCAAAAGATCCTTCATAGTTTTTACTTTGAAATAGTTATCCCTTGTGATGGAATATTCTATGCAGTCAAGCAGGACATGCTTGACTGTGATCCTTTCATCACAAGGGCTACAAAACGGAGGATCTTCGCCTTTCAATAAATATTCATGAGTATATCTTGTATGGCCAATGCGACATCGTCGCATAATGACCTCTTCAAATCTGGACTGACAACCCAAGTAAGTGTAACCAATATAAGGTTTTATTTCATGTAATTTATTGATACCTACCTGGGTGTCCCACTTCTTCTGCATCAGATCCCGGATGTAGGTTCTAATACTAGCTTTGTAATCAGAGTATGGGATAAGAAGTGGTGTCACAGATTTGTTGAGTGCTGCCTTAGCAGCAAGATCAGCCATTGTGTTCCCAGAAATGCTAATATGGCTGGGTAACCAACAAAAGACGATGTCGCATTGGCCAGTAGCAAGTTCATTATACGATTCAATAATTTCTATTAAAAGTGGATGTTTACAAGAAAGGTTTTTAATGGCCTGAAGGCACGAAAGAGAATCTGAAAAGATTATGCATTGTTTATATTTACGGTGTTTATTGATATATCTAAGAGCTGTTAATATAGCGTGAGCTTCTGCTGTGAAAATAGAACTGTTATTTGGTAATCGAGAAGATATTGTTCTGGATCCAATGACAGTGGCACAAGCAACTGCGCCACTATCCTTGGACCCATCTGTAAATAAGGATTTATATGTATTATATTTATTTCTTAATTGACTAAATTCTTGTTTATACTGTAATTCTTTTGTTTCTGATTTTTTAAATGTGGTTAATGTTAGGTCAAATTCAGGCCTCACCAATTGCCAAGGCGGAGAAGAAAGAAGACGGGAAGGAGATATAGTTTCAAGATGAATGCCGGCAGCAGAAAGAAAAGGCTTAATTCTGTGCCCAAGAGGCGGAACAAGAGAAGACTTATTGTTGTATAACTCCTCATAAAGAGGATGAAAGACACAGTTATATGCAGGGTTTGATTCGCTGGAATATAGTTTTGTAATATACTGTAAAGATAGTTTTATACGGCGTTGTGCAAAAGATGGCTCATCTGCCTCAACGTAGAGACTATCAATAAGAAAGATCTGACAAATATTGCTGAAATGAAAGAAGAGGTGGTCCGATAGTGGGATAGCATGGACCACGACTTTCTAACTTCTTTGATCATTAGTATACCCCGCCGCATTGAAGCCTGCATTGCTGCCCATGGTGACTTCACAAAATACTAACTGTTCACCTGTCTTTGAATCTGGAGTTATGTTCTGCTAATATTCACATTAATACGTGAGTAATGAGTGAAAAAATATATATAAAATTACAATCTTTAAATTCTCAGTAATTTCTGGTTGTACTGTATTTACTGGAAACCACTCACAGTGGTAGGAGTGCTACCATTAATATAATAAGTATAGGCAAACTAATACCACTATGGCAGTGACACGATGTACATTAATATGGCATGTACACATATTGATTCAGTTTTTCACAGAATAGCCCGTGTTATCACCAAAGTAATTAGTTCATATGCGTTTGGTTCATTCAGTGTGATTGACTATCATGTATTTTGTATACGTCTTGAGCATATGCAAAACTTCAGTTTATAAAATTATGATAGTTTAAAGGCAAATTCGGAATTGAATGGTGACACATTATTGACACTGCTCTTCCTAATATGCGTAAGGAAAGCCAGGGAGCAGAGCCGGGCATCGTTTCTGTTTACTATGTGGTAGATTTTTTCTGTTCCACGTGGCATCAATAGCTGGCTGGTTTGTTTAACGCCGTACTCAGCAATCACCACACAAAATGACTGCATTAGCCAAATTTACTAACGTCAGGAAATACTCGTTTCATCCGGCGGCCATATGAACAACGTTTGAAATCTACGTATCATCTGGCCGTCAGATTTACACACGTTTAAAGGGGTGTCAAAATAAACGAACATTCAACTCTGCATTTACATGTATTTCACAGGTGTGTAAATCTGGCCATTGTTTCCATGTGTTTCCTAACATGTGTAACATATGTAAATGCTGTGATTGTAGGACATGCATTTCAATACCCTTGAAATCTCGTATGACCAGGGTTAGGTTTGTCATATATTTAGTACATGCGTAAATGGTTGGAAATGGGTATTACAAGATTAGCACTACTTTAACATGTATTTCAATGGTTCTGTAATGTAACTGTCACATAGGGTTCGTTAGCGCGTCCGACCACGCCATAATGTACTGAGATAATTAGAAACACATGGTGAAGTGATACCCATTACTGAGCACCACTAATAACGTGCGTGTCTTTCTTGACATACACATGGTGTCTGTTTAACAGGTTCAAATATCGGGTCTATGGGCCAGAGCGATATGTATGTTAGGAGGTGTGTGTGTGTGTGTGTGTGTGTGTGCGAGGGAGAGGGTGTGGCATGGGGTAGGCCTAGGGTGGGGTGGTGGCGGTTGGTCGGTGTTGGGGTACTGATAAGTCTTTCTGACCAGTAGGTAATATCGTTTATACTTTTTGTAATGGAAATTACATAACAGTTTAAATAACTGACCTTAGGTACACTTCTTATATATGCTATACAAGGAGACACTGCTAATTACAATAAAACACAGACAGATGTGTTCACACAGACATGAACCGGTAAGTCCCTAATTTTAGTGCTCACTTGTATGAGTTATCCGACTGATTGTAACTGAACAAATTTCATCATCTATACTTTCATAAAAGATGATTACAATGTATTAATGATTCCCGGTGTAAATTACTGTTGTAAATGTGTGAACATGCACATACTTGGTATGACCTCTTTTTGATTCGGAATACAGGTATTATTCCATACGGACGTTTTCTCAAATTTCAGTTACCCGACGGAATATACTGTAGACATATTTTGTTTCCACCTCTTGGGTAGACTAAAGAAAATTGTAGTGATTGCAATTAGCTCATAATTTTCATAATAGACCTATTTTGTTTCCATCTATTGGGTAGACTATAGAAACTTATTGCAATTAGCTCATAACTAAGCAGTTTCGATAATTATTGAAAGCTTACTACCTGACAGCATTATGTTGCTCATGCGTTTTCTTTCTTGCTTTTGCTTATTGCTGTCTAATTTGTTATACATCATGGAAAATCATGGAATATAATGTGTACTTATTAATCTATCAAAGTACCGACACGTATTATCTGTATGCTTTACTGTTATTGGGTGAAACTGTTAAGTACCTTCGTACAGAATTTCGAGGAAATAGAAACTGAAGATTACTAGATCAATGGAAAACTAAATTGGATAAAGATCGCAAACAATCATTATTTATATTCCACTTTTTAAATTATCAGTGTGCAGATCATGTCACTAACATAAAAACTGAAGGATATAAGGTGACAAAACTGGGTTCAATCTTGAATGTATAATAAATGTACCAATGTATATTCTGTAACAGTATCAAGGAATGATGGGGTACGCTCGTGGTTAAAGCGTTCGCCTGTCAGGTCAAAAACCAGTGGTTGATTTCCGACATAGGCACATTAAGACTGAAAATATATTATTTTGATAAAAGGCAAAGATCTTAATTTCAATTGAAAAAAAGAGACGTAGTAATTTGGAAGATTCACAGACTAACAACGTCTATATCGGGGCTACAGGTGCAGGAAGCATCTTCAATTATAAAATCACATTCCACAAACATCATATAAAGGTTTAAATGACAAGCATATTTATTGGTATCTTGCCAAGCTCTGTCCTCTCTCAATGCAGTATAACCAAAGTACTGTGGTCACTACCTCAGGTGGCCATATTCAGCCATCCCATTACTTTACAGTATTTTCTTACAGACATATATATGGAAAATTAACTTTTACGGGTATGGAAAGAGTGGGGGGAAACACGTGCAAAGTATTAGTCAGCTGAGATTATCCTTCAAAAACATCATATGTACAACAATCACTTATCATTATGTGCAACCAAAGCATTACAAAAAGGCCATATTTCCAGACAGCATAACACGATCTTGGGCTGGAGTTCCAAATAATTTAATTAAAGCCTGTCAGTTAACGCAAAGGAAATAACCCTTGTGTTTTGAAATGATGCCTTAATCATAGTCACAATGAAGTGTAGGTTGCCATGCATTTTCTAGTCTGTCTCACAGTCCCTGAACCACATTATTTCCCCTACTGCCAATCCCTCTCTGCAATGTTAAAGCCTTAAATGAAGCAAGTCTAGATCTCCTCAGGTCCAGGGTCTGTTAACATCTGCAAGAAACCTAACTCACTTTGGGGGTCGGGTTACAAAGTAAACATATCTATAGCTAACTGTCATGGCTAGCCGGACTGAATCTCGTGTCTGCCTTGGGATCCTTTTCAATTTAAATGGGTTTGTTTGTTGCTATCAAAATTATATATATTCAGACACTGAGCGTTAGTCTATGTATTTTCCAATATGATGAAAATACTAATACATGTATTTACCAAATAAAATTCTAAAGGAGCCTTTCTTCAAGCAGTGACTTAACGCCATACATAGCTAGACTTGCTTAGGTGATAGACTTCATATAAGGCATCATAGATATTTCACAAACATGGTACAGGACCCTTAGCTTCATTAGCTTATTGCCTCACCACTTGCGAATTAAGCGTTGGCAGATGTAAATGTTACTGGAGATGTTGGTCCCGCCAGCTGTGGGTGTTTGGTATGACACTCCATAACCCAACCCTGCAGTGAGTTTTCCTAGAGACGGAAGGGGAAAAACTATCGTTCTGTGGCTATGGAAAACCAAACATATTGGACAACAAACCATTGTTTGGGTCTTTTAATTGTAAATATGATTCAAATAGCTTAACCTAGATTTCGATATCCTCCGATAGGTACATTTGGTGGAAATTTACATTTATACCCAGACAAGGACGAATGTATATGTATAATAAAATGTAACAGCACTAGTATCCATTTTGTCTTTTGTCTTCTACCAGTCAGAACGAGCGAAAGCGAGGTCAGATAACATAGGAAGGTCACGAGTTTCGTATAATTCGTATTTAATGAGACCGAGTGTGGTATTTTATTTATTACCCACGTCCTTACATGCATTAAACTGACAAAATAGTGTATTTTGTTAATATTTTGGTTTCAAACCGAAACCAGTTTCATAAAGAGGATGCGGAAGAGTTTTGTACTGTAGTACAATATTTGCTTGACGTCACACTGTAATGACGTCACTGCCTTGGTAACCGACGTCACGATTCATGTCAGTTGTCATCGCCTCGTACAGCCTCCTACAGTAAACTACTCCGTAGCACCCCGTTTCTTGGTTTGCAGTTGCTACATTCGGCTAACATCACTGGTGGAAACATTGCGTTTACGTTTTTCGACGGATATAATGTCTCAGTTCGACTCACAATTAAACAGCGACACGGCAACGTTCGCGATGTTTACATTCCCACAATGCATTTAAGTTGTAGAATGAATGAATTCACGTATTTGTTATGAATGAAAAAATAGTTACGTCAGAATGTGACCTAATTGAGAGGTCATCGGTTATCCAATCAAATCGTTAGAATCTCAGGTCAAGTCGTTACGACACAGGTCAACGCGATACGACACTCGTGTGACGTACGAGATTAATATGCAACTATCCATACGTTGACCACGTGGGTAATAAACAATTATATGTGTGATCAAAGGCCATATGATAGATTATGTGGTCTCTGGTGTGATGGAGGAGAACTTGCGTCGCTAGTTTTCTCGATAATCTGAACACAAGTGTGTAGCGTGAAACCGGCAGAGACTTTAGAAGAAAGTGTTTGCCCTACCTGTAACAACGATGTCCCGTGTCTATAAAAGGGATATAATGTGGGGATGAATGACATGTACTTTTATCTTGGCCCGTTTATGATGATACATACTGCGATCTTTCACAATAATCCCTCTGGCTATCAGATTGAGGGTACGTGTAAAGGCTAAAACCATATTTTTTCACTTTTGTACAAAATGCTTATTACAATCATCTATAAGCATATTTATGTTTCAAAATCATCATCTACAATCAATTACATCTCCAATAAGTTAATTCACTTCTTTAGATGAGTAAATCAAAACATTGATTCTACTCCTTATTGTAATCAAAACAAAAGCACATGTCATTGTTTACAAACATGGGGTCAGCTGACCTAATTTGCATATCATCACCACCTGGTGGCTGAAGTCACTGACTCTTCATATTGGTCATGCACCTGGTCCAAGTGGGAACACAAGGTGTAAGTAACAATTTTTTGCTGTATCCTACCATAATGTTTTAGAGAAAGTGTAATGTAATGAATATCTGCTATTTTTTGGTGTTTATTATGTTTTTTGGTAGGAAATGTGTAATTTGAAGGGAAATTTCATGTGAACTGTCTATTTCTGTTATTTGCATTGTTTTCATGACTGAGCCTAGATGAAATAACGAATATGGTTCTGTAACAGTGTATAAGGCCTAAAATGAGTAAAATTATGTAAAAAAGGCTTTTTCATATCTGTATTGATATGAGTTTGTGTTTGTATAACTGAGGTTCTTTTTGTTTGTTTTTATTGTAGTTTTTGAACCTCGTCACATGTGTGGTATGAATAAATTCTGTGGCGCGAGTTTCGCATTTGTGTTCTTGCTGCTACAAAGTTCAAAAAAACCTTTTGAACGAGAAGATGGACTGTTGTGGACAGCCGGGCCAGGACTGAAGTGACAACGTAACAGAATGCCAGGACAAGTCAGAAGATAACAGTTGAAAGTGAATGGTGACTTGTGAATTGTGACAGTTCTGTTGAATTTGTGTTTTGTCAGTTTTGTAGGACATTATAAGGATTAATATGTCTGACAGAAGTGGCAATAGTGAATTTGATTGTAGGACATATGATGAACTTGGTATTGCACCAGTGTACAGACATGATGTTCTAGACTATGATGAGACTGAATTTAGTCAACGTCCTACTCGTCAACGGGTCCTAACGGAGAAAGGAAGGGCTGAACGTTTGTGTGGTTTGAGAAGGGGTGCTACTAGTGCACTCGCTGCTGTGACCAAGTGTAAAAATGAACTCACTAGACTGTTGAATGATTCTAATGCTGACAATTTACACTTGATTAAATCATGTTTTAGTAGATATCATGATTTGTGTTTCAGCTATGAGAAATGTGTTGAATCTTACACTAGGGAGATGAGAGTCTCCAGAGGAAGTAAATATCTATACTGTTCAGGCTAAAGAGAGGTTACAGGCAATGAAAGAATTCCGGGAGCAGGTGTTGGATTCAATCAAGACACAGGAATGTGAGTTATTAGCGGAAATTGAATATGATTCAGTGTCCTACAGGGGTTCACAGCACAGCCATAGATCTAAAGGTGGGAAGTCTACTTTGTCTTATGCAAGTTCTACCAAATCTGCTCGTACCTTTGAGAAAGCAAAACTTGCAGAATTGATTGCAGAGCGTTCTATGATGGATGCTGCACAGAAGGTCAAGGAGTTACAGCTGGACATTGAGATAGCCAAGGTACAGGCACGTGAGAAAGTTTTCGCCACTGCAGAAAATGATGACATTGAACAGACAGCGGTGAAAGATGTATTCAAGGCAAGTGACCAGATGAACAGACTTACCTTGCAAGACATAGAGCCCAGAAAGCATACATATCCACTGCGCAGTACTACCTTTAAATCAGAGCCACATCCCAGTGAGTATGTAAGCTATCCAGCTACTTCCAGTAACTACCCCAGGCACCTCCCTACCAGTACACTAGAGTCTGTTAATATGAATCAGGGGCAAAGTGCAAGTAATATCATGACAGAAGTTTATAGGCAGATGACAAGTGCAATGTTATTGCCACAGACAAAAGTTCCTACATTCAAAGGGGATCCTATGGAATTTGGACAATTTATCATGTCTTTTGATGCTCGCATTGTACCACACACAAATAATGATGCTGACAGATTGTACTATCTTGGCCAGCAGCTTGAGGGTGAGGCTAAGGACTTGATATCAGGCTGTTTATATATAGAGCCTACAGAGGGATACAGGACTGCACGTCAGCTCTTGCATAATGAATATGGTGACCCATATAGTGTTTCCAGAAGCTATCTGAGCAAAGTACTTTCTTGGCCGACAATCAAGAATGATGACAACATTGGACTCAAACAGTTATCTGTCTTGTTGTTTAAATGCTACCATGTTATGCATAGCATCTCTCACATGTCGGTGTTGAATCATGCTCCAAACCTACAGGCCATTGTACAGAAGCTGCCTTTCACCTTGCAGAACAAATGGAGAGACAAGGTCACAAAACTTAGAATGGGTGGACAAAGGGCTGTTGATTTCAAGGCATTAGTGGATTTTGTTGATTTTGCAGCCAAGTCAGCGAATGAGCCCATTTTTGGTAAGGAAGCCCTGACAGCTGGCCAAGAATCGACAAAACGTCGAAGAGAGGAAAACAAAAGGAGCAACCAGTCTTCACGAAGGCAAGAATTCAGCAGTTTTGTAGCAGGAGTAAACAGCAATGAACAGAAAAATGGTAAGCGTTCCAAGGACAATGAGAAATGGTTCTGTTATTTCTGCAAGAAACAGCATGATATTGACAATTGTGAATCTTTTAAACAGAAGTCACTAGCAGAGAGAAGAGCTTACCTTCGTGACAACAACAGGTGCTTCAGCTGCTATGGTGCTAACCATACTTCCAGGGGATGTCTGAAACATCGTGTTTGTGCAGTCTGTGAATTGCGCCATCCCACAGCCTTACATGATTACAACTACAAGCCTGAAGATTCTCCAAAGACAAGTAGTAAAGTACTGTCTGGATCCAGTAATCAAGAGACAAGTGTGGAGACAGCCTGTAATGTCACTGGGACAGGTGTCATAGAAACAGTTCTGCAGCCTATCATTCTTGTCAAAGTAAAACAGAAGGGTCAAGACAAGGTAATCACGACGTATGCCTTTCTAGATAATGGAAGCACAGGATGCTTTATCACCAATGACTTGAAGCAGAGACTGGATGCTAAAGCTATGAAGTCCACACTGAAGCTTACTACCATGAACGGAACGGAAGTGATTGATACTGATGTTATACATGATCTCATCATCACTGACCTGTCTGATGACAATCTTTCTCTTCTTCCCAAGACATTCTGTCGAGACGTCATGCCTGTAGACCACAGTCATATCCCTCAGCGTCAACTTCTACAAAATGGAAGCATTCTCAAGGTATAGCTGATACATTGCCTCCATACCAGCCAAACATTGACATTGGACTCCTGATAGGCATCAACTGTTCTTCTGCACACCAGCCACTTGAAGTAAGGTCAGACAAGTTGTCAGATCTGTTTGCTGTTCGCTATCGACATGGTTGGACAATCAACGGCCCTATACAGGTGAAGCACAACAGAGAAGACAATACAGTGGTGTGCAATAGAATTCTTCTGCGTCCAGTCACAACAGCTAATGAGTGCTTGTCAGAAACAGTTCTCAAGATGTTTGAACAGGACTTTAGTGAACATGGTCAAGGTAAACGACCTGGTGAATTGGGACTCTCAGTGGAGGATGAGAGATTTATGGAAATTGTTAAAGGTCAACACTGTTTCATTGATGGACATTTCCAAGTTCCACTACCTTTTAAGAAGTTGGATCAGACTATGCCATACAATCGTGAGCTTGCTGTCAAGAGAGCTTTGGGTCAAAAGAAAAAGATGCTCCGTGATGACAAGTATCACAGAGATTATGTAATGTTTGTAGAATCTCTTCTCCAGAAAGAATATGCACGCAAGATCCCTCCTGCTGAACTGAACACACAACCTGGACGTATATGGTACTTACCTCACCATGGCATTTACCATCCGAAGAAACCAACAAAGATCAGGGTGGTCTTCGATTGTAGTGCGAAATGTAAAGGTCTGGGTTTAAATGATGTACTGCTTCAGGGTCCCGACCTCACGAATTCATTGTTGGGCGTTCTTCTTCGCTTCAGAAAAACAGCATAGCTTTCATGGGTGATATAGATGCTATGTTTCACCAGGTCAGGTTGCCAGCTGAGCATCAGGACTTCTTTCGCTTTGTTTGGTGGCCAAATGGAGATCTAGACGCAGAACTGGAGGAATACTGCATGACGGTCCAGGTCTTTGGAAGCGTGTCATCTCCATCTATCGCTAACTTCGAGCTCAAGGCAACCGCTGACAAGGTTGAAAAGAAATATGATGAAAGTGTGACAGAAACTCTGAGAAGAAACTTTTATGTAGACGATTGTCTTAAGTCTGTGGGTACTGAGGAAAACGCCATCAAACTTATCAAAGACTTACAGTCAGCAAGCATGGAAGGCGGATTCAAACTGGCAAAGTTTGTCAGTAACAGCAAAGCAGTGGTTTTGTCTATCCCTCCTGAAGACAGATCTAAAGATATTCAAGCAATAGATATGGACTATGACAAGTTGCCTGTAGAACGAGCACTTGGATTACAGTGGCATACCGAATCGGACACATTTGAATATGCAGTTGTATTACCAGACAAAGCCTTGACAAGGCGAGGTATATTGTCGACAATGTCTTCACTGTACGATCCTCTTGGACTAGTATCACCTGTGCTCCTGCCAGCCAAGAAGATATTACAGGACTTGTGTAAAGACAAATCACTTGACTGGGACGACATTGTCAGTGAAGAGAATCAGCAACTCTGGAAACAGTGGCTTGCAAACCTTCAATCTCTCAGGTCGTTGAAAATTGATTGTTGCATGAAGCCTGATTATTTCGGCAACATTGTCTCAAAGCAGCTCTGTGTATTTTCCGATGCCAGCACAAACGGATATGGATGTTCAGCCTACATTAGGCTTTCTGACAACTGCAACAACATCCATACAGTACTTCTCATGGGCAAGTCACGTTTAGCACCTATGAAAACCCAGAGTATTCCCCGACTCGAATTGACGGCGGCTACAGTGGCGGTTAAGATTGGACGACAACTGCTATGTGAACTGGACATTGACGATGAGAATATCACCTACTTCACAGACTCAACCACAGTCCTTCACTACATCAAGAGTGAGCACAGAAGATTTCCTGTCTTCGTAGCAAACAGGGTTAGACTGATACGAGACTTTTCTACTCCTCAGCAATGGTTCTACGTGGATTCAAACTGCAATCCAGCAGATATCGCTTCAAGAGGAAGCAGTTGTGAAGGCCTAGTGAAGTCAGCAACATGGTTTGAAGGTCCACGATTCATGAGACTACCTTATTCAGAATGGCCATCCCAGCCTGCTGACACTTTGTATGACAAAGACCACACTGAGGCCGAGGAGTGTGTCGCTATTGTGAGTGTGTAAACAGTCTCAAAGTTCAAGTTGTGGTGGTTTGATGAAGCTGATAAACTACTACTCCTCTTGGTATCGCCTGAAACGAGCTGTTGCAGTCTACCAACGATTAGCCAAAATCTTGTATCAGAGAAATATGAAACGTGATATCAAATCCCTACTAACTGATCAGAAGTTCACTGTTACAGAACTGAAAGATACTGAAACATCTATTGTGAGATTCATACAATCAGAACATTACAGGTCAGAGATAAACGACTTGAGGAAATCTGGGTCAGTGAATAGGAATAGTGGAATTCGCAGATTGAGCCCATTTCTTCATGACGGACTACTGCATGTTGGAGGTCGTCTATCACGAGCTCGCATATCTGAAGATATGAAGCATCCTATTCTGATCCCTTGTACCAGTCCTATCAGTATCTTGATCATCAGAGAGATTCATGAGAATTCTGGACATATTGGACGTTCACAGGTACTGTCTACTTTGAGACAGCGCTATTGGATAACGAAGGCAAATAGCACAGTCCGCAGCGTCATCAACAAATGTACAACATGTCGAAGATATAAGAGGCAGACAAGTACTCAGCTCATGTCGGACTTACCAGAGAAAAGAGTTAATCCAGCTCCTCCATTTGCATATTGTGGTGTGGATTTCTTCGGCCCACATACAGTGAAAGAAGGAAGAAAAGCGTGAAACGTTACGGGCTCTCTTCACTTGTTTCACCAGTCGAGCTATCCATATCGAAGTAGCAAATTCCTTTGAGCACAGATTCTTTCATACAGGCCTTGCGTCGTTTCATCGCAAGAAGAGGACCTGTACAGGAAATCCATTGTGATAATGGTACAAACTTCACCGGGGCAGCAAAAGAACTTGAACAATCTGTACAAGAAATGGATCAGTCTAGATTACATGAGTACTTGCTGAAAAGCAACATTTCCTGGAAGTTTAACCCACCAACAGCTAGTCACATGGGCGGCGTGTGGGAGCGACTTATACGTTCCGTGCGTACTGTTCTTAATCCCCTACTGCGAGAGTTTGGAGAGCGAATAGATGATGAGTCCTACAGAACACTGCTGACTGAAGTTGAAGGTATTGTAAATTCCCGACCCTTGACAACGTCGTCTGATGATCCGCTTGATCTCCAGCCTCTAACGCCAAATCACCTCCTCATGGTGAAAACACAAGTCTTTATTCCTCCGCCTGGAACATTTCAGAGGAATGATGTCTATATGCGTCAACGTTGGAGATGTGTTCAACATTTGACCAACCTTTTCTGGACAAGGTGGAAAAATGAGTATCTCCTTACCTTACAAAAACGTGAAAAGTGGAATGCTCCGAAACGTAACTTTGAAGTAGGAGACATTGTACTGCTGAAAGATGAGTCTTTACCCCGAACCTACTGGTCTATGGGACGCATCGTAGAAACGGAGCCTGATCAGCAAGGTTATGTCCGAACTGTAACTGTGAAGACGCAGGGGTCTACGTTACGCAGGCCTATCCACAAGCTTGTGTTGTTGCTTGCAGGCAACCAGTGAATTTGTGTGTTTTCTGCTTGAATTTCCAGCTTTAATGTAGGTTTTAGCCTTTATTTTTTGTGTTAAACATGTTATATATGTTTAAGAGGCCGAGTATGTAAAGGCTAAAACCATATTTTTTCACTTTTGTACAAAATGCTTATTACAATCATCTATAAGCATATTTATGTTTCAAAATCATCATCTACAATCAATTACATCTCCAATAAGTTAATTCACTTCTTTAGATGAGTAAATCAAAACATTGATTCTACTCCTTATTGTAATCAAAACAAAAGCACATGTCATTGTTTACAAACATGGGGTCAGCTGACCTAATTTGCATATCATCACCACCTGGTGGCTGTTTCAAATTTGTTACCTGGCTGAAGTCACTGACTCTTCATATTGGTCATGCACCTGGTCCAAGTGGGAACACAAGGTGTAAGTAACAATTTTTTGCTGTATCCTACCATAATGTTTTAGAGAAAGTGTAATGTAATGAATATCTGCTATTTTTTGGTGTTTATTATGTTTTTTGGTAGGAAATGTGTAATTTGAAGGGAAATTTCATGTGAACTGTCTATTTCTGTTATTTGCATTGTTTTCATGACTGAGCCTAGATGAAATAACGAATATGGTTCTGTAACAGTGTATAAGGCCTAAAATGAGTAAAATTATGTAAAAAAGGCTTTTTCATATCTGTATTGATATGAGTTTGTGTTTGTATAACTGAGGTTCTTTTTGTTTGTTTTTATTGTAGTTTTTGAACCTCGTCACATGTGTGGTATGAATAAATTCTGTGGCGCGAGTTTCGCATTTGTGTTCTTGCTGCTACAGTACGTTTTAAACCTAACCGGTATTTCTATCATTGTATTTATAAAGTTCTATCTATCTATCTATCTATCTATCCCTTTTCTCTTTTTATCTTCTCAAACGACTGTTACAAGTTCGAAGAATCATGGTCAAAGTAGAAAAGTCTTAAGTAACTTACACATTGTACCCTAAATGGGTGGAGCTTTCGTTCGGGGGGAATATCAGAAGGACAACAATACAGTTATTTCCAATGTTGTAGAAAGCTCTCCACTTACTAAGGAAACCACTGAGATATTGTAGTCATGTCGGAATGATATTTTCAGCCCCTGTCAGATCTGTCAGAACATGCGAGGTCTGCGTCTGTGTCAGACTTAAGGCCTACAAGATGTTTAGCAACACTGGGGCGTAATAGCCATAGATCTTCTCCAAACAAGGGAATATATATCTTGTGAGAATGACTTCTCCGACAGCAATGCGACATCACAATTACTTACGTGATATTTACTCGCAATCTGAGTTAAGGATCGTCAAAGCCCGGGCTCACACATGATTTTGAAAAGTTGGGCAAGCTCTCAACACTAACTAAATATAAAGCTTTGCAACCTACCGGGCTTACACGAAAAAAAAAAATTCTTTCTTTCTTTATTTTACACTTCGATGTATTAGTTTGAACACTTCGATGTATTAGTTTGGACACTTCGATGTATTAGTTTGAACACTTAGATGTATTAGTTTGAACACTTCGATGTATTAGTTTGAACACTTCGATGTATTAGTTTGAGAAAAACATTGTCAACGTGCGATGTATGCACATGATACTTAACACTGACGTAGTTTCGTAGGGGTCGTGTTGAACATTATTTTGGTCTGTGTACCTCAATGATAACTGTGCTGAGCTATGACACTTCTGTGAACTGTTAATCAGTGTAATGGCATGTTATGGCTTTGTCGGGTTTAAAAGAAACCAAGTCAGAATCTCGCTGCTGGAATCAAGAGAGCTACGTGCTGTTGTAAGACCATACCCCTCTTTTTATACCTGAACTGGTATACATTTTCTGGACAAAGAACTAAGTCATATTCAAGGTTGCGGTAATTCTTCTCATAGCTACATGCACAATTGTCCTAAAGGTGCCTCCACATGACGAATGTGAACCTTGCTCTCTCCTCTCGGTGTTCACATAGTACATTTGTTTGTCACAGGTGCAGTAGTTAAGCTGTCGAATGGTGTTTACAGGTTATTCATTGAAGACAAAAGATGTTTACCAGTCGTTGTCAAGTTAAGATGATATTTATAGGTATTTATGCAATATGGAAATCCGTAATGTATGGTGAATACAGTGACATAATGGCTATATTGCACCCGCAAGCAGGACCATATGAGTGTAAATAGCATCAACAGGGCACACAAAGGGTCCTGTGTAAACTCAACTGACACCTTTCACACCAAAGTGTGACGAAGGTGGGTTACTTAGAAATACTAAGCTGTATACATGGTATACTTTGCTGTACATAACCAACGCATGCATACAAAACATCTGGAGTGACAAAAGACTTAGTGAGTGAATACGTAAATATTGCTTAAGGGTGAGTCAGCAGTATTGCAAGTATTTGCAGCTAAGTTTGTAAGAATATATGGCGAAACACTTAATTGTGTATGATTATATCAAAAGTGTGATATTTATTATCCAAAATGTCTTCTTGTGGAACTACGGAAACATAAACGACCCACTCTACTAAAATTCATTGTGTATGTAGAATATTTGTGCATATAATATATTGTGAAGCGGTTGCAATGGTATGTATGTATGTCCGCCCACGTGTTGGAAATAAAACACTCATACACTCACTTGACTTTCTATGGCATGTTTGAACAAACACAGCTATTAACCTTAATGATCTTGAAGAATATCTCATTTGTAATCGGTGTGATGGTCTGAAACTATAATACGATAATGATCACGTGACCAGCTACCTTAAACTCTTTGTGATTTTTTCATTTGTTCCCATAATTGAAAACAAGCATATAGAGTAAAGCAAAAAGTGTACATATGCATGATCGAAGTTCATCAACTGGTGGCATGAAGAAATTATAATGCAATAAAGTTATTCAAGTTTGATTACAGATTAAGTCAGAGATTGAAAACTGAGGATAAAGGAAACCATTTCTCTGAAAATTATCAAAATTATTGTTCCTTCTGGATGTGAATTTTTCAACCGTGTAAGTGTCTTTAAAAAGTTTTAAGACATTATTAACTTTGGAATTCTATTCTTTAAAGTGCAAGTATATATATATATATTACTTTTAGCATAAAAGATTATATGATTTAGCAATGGCTTATTACCAAAAACCAAACCAAACCAAAGTCTTTCTTATTTCAAATTTCTGTTTGTTTTGGATTATCCAGTTTTCAAGTTCTTTCCAGAAGGTTTGGGTTACAACACATTCCCAACATACATGACAATCATACCTTTACAATTATTCAGTTTTGAAAACGTCTTTCATTGAGGACTGCTTACACTGGGTGCCGCTCCTTTGCAACACGACGGACAACATTTTGTCCAGGTTTTCACGGCCGCCATTGTTCTCATAGTAGCCGAGTAGGCCTTCGTAATATTTGCTTATGTTATCAAAGCTTACTTTGGGATTTTGTTCTTTGTAAAGACATATCTCTTTCTTTTCCTTGGCTGTCACTGCGTAGCGCTTGCGTTTAGTAGGTTGACTAGCCAGTTGGTGATCAATTGAAAGACCAACTGACTGTTATATCTGTCAGCGGAGCCTAACCTTGCTCAAGGTTGTGCACTGATGATACAACAATGTATTGCTGAAATAAGAGACTGGATGACCTTGAACTTTCTGAAATTGAATGACACAAAGACTGAGTTCTTAACCATCGGTTCCAGGCATCAACTTTCCAAAGTGCCTGACAGTTTATCTCTTGAAATTGGACAAGATGTTATCACGCAGTCCGACTCTGCAAAAAATCTTGGTGTCATCTTTCAATCAACAATGTCATTAGAAAATCAAATCAAATCACTCAGCAAAGGATGTTTCTACCATATCTTCAATATTAGCAAGATCCGAACCCTCTTAGACTTCAACACCGCCCAGCTTCTAACGACCAGCCTTGTTCTCTCTAAACTTGATTACTGCAACTCCTCTATTACAACATTCCTCAACAGCTCCTTTCACAACTCCAACGGATTCAGAATTCAGCCGCCCGTGTTGTTGCCCGTGCACCACGCTACCAAACTGTGACACCTATCCTCCAAACTCTTCACTGGCTTCCTGTATCAAGCAGAATTCAATACAAACTTCTTCTTCTTACACACAGCTGCATCTATGAAAACATGTTTTCTCAATATCTTAAAACCCTCATTCATCTCCATGTTCCAAGCCGATTGCTCCGCTCATCAAACTCCCTACTGCTTACACAGCCTCACGTCAAAACAGCCATGGGATCAAGAGCGTTCTCTGCTGCAGCCCCCTATCTCTGGAACATTCTACCACTCACCCTAAAAGAAATAGAATCTGCTGATGCTTTCAAAACTGCCCTCAAAACTCATCTGTTCAAACTCTCTTTTCCATAGACATTGTCTACAATCTTTTCTCTTCATAGCGCCATTGAGCAATATCTTTTGGAAATAGGCGCTCTATAAATCAATTATTATTACTTGAATATCGACACACTGCACTTTTTTTGCTTTGACTGAATAAACAACTTAACAGTTAGAACTCAATGGTTAAATCAGTGTCAGCTAGGCCTTCTAATGGCCACCAATACCTTGATCCGGAAACGGAAACCGAATATCCGTTATAGACAGTCACTTTTATAACGTAAGAGATTGTTTTTTTCTAAAAATTGACCGGAAGGTGAGGTTTCCGGATATCCGGGTTCCGGGTTTCCGAGGTCTCACTGTACATGACATAAAGTTTCACTATCAACATTCCAAAAACCATATATGTTCCTCCAATATCAAATTTGAGTTTCAGATCTTCAAAAGACTTAAAATATCTTCATTACAAAGGTCCTTAATTGTTAAAATTCCATTTTTAGCCCAATGCCTAATAAAGTGATTTAGGTTTTTGACATTATCACCATGAAAAAAGACCCGGGCTTAGACATGATTTTGAAAATGAAAGTTGGGCAAGGCCTCAACACTAACTAAATATACAGCTTTGCAGCCTATCGGGCTTACACGACAAAAATTGGCTTGCTACGCGCCTGGTAAATGCGTTCCCGCGATGGGTAGCAGTAAGTTCACAAGCCCAGGGAAAGAGCGTACTCGTACCGAAGGGAAAATTGAATTTGATGATTTTGATAAATGCGCAATTCGCCAGTACATTCAACACTGTTACACAGTAACCAAGACAATGCCAACACTGACAGTTTATCGCTTTACATACAATCGGCACCTTAATGGTTAAATGGACTGCACCGCTATTCAGATGCACGGGTTCAAATGACAGGTCGGCATTATTCTTAAGTTCGTCTCACAGTACAAGGTTCACTTCAGAAGAATTTCAAAGAGACTCCCTTCCTTTTCCTAATGCAATACTCCTTACAACTTTCAGTAGTACTTAAGTAGTATCGGGATATTTCGTCTCTTGTGGCGATACATCGATGTATCACAGCCCTTGCGATATTAATATCCTGATCTATTGCCTAAATGTGTTTTGTATTGATGCATTCGTATCGCATAGTTGACTATGCAAACATCGATACTATCGATGAATCGTTACACCACTACGTCAGATAGCCTCTTTTGATTCGGAATACAGATGTTGTCCCATACGGACGTTTTCTCACATTTCAGTTACCCGACGGAATATACTGTACACCTATTTGGAATCCATCTCTTGGGTAGATTATAGAAAACTGTAGTGATTGCAATTAGTTCATAAAGTTAGATGACTAAGCAGTTTCTGTAATTATTGAAAGCTTACTACCTGACATCATTTATGTTGCTTATGCGTTTTTAATTTTGCTTTTTGCTGTCTGATTTGTTATACATTATATACTAATGTTAATCATTTTGGCATCCCAATATCATTGAATATAATGTGAACTTATTAATCTATCAAAGTATCGAAACGTTTTTTAAGTATGCTTTACTGTTATTGGGTGAAACTGTTAATTAAATGTACCTCCGTACAAAATTTCCAGAAATTAATAGAAACTGAAAATTGCTAAATAAATGGAAAAACTACATTGGGTAAAGATTGCAAACAGTTATTATTTATATACCTGCTTTAAATTATCAGTGTGCAGATCATGTCACAAACATAAAAACTGAAGGATGGGTGTGGAAAGAGTGGGGGAAAACACGTGCAAAGTCTCTGAGTCAGCTGAGATTATCCTTCAAAAACATCATATGTACATTTAACAATCACTTATCATTAAGTGCAACAAAAGCATTACAAAAACGCCATATTTCCACCTTTGGCTGGAGTTCTAAATATTTGATACCGAAAGCCTGTCAGTTAACTCAAAGGAAATAACCCTTGTGTTTTACAGTGATGGCTTAATCATAGTCACAATGAATTATAGGCTGCTACGCGTTTTCGAATGTGATTGAGTCAGTGAAATACTAATATTTAACAAATCAAATTCTAAAGGAGCTTTTCTTCAAGCAGTGACTTAAAGCCATACATAGCTAGACTTGCGTAGATTATAGACTTCATATAAGGCATCATAGATATTTCACAAGCATGGTAGGACCCTTAGTCTCATTAGCTTATTGCCTCACCACTTGCGAATTAGGCGTTGGCAGATGTAAATGTTAGTGAAGATGTTGGTCCCCGCCAGCCGCCGGTGTTTGGTATTGTTTACTCTGTAACCCGAACCCGTTTTAACAGACGGTGAACCTGGGAATATCTAGATATGCTTCATTTAGGGTGTAAGCATTACAGTAAGGGCTGGGCGGAAGGGAAAATAATATCGTTCTCTGACTATGATAAAACAGAGACTTTATAATAGACTATTGCATGGTCTCTGGATACAGATTGGGACAAGATATGGAAAACAAAATATTTCGACAACAGACCATTGTTTGGGTCTTTTAATTGTAAATATGATTCCAATAGCTTAACCTAGATTTCGATATCCTTCGAATGTACATTTGGTTGAAACTGGAAAGTATACTTGTATCCCGTGACAAGAACGAATACTTAATAATTCAAAAGCATAACAGCACGAGTATCCATTTTGTCTTTTGCCTACATACGCTCAATCACATGAATTGTGTCTCCAGGTCACGGAGCATCAGTGGTTTAGGGGCCCGTATTGCAATTCTCGTGCGTTTCCATGTGTTGTTGACGCGGCATGGACGCCCCGTAACATCACTATTTGCTTATGATTCACAAACACATGCTCATGATATGGTTGGAATCGTGCCATGGATTAGCAGATATTTATCATGAAGGTTTTTTATGTAGGTGGCTTGAAACGCGCTTTGACAAAGGCCTATAGGTTCGATCACATTAATATTCGTTTTACAGCTTCTTTTCTCTAAAGATGCTCACGCCAAAACTGATTTAAATTCTAATCGCAGATAAAAGAATAAGACAATAAATAGTATGCCAAATTATCGTTACCATGACAACCCTGTGACATTTCACCTTATGTAAGAGAGAAATAAATACGATGCTGGGTATAGCAGTACTACTGCAGATGATAGTGTATGTCGTAAATGTCAATAAGTTGCTGCAGCGCTATCCCTAATCACTGGATATCTATACAATTATATGTGTGATGGAGGAGAACCTGCGTCGCTACTTTTCTCAGTAATCTGAATACATGCATGTAGCGTGAAACAGGCAGATACCTATAGAAGAAAGTGTTTGCCCTACCTGTAACAACCATGTCCCGAGTCTATAAAGGGGATATAATGTGGGAATGAATGACATGTACTTTTATCTGGGCCCGTTTATGATGATACATATTGCGATATTTCACAATAATCTCACTGGCTATCAGATTGAGGGTACGTTTCAAACATAACCGATATTTCTATTATTGTATTTATACAGAAACATTCTTCGAACTTTTTCCATATACGTTTGCCAGATACATTGCACACTACCCCTTTCTCTCTTGATCTTCTCAAACGACTGTTGCAAGTTCGAAGAATCCTGGTCAAAGTAGAAAAGTCTTAAGACTATTCCCTACAAATCTGTAACTTACACATTGTACCCTAAATGGGTAGAGCTTCCGTTCGGGGGAATATCAGGAAGACAACGATACCATTATCTCCAATGTTGTAGAAAGCACTCCACGTACTTAGGAAAACATTAACCCACTGAGATATTGCATTCTTGCCGGAATCAATATTTTCGGCACCTGTCAGATCTGAACTTGAACATGCGAGGTCTGCGTCTATGTCAGGTTAAAGGTCTGCAAGATGTTTAGCAAAACTGGGGCGTAATAGTCATAGGCCTGCTCCAAACAACGAAATATATATCTTGTTAGAAGGAATTCTCCGACATGGAAAATTGCAGCAATGCAACATCACATTTACTTGTGTGACATTTGCTTTCGGACTCTGGGTTTATGGATCGTCAATTTAAACAGGACAATCAAGACAAATTTTACAAAAGGCACAGAGGCCCAACATGCCAATGGTATACTCAGAGAACGCACCCGCCTGTGCCATCCGGACATAATCGCTACACGATAAAAACTATTTTTTGTGTTGCGTTATTACAGCAAAGGCTGAGCGGAAGGAGAAATAACATGGTTCAGGCACTGTGAGACTATTAAGAAAGGTCACATGCAGTGCAATAATATTCCAATTATGTACTGCCAAAACTTATTTTACAGTACTGATGCGCGAACTGAAGAGACTTAAGAAATTACGAGTTGGTTCGTGTAGCGTATTTTGCCGTGCTGAAAGAGAGATAGACTAATGCTTAGTCTCTGAATATATATAATTTTGAAAGTAACAAACAAGCCCATTTAAATGGAAAGGCGCCCCAGGGAGACTAGAGATTCAGAACCTGTGGAAATCTAGACTTGCTTTATTTAGGGCTTTAGCACTGCAGAGAGGGCTTGGCAGCAGGGAAAATAATGTGGTTCAGGGACTGTGAGATAGACTACAAGAGAGATAAAGTGCTATTCTGTTGGGACAGCTAGGGACTCTTGCAAGGACGAAGGGGCAGCTCATCGCCCTTTTGTTCACCACTCACAAAATTTGCCAACACCGCAGACAAAGCGTAACTGATACTGGCAACAAGTGCGAGCGCAGCTTAATAAGCCATGTTAGCTTGCGTAATACCACTTTCTTAGTCAGGCTCTTTTGATGATAAGAATAATGAGGTCACGTGAACGTTGATTTCAAACGTACTAAAATGTGTGAAAATGAAATTACATGAACCAAGTAATTCACATGATGGAAACAAATGATCATCTTGCTTGAGTACAGGTAACATGAAGGTGTATGAACCGTTCATATACATACCCCTGAAATCCGGTATGATACATAAATATCTAAGGTGTGTAAACACTTGCACATGTGAAAATTTACAAGTGTTTCCCCACCTAAGTAAATTTACATGTTTCCAACCTGGGTAAACTTAGAACGAAATCGTAAATTTCAGCACCCATTGAAATTCAAAGGAATGCATCAGAAATACTGTAAGATCATGTATTTCCTGGGGTATCTGTTTTGCAATTCATGTTTGGAAATACCTGACAATCCGGTCATGGCATACATGAACGAGGTGCTTGTGCATACGAAAATGTACGATGAGCATATGGTTCAAAGGTATAGATTCATATGAAATATATGCCCGAAGTTAGGAAATATCTGAAAACATACGTAAATCCGGTCATGGCATGTATTTCCTACTGTATTTACGTTCATTTCAATGGTTTTAAAAAATATATATACAAATTATACAACAACGTCATGAACTGCAGTTATGATTGTATGTTTCATTGGCATTCTAGCATGCGGCTTCTTAATAGCAACTTCTTGTTCTTTGCATAAAGCAACGTGTGACGAGCGCTGTGAATGTAGTGACTGACGAAGGGTACTACATACCATAGCCTACGAAGAGCTAACCAAGCTATAGACTTCAATCAGCACCCGTTTTTTATGACTGTTTTTACAACTTAATCCGTCCTGCTTATCGGCTTCATGGCTGTGCTATTTATTGTTCTTACTTCCCACCTGGCCTCGTCCAATTATCTACCCCTTGTTATTCAAGTACACGATGTTTGTCACAGCATTCGATCATTCTAATCACTTGGTTTTTGTCACCGTTAGCTTGAACATGGTGTGAGAACCTACACAGAAACGTTGCTCTATGCAATTAACAAGAAGTTGCTATCAAAAAGACCGTATGCTTTTATTAGAAATTTTGCTGTCGCATTCCTGGGAAATTAGAGACAATTGTGAATGTCGAGTCACCACTGATTTTTTTAAAATGATGTTAGTCACCCAGGATTCCTACAAAATATCGTGTTAAATTGTTTGAAAATATACCAGTCCTAATGATTCATTCATCCACATCTCTTGTTTACCTAACACTGCCGTTGCAATAAACAACCTATACATTGGATCAGTAAAAGAGCAAAACTTGCTTATGAAAATATCTCTTCAGGTAATGTGTTGAAACGGCTGGTTTGTGCACATAGATAGTGCTAAACATAATGTACCATTGCACAAATGAAATGCATAAAGTCAGTATTTTGAAGTCAGTGGTCCAACAAACTATAATGTCTACGTTCTATCGAAAAGGTATCAAAATTTTCTTGGATAAAATGGTGAATGAAACTTGATGAATACGTTTGGAAAGAGCTACGATATATACCTGCAAAACGCAGAGGTTGTTCGAGATTTATACAGTATTGTGATTTAAACAGTATTTTTTAAAATTTCCATTAATGTTTACATTTTTCATAATACACGACATAACAAAATGAAAATAGGATTAGCAAACAGGCCATATGGCCTATGTCAATGCTTCTCCGCATATAGTTCGTTATTATCTTGACTTAATTCTACGGAGCAGACATTAGGACATTAATGAATGAATCAAAACAAAAGAAAATAAAGAAAAGAAAATAAAGAACAAGACAACAAGTGCATTTTATGTTTATAGGTTGTTACTTGAATTCCGTAAAGCGGTTAGTTTCAGTTATATAATTCTGAACGGATTGTATAAGGTTTTCATTGTCTAAAGGAGATAAATCGTCATTGCCGTGAAGTATAGTATACATGTATATGCTGAGGTGGTTAAGGACAAAGTATCTCCTCGATGAATTTTCACATTGTTTTGTCACTGAACAACACGCTCCATGCTGTTGCTACCGAGATCATAATATATAGATCTTATCTATTTTATGATTTGTGTTGTAATACGAGTGTGAAAGGAAACGATTATTCATACAATAATATCATGAGAAAATATACCAATCACGAATTAAACGCATATGATTTGCACACCACCATATGATTTTAGAGCCTCACGTTAGTGACTTACATTCATATCATTCCTTCAACACATTTTCGCTTCATGGATGACAACGTCTATATTATATAGGATGCGGCGTTTCAGTATAGATTATTATACCGTTGTCAAGCGAGACTGAGGTGCTGTAGCAGACTTATATATACATCAACATGGATTAAGCAGTTCAAATCCGCGGACACAAGCCCTCCATCAACAGAGATGAAGGATATCTCATCCCATCTGCATACAATGAACTGATAGCAACAACTTAGCAGAGCATTCCAGCCATGTATATTTTCTACCTCTTGGACATTTGACTTCCCCCTGTTGTCACTGCTTTATTACCCTATCCTATAGTTGTTGCTGTTAATCCCTTTGATGCACGCCTACATGTTGTTTTACTTATTCCCTGTAAAGTCTGATCTGTGCAAAGAGTGGGCACCTGCTCCTTTTGATAATTATGATTACCCCCTCTCTAATAGAGTTTTGTCATTTGCAATGAATTATAGTAACCCTTATCGTAGATTACCCAGCAACATATGTTTGCTTGGACACTGAGCCGTTGCCTACCTTTTCCTGTACCACATAAAATCTGCATGGTATGCCGGTTGATATTGTTATTTGAAATCGGCAGACAATGCACACCTGTTGTTGCTGCAGGACAATGAATATTTCCGATACGACATTGTAAGTACTTGGGGGTGCAGACATATGACTTAAATATGTTTGCGCATGCTGCTTAATATCATATTTGTGTAATACCACAATATACATGCATAAACTATCAAACTATGCATCGTTTAGAAAAAAAGTATTTTGAATACATGAAAGAGAATATTTTTAAAGTTATATCTTGTGAAATTTAATTGTGCGGACCCAATGTATGTTTCATTACAAAGTTCTCTGTTAATGTCTTCCTACAATCAACAAAATATCATCATCTGGTGTTTAACTGAACCGATAAAACCTACTGGATAGAACCCAAAAGACGTGTATTGTCCATGCGGCACCACCCGACATTGTTTTGGTGTTTTCCCTGAGTGGCCGCTCTCTGGATTACGCAATTGTTAATTGCTGTGGCCACCAGGGACAACCGAACCGGGACGGTGGCCGCTTGTAGGGACAGCCCCATAAACAACAAATTATCAGGTGTGAAAACAATTAGATTTTCTCTGGTATTGTCACTTTGAACAGTGATACATTGTCGCTTAGGTATTGTTTATCATCTCAGTTCGGTACGCTGGTCATGCTGAGCGTGTTGATGGAGGCATTTCTAGGAATATGTAAATGATCAAATATTGTTATTATGTATCTAGTATGTGTCCAAACATATTGAATGCATTTATATTTATAGGAAAAGACTGAGGGTTTTTCATGTTGTTCAGAATATATGCTTATAATAAGCGTTCAATGATTTGAATACATGAATTAATTCACCTAAACTATATACAATGTATATATAGAGAGATGATATATATGCCAGGGTAGAGATTGCAAGCGGAGTCTGTACTGGTAGAAACTTATTATATAGAATAACCTATGCAATTGCAATCTCTACCAGTGGAAGCTCCATTCTGATCTTACATATGATTTTTTCATATGTGAAACCATAGTTTGTATCAACAAAATGGTCATGATTAGGACATTATCAATTAATGCAATTTGTATTAAAGTGAGATACATTGATATGGAATTATTTGAAATTCTTTACATTTTTCACATATTAAAATAACATGCATAACAAATGAATATTATTGTTCAGCAAATAAAGTGTTGTTTGCCTACAGAACAATCAGGGTTTCTACCAGTTGAATTGGAAATTGTACTGGTAGAATCGGATCTGACAGGTAGGATCCGATTTCAATCTCTACTAGTAGGATACTGGTAAAGACTGCGAAGTCTCTACTGGTAGAATCTCCGATCAGATCGCAATCTCAACCCTGACAAATATTTATATATATATATAGGACACATATTTCTCCGAGAGGATCTATCTCTGAAACATTTGGCAACAGGGCTCATGTCTAACATGAAATGACTGTAACTTCGTCCAGTGAAACTCATGTTATACAAAACGTGAATAAAAGATGTATAAAAAAATCACCATATTATTTTTATTTTCATTTCGTCTTGATAAGATGTTAAAATATGCCTTGTAAGATTTGTGCGGCGATCTACTTCTGGGAACCATTATCCCCTCCAACTTGAAGTTGTTTACAGGAGAAAGTAACATCATTTAAATAAAGTCCATATTGAATTATCCTAAAATGGTGTCTAATATTTTTCAATTAAGATAATTCTGGTAGTGAAATAAAAAATTCTGCCAGAAATTTCTGCGGGAAAAAAAATTCTGCCAGAAATTTCTGCGGAAAAAATTAATTCTGCCAGTAATTTCTGCAGAAATGCATTTTCAGAGCCCATTTGTGAGATTATGAACACGTGCGTGCACTGGCACATGAACTTTTTGGGTTCATCTCCTCGAGATCTTTCCAATGATATAAATTATGTCTTTGTAGCTCGCTTCCTTCTATGTGTCAAGTTAGGACTCGCTGGCCATTCCCAAGTTGTCCCACCCGGCCTTCTTACTATCCGGTTTTTGGTCCTGTGAATATTCCAGCTATATGACGTGGGTCTGTAAATAATTGAGTCAGGACCAGACAATCCATTGAGGACATCATTTCTTTTATGTGTTTCACGTAGCCACCATATTCTGTACATGGGTCTGTGGGTCGGGGAAAACCAAATCTAAATATAAGAAGACATTAATAAAGACAAAATTATCCGAATATTGTTCTTGATTCTCATTTATTGTAATTCTTATTACAATTTCTCGCGTTCTTTGGACTTGTAGCAGCGACTGAATATAACATTTTAGATAGATAAACATTTTATATGACGAGGCGGTACGTTTTAGGTTCGAGTCGGCGGTGTTGGAATGAAAAATACTTTTCTTAGGTTGGGTCGGCAATAAAATTAGAAGGGTCCGTCGGGCGATGAGAAACACAAAAAATAAACATGCTGCCCTGATCAATATCATGAGAATCGATATACGCAATTGGGATACGATGACATGTGCAAATTATGTTGATCATGTTAGTTGCCTCTTCCGACAAGCATGGGGCGCTGTCTTGAGCATTGGACACAGCATGCTAAAGCGTCAAGGTCAAGCTCATTCCTCACAATGTTCTCAACTCTCACGTGGAAAATGTCTGAAGTACTGGCCATATTGTGAGACGTCGATCATCAATAATAAAACAATGTATTTTTGTCAACATATTGTTAGTGGAGAGAGTTGAAGGTCTTCATAATCTTTGAGGCTTCTCGATCTATCCCGAGTTATTGGTCGAAAATGTAAGGATCGTCATTCCCTTACATTGACACGTGGTTGGACGTTGGAACTTGCCCTTTCTATTGGAGATACTTGATGTAGGATTACGGCCACATTACGTGAAGCAGCTCTACAATCTCAACAAAACAACGGCAAGACCGGATAATGCCTGACACGATTCAGTTTGTGTGGAGATTTCAAATGTTGTTTTTAACGTACTGGCATGAGTATTAATACAAACCACGTGAACGCTTCTCAGAGACCTCATCTGCGGTTAAACGTGTGAATCGCACATACCACTCACACACGTGAGCTGTCTAAGGCGCCAGGCTCGTGATCCAGCGAGCTTGAGGTGCCCACCTGTGACCGGTTGTAAAAAACCTTGGAGTCAACTTTGTGTGCACACTCTTTCTTTGTTGTCACAAACACAACCCTGTGCACTTAAGAGAACCCACGAATCCGTTGGTCAGTGACCAGATGGTGCCCACATGAATAATTGCAAACACCTAGTTGCGGGTACAGCAACGTGCAGTAAACTTGAAAAAAGTACTGTGACTATGTGTCCCAGTCCACACAGCTGTGAATGGGTACGTCGTTAGGATTGGAAAACCACAATAACTCAGTGCACCAAGAGGCTGTACGAGTTTTATGATCTCCAAGGAGTTGAGATAGATAATACGATATGCTGTTGAGATTGACATCCAATAATCAAGGGGAACAATACCAGCGCCTTGAGCATGTACTAGTTGCGTGGATATGTGCGCTATAAAAACATCCTATTTAAAAAAGGTTCAGTGAGAAGTCTGACATTCGGCGTACCTTCAACGAACTTGACATATTCTCGTTGTATTGAAAACTCACAGATCCACATGGACGTTTTTGGAAGGAAGAGTCAAATATAATAAGCGAAATCAAAACGTTGCATTTTCAGCCCGCCGTCTCCTTATTTAGTGCGGCGATAAAACCAAGAACAAAAACGTTCTGCTGTCATCAAAGGTGAATTAACTATGTAGTCGTAACAATGTTAAATTAACGGTTAATGTCCGGTAGATCGGAGCACGTTATTACCAGGTTTAACGGCTTGATGTTTCTCCAGGTAACCATTGTGTTTAAATTGCCTGACAGACTGACAGCAACACCGTGTTACCGGATTCCACACTGACAGATAACCGCAGTTTCCCGGTAGTCCGGGACAGAGACATATAGACAAACAGACATGTAATATATTTGAGTCTGACCTCAACATCACACACAAATAATAAAACGTTGAGCCAATCTTTACAGATATATATACATATACATATAAAACTACAAAACTGAAAGAAAATATGATATATAATACATATTTTATGTACGAAGTTAAGAGTTTTATAAGGGCATGTTGCCGCCGTAAGATGGGAAGGCAGGTTCTGGCTGTTTTAAGAGACACTTGTGGATTGGACAGTATCACTCTAATCTTATCAAGGTCACTAAATGACATAAACCTAACAGTAAGCTACTCAAGTTTACTAAAAAGGACATCTCTTTTAAGGAATACAATTGACAGTGCAGTAAAACATGACATTCATAAAATCTTTACAGTAAAAACATGTTCTTTCCTTTAGAGGAGTACAATAATATCGTCCAGACACATGTTTCTGAGGTTTTGATCACCGCCGTAGCAAGTAGACTTCCCGTTACAGGAATCTGAGAGCGGCCTGAAAAGTTCTGGTTAGTTTCATCTCAGTACAATGTCTGGTTGGTAGGCGTCAATTTAAACCTTTAATGCTAAAGGGATCGCCTTCATAGCCAAGGGGCGATATATTCATATGTTGTTGCATATATTCGGGGATACATTCATATGTTGTTACATATATTCGGGGATACATTCATGTGTTGTTACATATTTTCGGTCATACATTCATATATTGTCACTTATTTTCCATGATACATTCATATGTTGTTACATATATTCGGTCATACATTCATATGTTGTCACTTATTTTCCATGATACATTCATATGTTGTCACTTATTTTCGATGATACATTCATATCTTGTTACATATTTTTGGCGATACATTCATATGTTGTTACATATATTCGGCGATACATTCATATGTTGTCACTTATAATAGTCCCAAATGACGTCATCGAACACCTGGCTGACCATATTTCAAAGGGGTTTCAATGACATTGTACTGAGCTGACCTTGGGACAAACAACTTTCCTAGAGACTCGTGTGGGCAATATAAGACTCCCGAACAGTCCCCATGTCATTCAGACTTCAGTCGCCAGAGAGAGAACGTCTGCTCTCTCTGTAAAAACTATGCTCCTGACTCTACTGGTTCTGGTAGCCGTTTACCTCGAAGATAGAAAATGGAAGCTATTCACCGTGATATCCTGAGGAAGAATCACTCCGGACTTGTGAAAGCTATACAGCAGGTAGAAGAGGTGGTCGACAAACTGGTGCAGCTTTAAGTCCTTACCATCTTCATGAAGGCAGATTGGGTCAGAGCTTTATTAGATACCCTTCCCCGGCGAGGGCCCAAAACTTACACCCCCTTCTGTAAAGCACTTGAGGAATGTGGAGAGATACAAGCAATGACATTACTGGGACTAGAGACGGACAAGACAGAGTATCCTCATGGGCATGATGATCTAGGTGGGCACCTATGTATGGACAGTATCCCTCTCAAACCTCAAACACGGTTCCAAGAACGGCTGAATTCCTTTCAGTCTTGGCCTGTGCAGATGAAACAGAGTCCTAGTCAAATGGCCCAGGCAGGATTCATGTACTTAATCAGAGGAGACGCTTGCAAGTGTGTTCAGTGTGGTGTTGTTCTCAAGAACTTGGACGTAGAGGATGATCCTTGGGTCGAACATGCAAAATGGTCTGCAAACTGTCCGTATGTGGCCCTGGTAGGAGTACCTCAGAAAGAGGTGGTCCGCTGGGGTAGTCATGTGGATTTACATGTGTAAGAGTGTGATGTTCATTGTTCTGTGTGTATTTGTGACTATTTGAGAATAAATCAATATTGGTTGTCATTGGTTGATGTGGTGTATAAAAGTCCTAACAAAAGGTAGGTGAAGGGAGAGCAGAGTGACACAGTGGAAGCGCACTGGGCGCATAACCCAGAGGACCATGGATCGAAACCACGCTCTGCTAACAACGTGTTTTTTAACACAAGAGGAGTTAGAATTAGGGCTAGCAGACATCTATATAAAGGACAGAAACAGTGATTTAGCTTTATTTAGCCGTGGACCAGTGATAGTGACACTTCCTCTCAAACCTCTGTGTGAGAGTCAGTATTCAACTGGAACAAGAAAATGAACAGGAGATACTGGAGACCCTATCTGGACGATCCTAAGAAATGGACCAAATATTACTATTTGCAGTCTAAAGGATATCCCAATCCCTTTACTAACGTTGATGATAATGTGATCTATTATGAGAAGCAAGGCGTCAAGATGGACTTACCCCCTTCTACAGACACGTTTGCTCTCACGTCTCCCACACAACAAGTCGTTCAACAGGCTAAAGCCAAGTTGAAGAGAGAAAGGGAAAGTGTCGTCCATAGGGAAAACACAATGGAAGCAGTGTCAACAAAGCAAATGAAAACAGATTTTTAAATAGAGACAAAAGGCTAAATATGTCATTTGTAGTAGGACTGTCGACGTGTGAACATCATTATGCATCTCTGTCCTGTATGCTCCAATCAATATGTTTGGGCTCATGACTTGTCCCGTCATATTCGAACAAAACATTCAGGAGAAGATATCAAGCAGCAGCAGCAAAAGCAGCAACAAAAGCAGCAGCAGCAGCAAAAGCAAAAGCAAAAGCAGCAGCAGCAACCAGTACAACCACATTCATCAGAAAGTACTACTCAGTCTTTGGAAGAATTTAGACTAATACACCCATTCGCCATGATCGTCTCAGGGCCCACCTCCTGTGGGAAAACCTACTTAGTGAAGCAGCTTCTAGTTCTGGGAGTGCTACTATCCCGTAGTTCTACTCTTTTGAAACGGAGCTAATAAACAATTAAATCAGTATATCTTGATTTTTGTCATGTATACCTCGTTAGGATGGGAAAACCACTTTAACATGGTGCGCCTAGTGGCAGCAAGATGATCCCCAGGGAGGTTAGAATGGTAATATGGCTGTGACTGACATCCAAGGAAACATTTACCAGCGCTTTGAGCATGCATACGGGATGGACTATAGTGCTATATACATACCCATATAATAATAATATACACTAGTGCGTTGTCATTCATACATATATGATTACTCTTTCATGCTAACACTATACAATTACACCCCGTTCCTGATGGAATTTTAGATGAATTCCATGAAAGTTGCATTCCTAAACAGGTTGGGAAGCGCACATACAATCTCCATGACGAGAACACACATTTCTACAGTCAAAGCTGACACGCCCTAGCTAGGGTTGATTCTAGCGAGCATGTAGCATTTTATTTATGGATGTTTTTGGTTTTAAAGTACATCAAGTATTGTCTTATCATGATGCATTCATTCAATACAAAATCATTCTATTTAGTTTGAGAGTAGGGAGTAATTCATGGGCTGATCATCATATTAACATAGGTTGTTTACACTCGCGAAAAATCTCCAGGCTAACTGTCGACAGAAACTTCCCTCCCCCTGCCACAGGTGAATATATAATTTTGATAGTAACAAACAAACCTATTTAAATTGAAAAGGAGTCCCGGAAGGCCTGGGGAAATCTAGACTTCATGCAGAGCCTTAGCACTGCAGGGAGGGCTAGGCTGTAGGAAAATAATATGGTTCAGGGACTTGGAGACAGGCTTATGTTAGACCAACGATTTTGAATACAACTTGAGGAGGTATCATATTGCACCTTGGCTGAGTGAGACGAGGGAAGTGTAGAGGCAGCGAGTTTAATTCACCATGCCTCAACGGCGCACGCTTTGAGATTTGAGAAAACAGATTTTCTCCACAGGCGACAGAAAAGGTTATTGAGTATCGAAAATATAAACATTTTGTGAAAAGACGTAGTTAGTGATAACCTCAACTGACTGTCAGAGGGGGTTTACATAGGTAGAATTGAAACCGGATGAAACTAGTTTGTGGTCAGTGGTCCAGTGAGATCGATAGTTGCTCTACGCCGATTGGTCCAAAATAGTGGCGTGATGTCATGGTGTGATGCTATGATGTCACGCCAGATCCGTTTCCCACGGGGCGCGCGGTCATTGACCCCTGTGAAATGAGATCAGCCAGGTGTTCGATGACGTCATTTGGGACTATTCCAACCCCTATACAACAGATACATTCATATGTTGTTACACATTTTCGGCGATACATTCATAGGTTGTTACATATTTTCGGCGATACATTCATATCGTTTTACATATATTCGGTGATACATTCATATGTTGTTACATATTTTCGATGATACATTCATATGTTGTTACATATATTCGGGGATACATTGATGTGTTGTTACATATTTTCGGCGATACATGCATATGTTGTTACATATTTTCGGCGATACATTCATATGTTGTTACATTTTTTCGGTCATACATTAATATGTTGTCACATATTTTCGGTGATACATTCATAGGTTGTTACATATATTCGGTAATACATTCAAATGTTGTTACATATTTTCGGTGATACATGCATATGTTGTTACATATTTTCGGTGATACATGCATATGTTGTTACATATTTTCGGTCATACATTCATATGTTTTTACATATTTTCGGTGATACATGCATATGTTGTTACATATTTTCGGTGATACATTCATATGTTGTTACATATTTTCGGTCATACATTCATATGTTTTACATATTTTCGGTGATACATGCATATGTTGTTAAATATTTTTGGTGATACATTCATAGGTTGTTACATATATTCGGTCATACATTCATATGTTGTTACATATTTTCGGTGATACATCCATATGTTGTTACATATTTTCGGCGATACATGCATATGTTGTTACATATTTTCGGCGATACATTCATATGTTGTTACATATTTTCGGTCATACATTCATATGTTGTTACATATTTTCGGTGATACATGGATATGTTGTTAAATATTTTCGGTGATACATTCATGTGTTGTTACATATTTTCGGCGATACATCCATATGTTGTTACATATTTTCGGTGATACATGCATATGTTGTTAAATATTTTCGGTGATACATTCATGTGTTGTTACATATTTTCGGTGATACATGCATATGTTGTTACATATTTTCGGCGATACATTCATATATTGCTACATATTTTCGGTGATGCATTCATATGTTGTTACATATTTTCCGTGATACATTCATGTGTTGTTACATATTTTCGGCGATACATTCATATGTTGTTACATATTTTCAGTGATACATTCATATGTTGTTACATATTTTCGGTGATACATTCATATGTTGTTACATATTTTCAGTGATACATTCATGTGTTGTTACATATTTTCAGTGATACATTCATGTGTTGTTACATATTTTCGGCGATACATTCATATGTTGTTACATATTTTCAGTGATACATTCATATGTTGTTACATATTTTCAGTGATACATTCATGTGTTGTTACATATTTTCAGTGATACATTCATGTGTTGTTACATATTTTCGGCGATACATTCATATGTTGTTACATATTTTCAGTGATACATTCATATGTTGTTACATATTTTCAGTGATACATTCATATGTTGTTACTAATGTTCGGTGATATAATTTAGATATTGTCACTTATTTTCTGTGATACATTCATATATTTTCACTTATTTTCGTTGATCAGTTGATATCTTGTTCTCACTAATTATCACGTATTCCTACATTTGATATTGATGGATTATCATTGATCAGCTGATATTTTGTTTTGACTCACTCGGTGTTTACTCACCCAAGTTTACTCTCTATTTTGGCGGTGCGCCCAGTGGAATCTCTGTCTGACTCAGTTCTAACTATTCTCTTACGTATTATATTTTATCAACATGTCACAACCGTCAAACCCTGTAGCTGACAGTATCAAAGCGATACATTTGTTTACTGATGATGTGGCAGAGGTTTCGACTAACGTCATATTGTTTGTGTCAGATCCATGATGCAGATGCAAATATTTTAAACGTCAGAATATGACAGAAATGTAACTGAATTTAACTTCAAACCTAATTTGAAACTGGAAAACACTTTTAACTTTCATAGTAAGGAAAAAAATTAACAAACATTTAACTTTTGTGCTGCCCCCTGAGAACAGCGGAAAGCAGGCATAATGTTCTTCACACTGAAGGATGTTGGTAGGAACACCTCCTTCAGATGCGCCGCGTGTATTTTAAGATATTACGCAATGTTTCTGTTGCACCATGTTGATATATGCATTCGTTTCATTTCTATATTGAATTCCTTGTCAGATTGGACAATCAAAACATGCGTTAGGTATATCGATCACTTGATCTTGTCCGACCTTAACTTGACTGACTGACTGACTGAGTTTGGTTTTACGCCGCTTTTAGCAATATTCCAGCAACATCAGGGCGGGGGACACCAGAAATGGGCTTCACACATTGTACCCATGTGGGGATTCGAACCCGGGTCTTCGGCGTGATGAGCCAACGCTTTAACCACTAGGCTACCCCACCGCCCCCTTAACTTGCAATAGCACAGAGCAGTGACTCAGCAATATTCCAGCTACACGGCAGTTGTCTGTAAATAAACGAGTCTGGACCAGACGATCCAATGATCAACACCATGAGCATCGATCTATATGCAATTAGGATACGATGACATATATTCGTCACAGTGCCAATTCAGGAACATGGAGATCCCGTTACATGACTTGTTACAAAATTAGTTATCCTTACACGCCGAAGACCCGGGTTCGAATCCCCACATGGGTACAATGTGTGAAGCCCATTTCTGGTGTCCCCCGTCGTGATGTTGCTGGAATATTGCTAAAAGCGGCGTAAAACCAAACTCAGTCAGTCAGTTGTGTCTTTATATTTAACTCTTCCAACAAACATTGTATTATAACCTTTTAAAAACTCTTGACGTTTTTAAGTTTAGATTTAGTTTAATCACAGCGGTAACAGAGAGAAAAATCCGAAGCCACGACTGGAAAATGAGAGGCCTAAGCTGACATGCCCTGACATATCTGTAATACTAGTAAAACTCAGTCAGTCAGTCAGTCAGTTATCCTTAATTGCACAAAATATTTCAACTGAAAATGCATTTTATCAAAGGTTACTAATATAAATACGAAAGAATTGAGTGACAGTCTCGACAAGGAGAAGACAAGACATAATGCAAATAGTCAGCCTTCAATACTTTTGTTAAAGCCACGGTTTTCGATAATTCCGAAACATATGAGTGAGTGGTGAGTGGGTAAATGAGTGAGTGAGCGAATGAGTGAATCCGAACATATTTTGATCATATCATTTCCCATACATTTAAAGGCACAATGTCTCGCTTTTTCGACAATATTTTGGACAATATTATATATATTGGGGCATGTGCACTCACTTTAGCTTCCTATTGATGCAATAAAAGACTTATTAACCCTTACGTATTACGTATCCCTCCCCCTCCCTCTACATTATTATTAGGGACGGTGGGGTAGCCTAGTGGTTAAAGCGTTTGCTCGTCACGCCGAAGACCCGGGTTCGATTCCCCACATGGGTCCAATGTGTGAAGCCCATTTCTGGTGTCCCCCGCCCTGATATTGCTGGAATATTGCTAAAAGCGGCGTAAAACTAAACTCACTTACTCACTCACTCTACATTATTGTTGATATTGGGTCACGTCACTTTGATTATCTTCAGAACAGGGAATGGTTATCAGTAAAAACTAATTGGGGGAACCGAGGTCCTACGGTGTTCTGTTGAGGCCATACCTTCTTATGTGGATGTCGGCTTAGTTGTCCTGTTCTGTTGGATTAGGTGAACATACAACCGTAGCGACTGAATGTGTTCTACATGTATTTTTTCCTCAGATGTAGGTATAATTGCCTTGCCAGGCAATCACGCAATGACTCCTTGCCACGAATAGCCATTCATCTGCGCGTTTTTGTGACCATTGTACTTTCCCTGTGTCCTCGTGACTGTCAAGTTCTCGTGCAAATTTGACAGTTACGATGTTATGAAGTTTCTGATTTGATGTCAAGCGACTGAAATGTATCCCTGTCCATAAAGAAAACTTTTCTTATTTCTTCTGTCAACAGAAGCGTCAACACAACACAGACGTGTAATTGGCAGGGCCCCTATGGGTTCCCGTACAAACCTCCATTTTGTTCCTTGAGGCGAAATGTACGACACCGATCCTCCACTCAGGTCTGGACATGTTGAATCTATTATTAGCATTTCGTAAGCTTGAACCATGCTATATAAACAGACGTTTCTCCTTTCGGGAGCAAGAAGCCGACGACGATGTTTTGTCTCAACAGTGTCACAGCTCTTGTTTTTCTCGGAGTGTGTTCGGGGCAGGCGCCGTCCACAGGAACAGGTGAGTTATTTCTATAAAGATGAATGTCTCAACTGTTTTAGGTACCTGTTTTCTGTAATTATATTTAGGGATCGTCCACGACACCGCACTGTCTGGAGACGCCCCATTAGGGCACGCCAGACACCTGTGGTCGGGTTCGAATCCCGGTTTGTGTGGATTGTGTTTTTAGGTTTGCCGACGCTCATGCTCGTGGATGTCATCAAAATCGTACACTCATTCCTTCTTCTGTCGATGTTTTCTTCAAGCTAGATACGAGACCAAACAAAGAATGTTAATTAACTCCAGAACCGTTACATAGTAAGATGACTGAAGCGTTGGAACTATTTCCTGCCAACTGACTTTATATAGATTACAACTTAAAAAACTGAACAGATAGAAACCAATTTCTTTCAAAATGTGTTCTGGAGAGCCTCATGCTGTTAATTATTATCGTTTTGTATACTGCGGTACTGTAGCTGTCGTTACTTCTGTAGCTGCTGTTGTCGGCACAGGTATTACATGACCATGTCCCAGGTGCCTTGCTGTTATCACACCTGGAACCAGCTGTATTTCTGTGCACACCTAAAACTAGCTACTTCTCTGTGTACACCTTGAATCATCAGCCTTTCTGCGCACACCTAAAACGAGCTACTTTTCCGTGTACACCAGGAACCACCAGCCTTTCTGTGTACACCTAAAACGAGCTACCATTCTGTGTACACCTGGAACCAGCTGCCTTTCTGTGTACACCTAAAACTAGCCACCTGAACCAGCTACCTCAGCTACTTTTTCCGTGTACATCGGGAACCAGCTACCTTTCTGTGTACCACTTTCTGTGCCTGGAACCAGCTACCTTTCTGTGCACACCAGGAACCAGCTACCTTTCTGTGTACACCAGGAACCAGCTACCTTTCTGTGTACACCTGGAACCACCAGCCTTTCTGTGTACACCTGGAACCAGCTACCTTTCTGTGTACACCTGGAACCAGCTACCTTTCTGTGTACATCTGGAACCAGCTACCTTTCTGTGTACACCTGGAACCAGCTGCCTTTCTGTGTACATCTGGAACCATCACCTGGAACCAGCTGCCTTTCTGTGTACATCTGGAACCATCAGCCTTCCTGTGTACATCTGGAACCAGCTGCCTTTCTGTGTTCACTTGGAACCAGCTACCTTTCTGTGTACATCTAAAACGAGCTACTTCTCTGTGTACCCCTGGAACCAGCTGTCTTTCTGTGTACACCTTGAACCACTAGCCTTTCTGTCATTCTGTGTAACGTGGAACAAACTGCCTTTCTGTTAACACCTGGAACCAGCTACCTTTCTGTGGACACCTGGAACCAGCTGTGTTTCTGTGTACACGTGGAACCAGCTACCTTTCTGTGTACATCTGGAACCATCAGCCTTTCTGTGTACACCTGGAACCAGCTGCCTTTCTGTGTACACTTGGAACCAGCTACCTTTCTGTGTACATCTGGAACCATCAGCCTTTCTGTGTACACCTGGAACCAGCTGCCTTTCTGTGTACACCTAAAACGAGCTACTTCTCTGTGTACACCAGGCACCATCAGCCTGTCTGTGTACACCTGGAACCAGCTGTCTTTCTGTGTACACCTTGAACCACTAGCCTTTCTGTCATTCTGTGTAACGTGGAACAAACTGCCCTTCTGTGTACACCTGGAACCAGCTACCTTTCTGTGGACACCTGGAACCAGCTGTGTTTCTGTGTACACGCGAAACCATGTAATTTTCTGTGTACACCTGGAACCACCTGCGGAACCTGCGAAGATCAGGGTTAGAATTGATCTTCAGTGACCCATGCTAACATGCGACTAACGGGATCGGGTTGTTAGGCTCGTGACTTGGTGGACGCATGTCATCGTATCCCAAATGATTTGATCGATGCTCATGCTGTTGATCACTGGATTGTCTGGTCCAGACTCGATTATATACAGACGATAACCTTTCTGTATACACAACTCATTCCAGGTATCTACATACACAACCTCAATCTAAGTAAACTTAGGCTCAGTATTATTCGTTACACTGCTATACTGAGTCTAACAAAACGTTGTGGAAGGTCGCGTCAGCTAACCTTTGAGCGACCTATGACCGTCCAATCAAACGCAGTGTAACGAATAATACTGAGGCTAAGTTTACTTAGACTGACACAACCTACTCCAAGTAGTTCCCCGTATGCAGAACTCATCCAAAGTACCTCTCGCTATAGGTACCTTTCTGTCTACACAACTGACCCAAAGTACCTCCCGCTATAGGTACCATTCTGTCTACACAACTGACCCAGAGTACCCTCCGCTATAGGTACCATTCTGTCTACACAACTGACCCAAAGTACCTTCCGCTATGGGTACCTTTCTGTCTACACAACTGACCCAATGTACCTCCTGCTATAGGTACCTTTCTGTCTACACAACTGACCCAAAGTACCTCCCGCTATAGGTACCTTTCTGTCTACACAACTGACCCAAAGTACCTTCCGCTATAGGTACCTTTCTGTCTACACAACTGACCCAAAGTACCTTCCGCTAGGTATGTAATTTACCTTTCTGTCTATAACACCCTGTACCCTAAAGTACCTTCTGCTATAGGTGACCTTTCTACCTTTCTGTCCACAACTGACCCAAAGTACCTTCCGCTATAGGTACCTTTCTGTCTACACAACTGGATGTAAGCTATAGGTACCTTTCCAATGTACCTCCTGTCTATGACCCAATGTACTCTACCTATTCTGTCTCTACAACTGACCCAATGTACCTTCTCGCTATAGGTACCTTCCTGTCTACACAACTGACCTTTCTATCTACACAACTGCCCCAATGTACCTCCAGCTATGGGTACCTTTCTGTCTACACAACTGACCAAATGTACCTCCCGCTATGGGTACCTTTCTGTCTACACAACTGACCCAAAGTACCTCCCGCTATGGGTACCTTTCTGTCTACACAACTGACCCAATGTACCTCCCGCTATAGGTACCATTCTGTCTACACAACTGACCCAAAGTACCTCCCGCTATGGGTACCTTTCTATCTACACAACTGACCCAATGTATCTCTCGCTATAGGTACCTTTCTGTCTACACAACTGACCCAAAGTACCTCAGCTATAGGTACCCTTCTGTCTACACAACTGACCCAAAGTACCTTCCGCTATAGGTACCTTTCTGTCTACACAACTGACCCAAAGGTACCTCCCGCTATATAGGTGCCTTTCTGTCTACCGCTAACTGACCCAATGTACCTCCGCTATAGGTACCTTTCTGTCTACACAACTGACCCAAAGTACCTTCCGCTATAGGTACCTTTCTGTCTACACAACTGACCCAAAGTACCTCCCGCTATAGGTACCTTTCTGTCTACACAACTGACCCAAAGTACCTTCCGCTATGGGTACCTTTTGTCTACACAACTGACCCAAAGTACCTCCCGCTATAGGTACCGTTCTGTCTACACAGCTGACCCTGACCCAAGTACCTCCCGCTATAGGTACCTTTCTGTCTACACAACTGACCCAATGTACCTCCTGCTATAGGTATCATTCTGTCTACACAACTGACCCAAAGTACCTTTCGCTATAGGTACCTTTCTGTCTACACAACTGACCCAAAGTACCTTCCGCTATAGGTACCTTTCTGTCTACACAACTGACCCAAAGTACCTCCCGCTATAGGTACCTTTCTGTCTACACAACTGACCCAATGTACCTTCCGCTATAGGTACCTTTCTGTCTACACAACTGACCCAATGTACCTCTCGCTATAGGTACCTTTCTATCTACACAACTGCCCCAATGTACCTCCAGCTATGGGTACCTTTCTGTCTACACAACTGACCCAATGTACCTCCCGCTATGGGTACCTTTCTGTCTACACAACTGACCCAAAGTACCTCTCGCTATGGGTACCTTTCTGTCTACACAACTGACCCAAAGTACCTCTCGCTATAGGTACCTTTCTGTCTACACAACTGACCCAATGTACCTCTCGCTATAGGTACCTTTCTGTCTACACAACTGACGCCAGGTACCTCCCGCTATGGGTATCTTTCTGTCTACACAACTGACCCAATGTACCTCTCGCTATGGGTACCTTTCTGTCTACACAACTGACCCTAATGACTGACCCTATGTAATGGGTACCTACACTCACTGTAGGTACCTTTCTGTCTACACAACTGACCCAATGTACCTCTCGCTATAGGTACCTTTCTGTCTACACAACTGACGCCAGAAGTACCTCTCGCTATAGGTACCTTTCTGTCTACACAACTGACGCCAGGTACCTTAGTTGTATACACAAAACAAACTCACCATACTTATCTGTATACACAATTCTACCCCGGTACCTTTCCGAAATCGCAACTGTTTACACAACTCGTTCCAGCTACTTCTTTGTAGTCCTCAGGTTCCCTTCTGTAAACACAACACGCAAAAGGTTCATTTCTGTGTATACAAGTGAACCTTGAACCTTTTCGTATACACAGCTGTAGCCAGGAACCTTTCTGTTTACACAGCTGACCCCCATAATCCTTGCTGTGAAGAACACTGACCCCAGATGAAGCTCTGTCCAACACAAGAGCCCGGATTCGATTCCTCTCATTCCTTTTCCGGTGTCCCACGCCGTGATATTGCTGGAATATTGCTAAAAGCACCGTAAAACCATATTCACTCACTCACTGACAGCTATGACTGCCTAACACGTATGTCGGCATACAGAGACAAAAAAAAATCAAATAACTGATGCGTATCTATATCTCAGTATTTGGTGATTTCAGTTTACTCCAGTGAATTCTGAACTTTGTCCTTATAACACGTCAATAGTTTGGGTTGTTTTATTTTGGGCATGCATTTTCTTTTAACCTTGCAGTCACAGAGCCATATCTTCCAAATGTGAAGTTCAGTTTGATGTAACTATTAAAACTGTCAATTTCAGTCAGTTCTGAGCGCGTATGTTCAGACGATAACGGAAGTCACGTGGTTATCACGTGATAGTAGCATGACAACTAACTAACACGTGACCACATATGTTGTCAATAAACGGCCCTGTGACCCATTTTATGCCAGCAAGTGTGTGCGTGATAACACGACAAGTGCAAACAATAAGGGGGTGTACCCTAAACTCAGTAAGGATGATGAGGAAGAGAGAAGGGACGGTGGGGTAGCCTAGTTGTTAAAGCGTTCTCTCGTTACGCCGAAGACGCGGGTTCGATTCCCCGCAAATGTACTAAGTGTGAAGCAGATTTCAGTTGTCTCCCGCCGTGATATTGCTGCACTATTGCTAAAAGCGGCGTATAACTAAACTCACTCACTCACTCTGTTTTGAAATTAAAGTGTTGTAACATGCCACAGTTCACGTCCCGAATAAAACTGTTCACTGCTGTGACTAGATATGTCAAAATCATAATGTCGTTTTATTCCAGACAGTGTTCATTGGTACTTCTCAGATCCTGTGTTTTCTCAATTTTTGACGATGGAGTTGGACGCTGATGCTGTTTGTGTAATTTCAGGCGGCAGTAATGACCTGCTTGTATTCACCCAAACTGCTATGGTGCACATCGACGTAACGACCGGTCAGTCCACTAGTTTCCCCAAGCCGAGCATCTTCAGCATCAGCGCCGTGGACCACGATCGTGTGGACAACAAACTGATCGTCGTGGCGGTCTCTAGTGTGATCTTTTCCTGCAACATGGACGGCAGTAACATCACCTACCTGCGTGATTGGACTTCAAATCCTTGTATGTAGTGTAGTATCATGTACAGAATTCCCTTATGAGTTAACAGCGTGATGTACAGAATTCCTTTTTGAGCTAACGTGATGTACTTAATTCCCTTAAGAGTTAACAACCTGATGTACAGAATTCCCTTATGAGATAACAGTATGATGTACAGAATTCCCCTATGAGTTAACAGCGTGATGTACAGAATTTTCTTATGAGCTAACGTGATGTACAGAATTCCCTTATGAGTTAACAGCGTGACGAACAGAATTCCCTTATGAGTTAACAGCATTATGAGAATTCCCTTACGTGACAGTGTACAGAATTCCCTTATGAGTTAACATGAGTTAAGTTAAATGTGTGTGTGATGAGTACAGCTAACGTGATGTACAAATTCCCTTATGAGTTATGTACAGAAATCCTTTATGATTTACAGGATGTACAGAATTCCCTTATGAGTTAACAGTGTGATTTACAGAATTTCATTATGAGTTAATAGAGTGACGTACAGAATTCCCTTATGAGCTAACGTGAGGTACAGAATTCCCTTACGGGTTAACAGCGTAACGTACAGAAATCCCTTATGAGCTAACGTGATGTACAGAATTCCCTCATGAGTTAACAGTGTGATGTACAGAAATCCCTTATGAGATAGGTGATGTATAAAATTCCCTTATGAGTTAACATGATATACAAAATTCCCTAATGAGCTAACATGAGGTACAGAATTCCCTTATGAGTTAAATGCGTGAGGTACAGAATTCCCTTATGAGTTAACAGCGTGGTGTACAGAAATCCCTTATGAGCTAACGTGATGTACAGAATTCCCTTATGACATAACAGCGTTATGTACAGAAATCCCTTATGAGTTAACAGCGTGATGTACAGAATTCCCTTATGAGTTAACAGCGTGATGTCCAGAATTCCCTTACGAGATAAAGTGATGTACAGATTTGGTTATGAGTTAACAGAGTCCTGTACAGAAATCCCTTATGAGATAGGTGATGTACAGAATTCCCTCATGAGTTAACGTGATATACAGAATTGCCTAATGAGTTAACAGTTTGATGTACAGAAATACCCTTTGAGATAACGCGTGATGTACAAATATCCCTTATGAGTTAACAGCGTGATGTACAGAATTCCCTTATGAGTTAACAGCGTGATGTACAGAATTCCCTTATCAGTTAACAGCGTGATGTACAGACGAGCGGAAGCTTTAACCACTAGGCTACCCCACCGTCCACCGCCATCAGTCCGGTGTGCTGAATATGTCGCACGACTCATATCGCCATGTTTTGTTCTCAGCGCCTTTCACAGACAGTCTGGCAGTTGCTAGTGATGAGCGACTCGTGTTTTTCGGTGGAAGTGGCCGTCAGGTTGTCCGAATGAGTGTCACTGGAGAACACGAGACTAGTCAACCGCCAGAACACGGTTCAAAGAATGGCTGTCGATCATACCACAAGGTACGTGAGTAACTTCTATGAGTCTCATTTTAGAAGTTGGGACGGACAATATTGAACTAACTTCATGGATAACAACTTCTCTATTTCGTGAGTGCGACGTTTCGATACAGAATTGTGTACCGTAGTCAAGCAGAGACTGACAACTTTACAAGAATCTGTATCGAAACGTTGTTGTCCATAAAGTTTGTTTATTTATGTAAGCGAGTAGTGTAATTCTCTAAAATGAACAAATTGTTATGTGGTGGCGTGTGGTTCTATGCAGTCCTGTGCATAGAGCTCAGGTTACAAATCAGATGAAGTTAAGCAACCATCACCGCGGAAAATCCTTGGATGGGTGACTGTTTTGGGCAGCTTGACTCCTGAGAGATTCTAGGACTTCAGTCCTGCCTCAAAACGAAGCACAGATGACACATGTCGTCCCACCTCAGGCAAGTGAGTTTGTTCAAAATTGCCTCTGTTAACCCAGCAGAAAGTGGGTACCCGGTGGGACAAGTCATGTGACTAATAACTTTCCAGCGCCTCACAGGCACCTTGGGTTATCCGGGGTAATAATGTTTTAGCACTTTGGGCATGCACAAATGTGTGGAAAAGGCGCGTTATAAATGGTCATTATTATTATTGTTATGAACAATAATACCTGGCGATCGCACAAAGATCATGTACGACCTGCAGCCAACTCAGAGACATACCACAGACATTCCTCACCTATGTTAAAGTATAAGAGTTATGAGAATATTGGTCCTGCGCAGCCTATACTTGTCGAGTACCGGTTGTCGTAACGGGCGACGTGATGTTCGTGGTTGACAGCGTATCAACGTACACCGGAGGTTAGGACCTGTCCTCATCAGTTGCCATTCCGGAGCCTTAGTGAGTGAGTGAGTTAAAATTTTAAGTCACATCGGCAATATTTCAGCCATATCGTGACTAAACAATGTTTAGAATTCACCATATATACATGCAAATTATAAAAACCTGCCATTGAAGGACAGTAAAACCGACTAGATTATCACAGTATCAAGAAATAAAACCAGCATCTCTTCCTAAAATTGGATTTAAATTAGGACAATACAGTATAAAATGGGCTATAGATCGCCAACAACTGAAGGTAGATCACCATACCAGGGTGAGGTGAGGTGAAATTGGGTTTAACGTCGTGCTTGAGAATATTTCGCTCATATGACGACATGCATGCGTGTGTATGTGTATGTGCGGCTGCTTGTACTAGCCCAGACTGAAGCTGGATTTATAGTGCTAGCCCACTGAGATACCATGCCGCAGTGAAGCATGAATACCCCACTCAGACACATTATACTGACTCCGAGCCGACCAGTCCTTGTTGTACCCATTAATGCCGAGCGCCAGACAGGAACGAACAAGTACCATATTTTAACGTCTTTTGGTATGACGCGGTCGGGGATCGAACCCGCGACCTTCCGCTCTCCGGGAGGACGCTCTAACCACTACATCAAGGAAGCGGTCACCATACCAGGGACTCCGGGGCCTTAAACAACAAAACAAGATCTGTATAAGAGAGCCAAGTTCGATACCTGATAAAGAAACACCGTTCAGACATTTTAAGCATTTTGTCATTCAGAAAGGTTAGTGACAGGATAGTTACAGGCCGAATAAAGGAACCCAGTGTGATCTACTGTTTCAGCAGTTTCACTGAAGTTATGCCCCGTTCTTATAATCACGATACCAGCTAATGGCGATGGTGTCTTGTTTGTTATAGACAGACATAATTGCAAGGCTGCTCTGTGTTCATGATATATAAATGCTAAGTTCAAAAGTATGTGATATGTCAGTGATGTAGGAGCTCGAAACAGTCCTGGCTTAAGGGATACTTTCTTACGTCACATTTGTTCTTCATATTCATGAACATGTTTGTTTACAATTCGTCTCCACTGATGCTTTGGGGGACACGAACCACTGTATAAATAAGTATATAAGTAGTTTCTAAGATTGTATTTGCACAAGAAAGACTGAAGATCTCTACAAATAGTTGATGTTCGGGGCGTATTAGCCAGATGAGCACAGAATATTTTACGAGATTGTCACAACTAGTGTTAAGAACAGTATATTTAAGCCTCACCAAGGGAACACAATATGAACATATGATGTGCGTTAACAAGAGTACCCTCGCCATTCTTCATTGAATTATGTGTGACTATAGTGGGGTAATCTAAATTACAAACTGAATCTTTTTAGTAAACGGATATAAAATCTACAGCATTCATAAATATAACGATAAAATCAGGCATAGAGGGTTTATGATTTATAAAAGTTTCATTAGATAGCAAAATAGTGTGTCGTTATTTCCATTTACAGTGTGGTTGCTATCGCAGGTTTCTTTGGAGACTATAGTCGCTACAATTATAGCCAGTTAATTGTGGGCTACATTTTCCTCCCCATGTGATACAAATGGAATTGGTTTAGCGTTAGCGAACAGCGTGACGTTCGACTCGCCTTGGTACAATTCACGTAATATTAACGGGACTGCCATTCATGCTCATTATGGATTAATTTAAATGTATGTCCATTTATCGTCACGACAGGATGGTCTTCTGGTGTGAGCGAGGGATGGACAATAATTTGTACAAGATGGGGTTTGATGGAGGACCTGTAGCGATACACAAGGACCTCCGGTTCTTTGGGCCAAAACCGCGGGCCATGGACTTTGTCAGTAAGTAGTCCGTATTGTTCACGTGTTTGTCTGGAGAAGTCGAGAAGCTAGAGGTAGCTATTATAATTACAGCTGCAAAGCTGGACCAAGATGAGTCCGGCGTTAACCAAGCAGATAATTCTTTCACCCAGTAATGTGGGAAGACCATGTAATGTCTGTGTGAGATCCGGGTTAGAATCAGCAGCAACCCTGGCGTGTCGGAAGAGGCGACTGACGCGATCATGTAGTCTTGGCTGATCCATGCCATCGCATCCCAAACTTATGTTCATTGTCTAGACTATTATTTACAAACAGCCACAACGTACGAGGAAAATCGCTGAGTGCGGCGTAAAACAACAAACACACAAGCTTTAACACGAAACAACTCAACACATTTCAAGCTTTGTTGATGGACAGATAACAGGATGTTCACGGTAGAGTATGATGGTATCTACGCTATCGACCTGGCGCACTTCGACTACACGGTGATCAACAGCAGGGGAAACCGTCGTGACCGGGACTATGACATCGTGTATGACCCAAGGAGACAGCGAGTGTTTTACTCCTTTGGCAACATCCAGTAAGTACCTGGCGTGAGTAGGGTTGACAACAATGTAGCAGAAAGTCAAACCAGTTCTCCCATCCCTGTTTGAACTGGGATAGTTCTTGAACTCAGTTATTATCTATATTTCTTCTAATGCTGGCCGTGATTCACCTACGGATGTCACCAACTGAATTTGTGAGTTTATGTTCAGTATAGCAATTAAGCGAGGGACACCAGGAATATGTTTTACACGTTGTACCTATGTCAGTCATCGATGTCTTTGACGTGGATGTATGGTACTGGATTGACATCTTTCCTTTGAAATGCGTAGAAAGGAGTACAACAAGGTCATGCATACTTTTCTTTGAGAGTTTTTGGAAATGGGTGTGCTAACAAAATGCCACGAAGACTTGTGTTTGTATTAACACTGTTCACCTTTCTTTGTATAGGAGAGTCAGGATGATGACTCCCACCGGCGAGCAGGATGCCACCGTTGGACCTGACCTTGGAAGCGGCAAGAAGGTGCTTCTCGTGCTGTAGGCGATGTTCATCCACACGCTGTTAACTGACACTGTAATCTCAACATATAATGGGAAAATAAACTAGATTACCATGCAAAGACGTGTATTTATATTTGTTGGGAAGATTGAGTGAATGCTATTAAACAAAAGTAACACTATATGATTCTCTCTGGAACCAGTGTTAATTAATCAAGCGGTGTGTGCACTCAAGATACTAAGCCACCGTACATTCTGGATAGAGGACTGACTTCTGGACGAGCAAACGCTTCGACTATTAGGCTATCCAATTGCCCATGAACCAGTCTTAGACCATTGTATTTTGCACATATTCTTCACAGTGCATGGTGGTCCTAAGTGGACCTGGTCAACCTTGCAGCTTCCATGGACTTCTGCTGGCCAATATACTGCTGAAACATATCACGTTGAGATGTTGTTCCAATTTCACGTAATTTGCAAGAAGCATGGCATAAACTAATGTCCCAAAAGAAACGATACCAAACATTTTTTCAATATATGTTTTAATTAAGTATTCTTTTTTGTATGAAAACTTGAGCGTTTCCCGTGTTCCAAACCAAACGTATTCGATCGAAAAATCCGGGAACATTTGATCAGTTGAGAAAAAACCCGCACATTTTGCAAAAATGATGTTACGTCCCGTAGCGAAATGCAACTCCAGTTCAACTTACAAAACTGCTGACTCGACACGTTGAGATCACTGCAACGAACAGCACACAAAACAAATTCCATGTTTGGCAGCGATTTAGAGGGATAGAGTGCCGTTGGAATGGTCCATCAGGGAGCAACGCACACCGACGTCGCCAGAAAGTTCGGATGCGCGCTCATAACCTTCACCAGGTCAATGCAGCGGTTTGCTCAAACAAGTTGGACAAGAGACAGGCCGAGAAGCGGGAGACCACGGGTGAAGACCGTCACATCCGGGTACTTCAACTCCGGAACCGCTTCATCGCGGCAAGGGCGGCAACTGGACAGTGATGAGTCGACAAACTGTGTACAGGCCATTGCAGGCACGTCGCCCCTAAAGCGAAGCGTTCCTGACACCACAACAGCGAGCCAACAGATTGGTGTGGGCAGGGGACTTCGACGTGCCGAGACTGGGCACGGGTCATGTTTTCCGACGAGAGCAGATTGTGCATCTTCAGGAACGATGGTCGGCAGCGTGTGTACTGACGAGTTGGTGAACGTTAGGCACAGAACTGCATTCATCAAGTCCGGCCATACAATGGTTTGGGGTGAAATACACGGTGACGCCAAAACGAGGAAACCCGAATGCACAGCGTTATCCAGATGAAACTTTACAACCAGTTGTTCAGCCAATCATCCAACAACAGCCTCGTGGAATCATTTTCCAACACGATAATGCAAGGCCACATACGGCAAGGCTGACTCAGAACTTCCTCGCCAACGCCAACATTTAAGTTTTACCATGGCATATTCACCGGATATGAAACCCGTAGACGTGTACTGGCGTGTATTGGTGTACATTGACGCTCACGATAAACATACCCTGTAATAACGTGAATTGGAGACGTCTGTTGTGACATATTCCACACTTGCCTAGTCATGTGTGTTCGAATGAAATTTTCATTTTGAACCCCTCACGTCTTTACAAGCCTGTCCTAATGATTGTAAAGGATTAATTGAAATGAATTCTTGTACACGTGTTATTGAAACGATTCTCAAATGAAATATGCTAATCGAAAATTTCTTTATCGTTATTTTTTTTTAATGTCCTTTCAAACACACGGTATCGTTTCTTTTGGACATTAGCTTACACGAGAAAAGTATGAAATTAGAAAAAAAACGCTCCGCTCATCGTTCTGGAACAAGTCCGACATGCCAAGCACAGATGAAAAGCTATATGTATGCTTCAGTCCGATACGTCGAAGCTTGACGTTGATCGTCGATTCATCGTCCATGGGAACACCCATGTTTCTTGCGTAATGATGCGTGCAAGAAAATCTTGTGCATCAGGTCTTGTAAAAGAATCTTGCACAACTGTTAATAAAGTTGATAATTAATTCCATAGCTAGTCAAGGACCAATGGACAAACTTAACACATGCAGCTTGAGTAACACATTTTATTTGGGTTAAGATTTGACGTTGCATTTATTTCAGTTATATTTCGACAACAAACAAAACCAATTGTCATTCTTCTTCAGTAGAAAATTACTTACTTGTACGGTTTCTAACATTAGGACTGACTGACTGAGTTTGTTTTTACGCCGCTTTTAGCAATATTCCAGCAACATCACGGCGGGGGACACCAGAAATGGGCTTCACACATTGTGCCCATGTGGGGATTCGAACCCGAGTCTTCGGCGTGACGAGCCAACGCTTTACCCACTAGGCTACCCCACCCCCCTCTAAGTAAAGATAAACGAATGACGATGAAAAGGGTTACACATACATGTGCACAGATAGACAAAAACACATACTGCACCTACATAACATTTGCTATCTTGATCAAAAGTTAAAAGTAAAATCAAGGTCAAAAGTAGAAATATCGTGAATAAGATATTGTTTTCTAACTGATCAATATCTTTACCAAACTGAAGAACGTTTAAGATGGTATTGTATGCAAGAGTGATTTGACGTACAACACATTGTTTTTTAACCTGAAACTCATGAGGCAGATCCTGCTGATTTCAGTTAGAAACTGCACGTCCCGTTTGTCTAGGATAAATACTAAATTTGAAGCATATGACCGAACCCGAATTTTCATTTGAAACCCTTTTCAAGACTGATAATTTCAGTCCTTAGATTCTTATGGAACGATGAAATTCGTAGATTTTTCATTATGTCATCCGCCGTTTTACAGAAATCTGAAGAAGTGACAATTTGAAGTACAATCTGTTTTTGTGTCAACGCCTTCAAATGTTCAAAGTGACGTATAATGTGATGACATAGGCCTGTAACATCATTTGCGAAAACGTCTATGTTATATAACAGTCCCAGCTTACATTCTGTCGATGTTCCAACTGTAAGAAGTGACACATTAAAGTTATCGGATATCGACTGGAGAGCGAACGTGTCCGGTGTCATTATGTATTTCATATTTGATGTGAAGAGACGGAGAGGAACCCAATTAATTATCATTTTGCCTTCAGGAAACAGTGTGTCTCGGATTTTCTCATCCTCAAGCAATGACGTCATAGTTGATGAGGTAACTTCTTCCAGATAAGACGTTTTTGTTGGTCCTGGACGTTCAATGTCTTCAGTTTCCAACTGGTAACTTAGAATGGTCTGCAACAGGAAAGTAGACCAGACAGATATTTATTATAAATCAAGAGACAAAAACAACAGTCGAATTACCTCGCCTCTCAGTTGAACGAGGTGGTGCTGTTACCCGGAATAAGAATATGGTTGTATGATGCCAGTGGTATCTCATGTACAAGGTGTGATCAAGACATTTTGGTGGTATGTGCTGCGCAAAATGAAACCTCATTTTAAGCACTGTCTACCAAATATTGGCCCTAATGATCTAGCGGAGGCAGCTACATGTATATGTATAGTATTCCCGGAAATTATTGAAAATAATCGGCAAATATCTAATACATGTATATAAACAATGGAAGGTTTACTTAAATGAATATGTTGAGATATGATTCTCTTACAGGATAAGTGTCCTTTCAGTACTTTGTGAGACCTGGTTTCTCTGCATGCGCCTTGGTTCACTACCGAGCCAAGTTTGTAGGAAATTTTCTTTCTTCATATCCTCAATATTTCTAGGTCCTTTTTTATTTATTCTGTCCTTCATTAGTCCCCACACATTCTCAATAGGGTTAAGATCTGGTTGTAGCTGGGCCATGTCCTTCATTAGTCCCCACACATTCTCAATAGGGTTAAGATCTGGTTGTAGCTGGGCCATGTCCTTCATTAGTCCAAACACATTCTCAATATGGTTAAGATCTGGGCTGTAGCTGGGTCTAAAACTTGAACATTTTCGTCCGACTGTTTTGTGTGCCGGCAGTGTGTTTTGGGTCATTATCATGTTTTCGGTCGTTATCCAATTATCTTACAACAGTGTTCGGGCCGTTGGAAGGAGGCCATCATTTAAGATGTCAACATATCGTTCCTTCGTCAAATTTCCAGTGAAAATACACAACAGCGTCATTCCACGTGATGATATCCCACCCCACATGTAAAATTTCGGGCTATGTTTTGGGCGTTGGTATATAGGTTTCACGGCATCTTTTGTCCAAATTCCCACACAGTTAGGAAAAGCCAGACAGAACTTTCATCAGAAAGGAAAACATTATCCCAATGATGATTTTCGTGATCCCTACACCAGTTTAAACGCCTTTCTTTTTGTGCATCTTTCATCAATGGTGAGGGCAATTCCGCGCTCTTTCACCCAGTTTAATCTTTGTAATTCTTCTCTAAGGGTTTCATTACATGCCTGAGGACTTCCTCTATTAATCATCTCATTTCTGATATTCACAACGCTTTTCCAATTTCCCCTACTCAGAATCTGACCAAGAGCAGGCGATCCGTAGTACTGAACTTCCTTGGCCTCCCTGCCCCTGTCTTGTGCTCAATCCCAACTCCTGACTGAATATTCTTCAAAGTTCTGAATACTGTAGACAGTGGAATGTCATGTCTACCAGCTTACTGTTTTGCATTTATCACACCCCTTTCAAAATCATCTAGAACCAGTCTTCTGCTGTCACATCTGCCATGTCAACAAACAAAACCGGGAGATAACTCTTGATAACTCTTGATGTAGTAAGGTTCATTCTTTTAAAGCCTACAAAAGTTGCCTCTCCTATTGAGTACCTTAATACATACTGTAACACCTACATTGTATTTTAATATTCTATTATCAGTATTTGGAAACAAACATTTTCTCACTTATTTCTGGGAAAACTGTTTGTCGTCATGCCACAGGGATCGTCTCGTCACACCCCAAACATAATATATGGGAAGAAATCTAAAGAAAGTTCTAACCATTGCTGTTCAGCAATATCGCTGTTTTACGTGTGTTGTAACTAGTACTAGTATGTGTACCATACTAGTATCACGGGGTCGAATAGGTCCACAACACCCCATCTGAATCTACTGAAATTACAAGAGTTTGTCAATGTAAAGGTTGCTGTCTCAGCGCACAAAACACTGAACACGTGTAGAGGCATTGTACGGAACAGAGCTCGGTGCCTGTCTGACATGACTGAGAAACAAATTGTCCAGGAACTTTCCCAGCAGTCTGTCACAGCTGTGAAGAGATTCACTATCAAGAAGGACGGTGTGGTTCAACCCACAAACACCTACCTCTTTACGTTCGCCCGATCGAAGATTCCCGAAACTATTAGAGCCGGTTATTACAGCATTGGTGTGGAGGTGTATGTACCTAATCCACTCCGGTGCTACAACTGCCAAAAGTTTGGACATGGATCCAAGTCCTGTCGTTCTTCTGCTGTTTGTTACCGCTGTGGTGACAAGCATGAGAGCAATGACTGTACTAAGGAAGTGAAGTGTCCAAATGGCTTCCTCCAAATCTTGTCCTATGTGGCAACGCGAATCAGAGATCATAAAAATCAAGAACAAAGAAAATGTCTCTTTTCATGAAGCTAAGAATAAAGGGTTGCAAGTTTAACTGTAGCCCCTTCAACCATCACCTACTCTTCTGCTGTCTCCCGTCCTTCTATCACTACTGCAACTATCTCCTGTCAGACTGATCTGACATGGGTCATGTCTTCTCAGCCAACTCAACTCAACTCAGCCACTCCATCTCCAAACATAAAAGTCAAAAGTTCTGAATCACAAACACCAGAACAAATGCCCAAACCAGAAGCAGAAACTGCGCGCGAAAAAAGGGAAAGAAAGAAGCTACAGAGACTAAAGCAGCTTGAGCAACTGCCAAACACAAACCAAAGGCCACCTCTCCTTCAGAGGTCCCCGTCGAGGTCCATAACTCCATTGGCCCTCTGGATATGGAGGTCACTCCATCTCCACCTGACACCAATAGGAGTTCATCAAACGCTTTCTCACGTTCACGTTACATGTCACCAGTGGAAGCACCATGAATCCACAAAACATGATTCAATGAAATTGCAGAGGACTTAAGAATAATTATAATGAATCACAGTTATTGATTCAAGACTGCAAACCATCCTCGTTTTGTCTCCAAGAAACCTACCTAAAAAGGACTGATAAATTTGACATCCGTCGGTACAGTTCCTACCACTCCCTTTCTCCCCCCGGTGTAAAAGCTACAGGAGGCATCTTCCATAGCCCTGTTCCACTTAACACCAACCTACAAACTGTTGCTGTCCGCATGACTCTGAACATAGGGTTTACACTATGTTCACTCTATCTTCCGCCCTCCTCAACTGTCCACAATCAGATCTTCAGAACTTGTATGATCTACTCCCAAAGCCCTGCATAATCATGGGCGACCTGAACGGCCATAATCCTCCATGGGGAAGTACTGATACAAATAATAAGGGAATGGTCCTTGAAGATTTTCTCTCCAATAATGATATATGCATCTTCAACGATGGATCAAACACTTATCTCCATCTTGCCACTGGAACATACTCTGCACTTGATCTATCACTTACGGATTCTAATCTCTTAAACGAGTTTGAATGGTCGGTCCACGATGACCTTTGTGGAAGTGACCACTTCCCAACTATTCTTACTCCTATCAATCCCGCGGATGAACCACCTTCAACAAGATGGAATGTTACTAAGGCCAATTGGCCATTATTCCAAACTCTCTGCTCTGAAAAACTTATACCGGACAACTTCAGGAATGTTCCTGATCCCATGGAACTATTTTCTGATATCTTAAATACTATTGGAGACGAAACCATTCCTAAGTCCTCTGCAAACCCGCACATACGCAAACCATGGTTTGATACAAACTGCAAACAAGCTAGGAAAAATAGGAAGAAGGCGGAAAAATACTTCCGACAACATCCTACTGTGCATAACCTGAATGCCGTTAAAATGACAAATGCCGGGCAAGACGCACATTTAAACAAACTAAACGCCGGTCATGGAGGAAATATGTGTCCAAAGGATCCAAATCTGGTGTTCGCCATCTCAAAGATGGTGACTCTCTTTTAACAAATAAATTTGAAATTGCAAATAAACTTGGCGAAACTTTGGCAAACCACTCCTCTTTCACAAATTGTAACCCCAAGTTCCAGAAATACCAAACCCAACAAGAAAAGAAATCAGTCAATTTTAACTCTGATAATGGTGAGGATTACAATGAAACGTTTTCTCTGCCCTGGGGCAGGCTCACGACACTCCGGCAGGAGCTGATGATATTCATTATCAGCTCCTCAAACTCCTCCCTGATTCAAGTTTGGAAACACTACTCAATATATTTGATGACATTTGGACAACCGGCAACTTTCCTCCTTCGTGGCACAATGCCATTATCATCCCTATACCAAAACCTGGCCGGGATCATACTGATCCCTCAAACTACCGTCCTATATCACTAACTAGCTGTGTTTGTAAAACCATGGAGCGTATGGTCAACACTCGATTATTCTGGTACTTGGAGACCAATAACCTCCTTAGTGACCTTCAATGTGGTTTCCGAAAGAACCGAAGTACCACTGACCATCTGGTGCGTCTGGAATCTTTTATAAAAAATTCCATTGTCAACAAACAGCAAACAGTATCTATATTTTTCGATTTAGAAAAAGCATACGATACAATGTGGAAACATGGTATCTTAAAAGATTTACATGAATTTGGATTGAGGGGCAGATTACCTCAGTTCATATCTCAGTTTTTAAACAACAGACAATTTCAAGTACGGGTAGGTTCCACACTGTCTGAATATTTCCACCAAGATCAGGGCATACCTCAAGGCAGCATCCTGTCTGTCACCCTTTTTATCATCAAAATTAACAGCCTCACTAACATCTTGAACAGTTGTGTTGATGGGTCCCATTTCGTGGACGATTTCAATATTTCATGTCATGCACGCAATAGAAAGGCAGCTTCAACTCTGTCTAAACAAAATCCAAAAATGGGCCAATGAAAATGGCTTTAAGTTTTCAAAATCCAAAGCAAATTGTTTTCACTTTTGTCGTAAATACAAACCACACAAGGATCCAGACCTATCCTTAGATGGTACTCCCATCAAGGTAGTAGAAGAGGCCAAATTCCTGGGACTCGTATTCGACCGTCACCTGACATTCTTACCACACATAAAATATCTGAAACCTAAGTGCTTGAAGGCTCTGGACTTACTAAAAAGTCGTTTCAAATACAGAGTGGGGAGGGGATCCGCCTACTCTCCTTCACTTGTACAGATCTTTGGTTCGCTCTAAACTAGACTACGGCTCCATTGTTTATGGTGGAGCCTGCCAAAGCAATTTAGAAAAATTAGATTCTATCCACCACCAAGGCCTGAGGCTCTGCCTGGGAGCTTTTAGGACCTCTCCGGTAGACAGTCTATGTGCAGAGGCTAACGAACTTTCCCTTGAACAACGCCGCATTAAACTTTCACTGCAGTATATCACTAAATTACGTTTCAAATCAGTCCAATACAGCATACAATTTTGTTTTCAACCCTCTCTATAAAAACCTGTTTCCTAAACTGCCAAACCTAGTTCCACCAGTTGGAATCAGAATTCAAACACACATATCTGCAGCTAAAATTAATCTCAAATATCATAGCACATTACCGGCTTCGCCACCCTGGCAGATGGTGAAACCACAGGTCGACCTTACCTTCACTAAACTCAAAAAGACTGAAACAAATCCTTTGGTGTTCCAGCAGGAACACAACCAGTTACGTTCCAAGTATGACACCCATAGATCCATTTTCACTGACGGATCCAATGATGAGGGCCAAGTTGCTAGTGCTACAGTCATTGGATTCAAGACTGTTTCTTCTAGGATTCCCGACAACAGTCCATTCTCACTGCCGAGGCCAAAGCTATCTTCTCAGCTTTGACCTACTTGAAACAGCAGAATCATTCCAAAAACTTCATCGTTTTTACAGATTCATTATCTTGCCTTCAAGCACTTCAAAACGTTACTTCAAGTCACCCAATCATTCTGGACATTTTAGAACTTTACAACGACCTTTCTAATGGCCATGAGACATCGTACTCTGCTGGTTGCCGGGTCACGTTGTCATAGCAGGTAGCACAAAAGCTGATGCTGCAGCTAAAGCAGCTCTTGACAAGCCCTTATCGCCACTGCTGATCCCGTACAGTGACTTCAAAATCACTATCAAAAGCTACACTCGGGACCTCATGCAAAAGAGGTGGGACACTCAAGTAGGAAGAAATAAACTGTACGAATTGAAGCCAACCATTGGTTACACCTACTTGGGTTGTCAGTCAAGACGTGATGAGGTAATTTTACGATGATGTCGTATTGGCCACAGTCGGTTTACACATGACTATCTGCTGAAAACGGATGGGGATGGACCCCCCATATGTGTCTCTTGCGATGAGGTTTTCACCATCAAGCATATTCTGCTTGACTGTGTAGACTTATGGTCTGCATGGGACTCACACTATGATGCAACAAATCTGAAAGATCTGTTCTCCCGCGTGAGCGCTCATCTGATAGTGAACTACCTGAGGGAAGTTGATCTGTATCATAAATTGTAACTGTGTAATGTCACTGACAAATTGTCTGCCTTTAAATTTGGTGCTATGCCTTTTCCTGTCTTTGAATGACAATGTAATGAATATATGTTTTTGAAATAAAATACATTTTGACTCTGTACCTGCAATGATCATTAATGCAGACTTGTTCTCGTCAGTATATGGCTGAATATAATGCCGATGTGACGTAAAGCCTAACTGAACTCAACTCAACCATACTAGTATTATAAGTTGTTCACTGGTCTCGATGGGGACATGGGTTGATGTACCCTCTATGTTTGTTCATGATGATAATAGAGAATACACCAACCCATGGGCCCCGAGGAACCAGCGAACAACGTATGTATTTTACCTAACTCCTCAATATTAAGTTTGAACTGTTTAAAGAGCGGGTATCCGATCATAATAAGGAGTACTAGAGTTAGGAAATTAGCCAATACTAGATTTTCAGATGACATAGAATGTAGGAGACGACAAGAAAAACCAATTTAGAGTTATCTCACTTCCATCGATTTGCATTCGCAAAACATCGGTTATTTCAGTACATCATACGTGACTCAATTATTCGTGATAAAGAATTACTAACACGAAGTACAAAATGAATTCCCGCAGTTCGGCAATCCTTAGCGGGTAACATAGAAAGTTTTACTCGCTTGTAAGCGTGGTACATTGAAAATAACAGAAGAGCGCTCAGCCAATCAGAAAACAACATTTATACGTGTGAGGAAAGATAATGTCTGTTGTACATGTAGATTTTCACTTTGTAACAATGTCCAAGTATAGTACATTGTATACACCAAACGCCAAAAAAATCCGTTACCCTCCTTCTTTAATGACGGAGGTACCTATCTTCAGCTGGCGTTGTGATGCGTGGACGTCCACTTCTTGGTCTGTCTACGGTGACCTAAGTAAGTCTGAAGCCCTGAATAAGTCTTATAACCGTGATACGGTGGCATCCGAGGGCGTTGGCAACAGCATTGTATGTCAACCTCATCTGTACCATCTCAGAGGCTCTTTATCTCTCTTCAGCTGTTAATCGTGGCATATTTCTCGTACTTGTGTATCATATCATGTATTCAAGGCTCTCTTCATACCTATAGAATCATTCTACATGTGAAATGGATGTAAATACTGCTTGAATATTGCTGCGATTTGGCGATTGATATTACTATGTGTAAACAGAAAATAGAAAATGGTACTTTGCAGCAAAACATTTAGCAAAGATAATTTTAGATGTTCCTAAAATTATTTTCACAATATAAAAAACACGTTTTACTTGTTTTCACTAATGCAAATCAGTAGAGAATGTTTTAAAAAGACTGAAATCATAGGAATGATTATTTTACAATTGTACACACTCTACAACAGTTGTTTCTTGTTTTAATAGTTAAAAATTGTGACTTTAAATGGTTTATCATTGTCCCAAAGCAGAATTATATTGCATTCTTTCTTTCGGACATCAAAATCTCTGTTATTCGTTTCTATCGGTATAGACGAATATAGGACAATTTAACTGTTCTGAAAAGATGCATTTTACCTAAATATGAATGCATTTGAGAATTTTCTTTCGTGATTTGCATAAAGCTGTTTTAATAAGCTTTCTTGTAAACTAATACCTTCTAACATATCTTTGATAGTTTTTCAGTAATTCATAAAGGTAGGAGGGTAACGTTTCTTTTGGCGTTTAGTGTATGTGGAAAAAAATGTGTCTTCAGTTTTGATTTGAATCCAGTGAGAGCTATATGAAGAAACCTCCAACATACAAGCCTCTAGTAAAATGTTGAAACAGCTGACTTGTGGATGACAAACTTGAGGCATCAGTCACAAAAAATTCGTGAATTCGAACCCGCACTCTTAGAGTAAGGCACCTTATCGCCAGCGCAAAAAGTCAGCGTCTTACAAAACCACTTTCCACACTTCCATTTTCGTGGAAGCTACGGTTGCTCAGTGGGGTAGCCGACTTTGTGCGCTGGCAGTTAGGTGCTGTACTCTGAGTGTGCGGTGGGGTAGCCTAGTGGTTAAAGCGTCCGTTTGTCACGCCGAAGACCCGAGTTCGATTCCCCACATGGGTACAATGTGTGAAGCCGATTTCTGGTGACCCCAGCCGTGATATTGCTGGAACATTGCTAAAAGCGGCGTAAAACCAAACTCACTCACTCTGAGTGTGCGGGTTTGAATCCCATATGGGACATGCAACCCACATCCAACATCCACACAGTCCCTCCACTCCAGTTACCATTAACAACAAAATAAAAGTACTAGAATCTGTACTTTAAAGTAAAAGTGTAATTGCAAAAGTAACATGTTATGAGTGAGATGGGGTATGCTGCCTCTAATAGATTGTAGGATGGGTGGACGGGCTAATGGGAAGACAATACATCATTTCTCAGATGGGTTGTTGTTTGACTTCCTTAGCTATTTGAGTTTTAGTCACAGACCAATGAGACTTTTATCTGTTCGAGAATCGTCAACTGATAAATATGTTCTCTGAGAGGCATTTAAGAGTTATAAAGATGAATGAAAACCAGGTTCGATGGATAGAACTTGGTTTCCTTGATAAATATATGCATTGTTTTGCGCTTACGCTAAATATACAAACTGATTGGTTAGCTACAAACCTTTCTGGACGATACAGTATACATGTAGGTGTTTTCAAGGCTTTTCTTCCACGCTTCAAAGTTGTAATTTCTTGTGGTTATCACGTCGTATTTGATGCTGTCTACGTCTTTGTGTTCTGCGTGAACGTGTTTGAGTAGGCGACTGTAAACCCCTTTTCCCCGGAATCCTTCCTTCACCCTACCGGCTCGTACAAGAAAGGTCAGTCCATCGTCGATAAGGTGAACGCTGCAGAAGCCTACCTGTGGACGAAGAAGGCATTTTAACTATAATGTAAACGTTGAGGAATCTGTAAATTACTTTGGAGTTTATGTACCATAAAGTGCCATATTAAACAGTCGTTCCCAAGTTTCAAACATACCACAATAACAGTGAACTTTACTGAACTGATGTTTTAACAACTACTTGATTGCAATTGTATGTCATAGACCAGTCTATACCTATCCAAACAAGAACAATGGCAGAATTTCAGTCAGTGGTGAGTTAACATTTTACATCGCATCGGCAATATTACAGCCATATAGCGATGAAAACAAGGTAATCATTTTAAAACATCTGTCGACAAAGGACAGTAAAACAAACCAGAATATCACAGTATCAAGAATTACAACTAGCATCTATCTCTAAAAAAGGATTTCAAATCAGGACAAAACAATATAAAAATGGGCTGAGTATCGCCAACAACTGAAGGTAGGTCACCATACCAGGAACCATGTGGACTTACAGTGCCTTTGCTACCTGCATGGGTTTTAAGTTTTGGGACTTACGTATCCTCTCAGGAGGACAATAATTTTACGATACTGTAACCCCTTCGAGGATACAGCCGCTAACAATCGCAGTTGCTAATTTATACTCCCATGTTTAATTTTTTTTTATCTATTTACAAATCATATCATTCTAAATTAATCTAATAATTCTATTTCCTTACAAATCCAATTATTAATTGACAATTAACATTATTAAAAAGATCCTTAACTGTTTTGACATTGAAATATTTATCCCTTGTGATGGGAAAATCAATACAGTCAAGCAGGACATGCTTGAGTATCCTCACCTTTCAATAGGTATTCGTGTGTATATATTTTCAAATATGGACTGACAACCAAAGTAGGTGTAACCAATATAGGGTTTTTATTTCATGTAATTTATTTATACCTACTTGGGTGTCCCACTTCTGCTGCATCAGATCACGGATATAAGTTCTAATGCTAGCTTTGTAATCGGAGTACAGAATAAGAAGTGGTGTCACAGATTTATTGAGTGCTGCCTCAGCAGCAAAATCGGCCATTGTCTTCCCAGAAATACCAACATGGCTGGGTAACCAGCAAAAGACGATGTCGTATTGGCCAGTAGCAAAGATCATTATAGAATTCAATAATTTCGATTATAATGGATCATCTTAAATTCTCAATAATTTCTGGTTGTACTGTATCTGCCAGGATAAGCAGCAACGCCACCAGTTCACAATTATCGTCATCACCATCTCCAAACTGCAAGATCAAAATGACAAACAAATCCTTAACAGCGAACTACCACACACGAATGGATCATCTAATCCATCTCAGTCCAGTAAATCCTTTTGAGGCTGATGAAACCTCTCTATAACTTCCTGAGTTACAGGATAATATGCACCACACCTGACCAGATTTATGATGCATACCCATTGGTGTAGGTAAATCTGCAGCTATTTCAGGTAAAAATGGACGTCGTTGTGTGTTTATAAATACCCCGGTAAGGGAAACATGTACTGATGTGCTGTGGTTAAGGTATTAGATGAGAATGGCAACGTAAAAAGGGCATCACATGTGCGACAGGTGCTCGTTTATAGTGGTTTGAATATGTTTGGTTACTCCAGTATTTTGGTGGCAGAACACGTTTTTGGCTGCATGTAGAAGGAGAATACGAGGTTTCATTTCCAAACGTCAGCGCAAAAGAATATCCAGTCTTGATTTGTAGGTGTGACCAGCTTAAATACTAAAACAACATGGACAAAGAACGTCTTGGCGGACACAAACTGAAGCACAGTTCCAACTGTCAAGTCTTACACAGAAATGACCCAACAGGAGTATCACAGATCATAACAGGTGCGCCAAATAACAACTGCCGGCAGTCAGGAACCAACTGTAAACTTTCATATATTTTTTCTCTTTCCCAAATATGGAATTTGTTTCTGAGGATAGACAAGACTAGGTATGAAGTTCGGTATTTGATATTTGGTCGTCAGGTGAACCTGACAGTATGCGTTTGGTCGATGTACCTGATTTCCTGTCAGGTGTGACAGCGGTTCAGCGAGAAACGTTCATTTCGATGTCGGCGTTTGTGAAGGAATCGTGATTCAACACTGCACCATACTCGCCGCCTCATTGAGTCCATGCCTGTTACGTGTGGCCCCATCAAGTGCGGGCGGTGGGATAGCCTTGTGGTTAATGTGTTCGCTCATCACGCCAAAGATGCGGGTTCGATTCCCCACATGGGTATAACGTGTGAAGCCCATTTGTGGTGTCCCCGCTGCAATATTGCTAAAAGCGGTATAATTGTGAACTCACTCACACACTTTTAGTCGATCCTTATATGGACAAAACTCCAGAATGTTTGGTAAGGCACATATCTTGCAGATTTGGCAGTAGCCTGTCCATGTCGAAGAAAGTCCCAGATGTAGCAATCATGGGTGCTGACTCAACCACTTCTAGGTCGGTATACCAATCCCATATTCGAACTATAATGTTCTTGTGTACGTTGAAATGTTGAGCAACTGCAGACTGGAACTTTATGTGGCGACATAGCGAATGACAACAATCAGTCTCAGCATTGTCCCACTTCGAAATAAGACTTATTACTTTGCAATATTTCAAATTAGCTGTAGGATACAAATATGTTACTAGTTTCTATTTTCCCCTAACGGACCGGTGTAAAAGACATACATTAATGTTCATTGCTTTGTCAAGTGACGTAAATTGTAACTCACCCACATTAGTTCTCGCTTATGGGGAATCACTATAGCTGTGCACGAAGCTTCATTTAGCAACAGATGGTTACAAAGGTGGGTTATCAAGTTACGTACTATCTGCTTTCCGATGATGTAGACGTACGACCTGACGTTACGGTCGTCCATGAAGCTGTGGTAACGATGGCGCAAGTAGTCAGCGCCCATGTACACGTCCCCGATGTCCATTACGCCGTCGAAGTCACCAACCGTGGCAAGCCTTATGTGATAGTCCGACATGACTTTCCTGTAAAGAGACATGAGTCAGCTAGAAAAAGAGTGAGTGAGTGAGTGAGTGAGTATGGTTTTACGTCGCTGAGTAGTATACACAATGGGGCTACGGGACCAGATCCCTCCCATTTAAAGAATTGAGCCCTTGGGAAGTCCCTAATCCCGTAACCCCAGTGTGTATACTACTACTGAGGTGCATGCAAAATTTGATGAAATTCGGTAAAATATTTTCTGAAATATTTACTTTTAAGTGAGCATGGGGTGGGTCGGGAAAAGGCAAAATGTCCAACTTTTTGTCGTAATTAAGTCTTAATTAATCTAATGAAGTCATCGAGAGTGTTCCCAATGCCGTTTTATTAAAGCGTAACCTGCGTGTAGGCGTTAACGTTCACCCGCACGTAAACGGAGCAAACTTGGTATTTGTGTTGTTTGGCCCAGTGGAGTTTGATCCCTTTCACGATTTCGACGACCTTACGCGACAACGGCGGGCCGCCGAGGTAGACTTGGATGTACAGCGTGGATTTGGCCGGCAGAAATGGCGCTGTCTCGTCTCCGTTGCTCATCCCATGCTCTCCTTGTTGAAACTGGCCGTTATACAAATATCAACCGAGAAAAAAGAATGTGCAAACTATACTGAACAGCAAAAGTAACGCAAGTCTGGCTTTTTAATAGAAGACAACCAAAATCATGTCTAATCATTTATTCTATAGAAAACACTGTCAATTTAACAGTTGAAAGTTGCTGTTCACATTGAATTGCAATAAGTTCAAATTGATCACAGTCCGTCAAATGGAGATACCCCTGAACGCGAAAAGTGACAGTCTCTTTAGTAGCGCGTATAGCCACCTCGCCTCATTGAGTTCACTAGAGTCTGAAAGACTGCCTGAGGCAACTGGTTCCGCTCAAACACCAATCTCTATTCCAACTGTGCAAGTGTGAGTGGCTGTCTACCTGCCCCAATCCTCCGTCCAATTTCGTTCCAGAATGTTCAAAGGGAGCCATATCCGGGAAAGAGACGGTCATTGAAAAATGTTAACGTTGTTCTGAGCCAGATGATCCATCAACACCCTTGCTGTGTGAGGGCTGCTGGCGTTGTTGACGTGTCAAACCTGGCCCCACATATGGCCGTCGGCAGTGGATTCCAGCTGATTTGGTGATGACGTTGAGCAAGTCGTGTAATGTGGTAAGATGACAGCCCAATTGCGTAGCTACAGCGGTTGCAGAGCTACCTCCGTGCAACTTTCCAATGACCACTCCCCTCTCCTCAGTCGTTAGTCTAGGCATCGTTTGTGTGGCGTGTACTCCTCCTAGCGTCAATACTGAACTGTGTTTTGACACAAGCCTTTATAAAGAATACCTCTGAGTGAAATGCATGCTTTCCATCCAGAACCGTCGACGCACGTGCTAAAATTATGGTTTTGCTGCACTGTTGGTGTGTTTGTGCGAATGGTTCGTATGGACGTCAAATTGCATGACATCATCTCATCTGGGATCATTACGTCACTTTACCATGAAAGTTCCATAAACATGAACGCTTACCTTCATGAAATTTCATTTTTTCGAAACTTGCGTTTCTTTTGCTGTTCAGTATATGTAACTTTAAATTGATTGAAGACAAATACCACTTTTTAATTGTTTTTATTTTCCATGATACTTACCACTCACAGAAATATATATTCCATCATGTTATTATAATTATCCGAACACTACTAAAGTTTCACTATTGTTAACAAATTCTTATGTGGAATTACAGCTGTGTGGGTTTCATCAAAATGCAAGAAAAAAAATACCTACCTGTTTACATTGGTGTCCAACCATTCCAAAGTTTATTAAAGCTTTTTATTTCTACATTGCAGTGGACGAACACGTGCCAAACCCACTGAGATGTTATAAATTTTAAAGATTTGGACATGGAGCTAAATCCCATCATGGAAAGAATACTGTTTACTTCGTTGCAGTGGCATTCGTGAGAGTTCCGATGGCACAAATGAATCTCTCATGCGCCATCTGTTGCGCGGCTTTTGCCGTCTTTTCCCTCAGACCATGCTAAGGTTCCGAATCGAATGGTCAACCCTCCAGTTTGTACTCACAGGAGTTGGTGTCCATCACGTTCACTGTCACCAGTTGAATCACCATGAACGGCTTTCACCATCTAATACTGTGGAACTGCAGAGGACTTCGGAACAATTCTAACGATTTGCAGTTATTATCACAAGAATTGAAGCCATCAGCATTTTGCTTGCAGGAAACATACTTAAAAAAGACAGATCAACTGAGAACTGGACAATATGTGTCTTATAATTTCTTTTCACCTCTCTCAATGCCTCTCTGCAAACTGTGGCGGTTCGGATCACCATGTACATTGTTTACTCGTTGTGCTCTCTCTACGTTCCTCCATCCTATTCTCTTCAGCAAAATGATCTTCAGACACTCTATGACCAGCTTTCAAAGCCTAATATTATAATGGAAGATCTGAACAATCATCTTTGGGGTAGCACTCATACCAGCAGTAGGGGAATATTCTGGAAGAATTCTGTTCGCCAATGATTTATGTGTTTTGAATGATGATTCTGAAACATATTTACACCCTGGTACCGGCACATAATCTTCTCTTGATTACAGACGCAAACCTGCTCAATGAGTTTGAATGGTTAGTCAGCCTGCGTTTGACCCTTCTAGGCAGTTTGCAGATGATCAACAGCAACCAACACGAGATGTCACTGATGTACCTGGGTCATTACCCGGTTCATGTTCAAACAGTTAGACACAAAGGCAAAGGCACGTACCACCTAGATGTGATAGGTGTGGATATCTTATCCATAATGCACGTCCTCATGTTCGATAGTATGGTGATCTACCTTTATTTATTGGCAAGCTATAGCCTGTTGTTATATTGTTGTTTTACTGTCCTTCGTTGACAGTTGGGTTTTTTCGGTAAATTACCTTTAATTATTATTAATCTATAACTTGATTTAGTCACGATATGGCTGAAATATGGCCAAAGTATCAATGACAATTAGTTCGAGTAGAGTCATTTGTTAAAAGATGCAATTGTCGATAACCAACATGCAGTGTCTGTCTTGTTTACTTAGAAATGACATTCGACACTACATTGAAAAATGGCATTTAAAAAGATTTACATGGCTTTGGATTCATATCAAGTTTTTAACAGAAAGGCAATTTCAAGTCCGCATGGATTCTACCAGTTCTGGTCATCATACTCAGGATCAGGGCGTCCCACAAAGCAGTAATTTATCTGTCACATTGTTCAGTATTATAATTACTAGTCTCTCTAAGGTTATAAATGACACTTTTGTGAATGTCGTGGGTTTTTTCATGTCGTGGAAAGAAATATTATGAATACTATCGAAAAGCAGTTATAATTTTGTCTAAATAGAATTCATAAATGGTCGTTAGAAAATGGATTTAAATATTCAAAGTGACAAACAAATTATATCCAAGTACAAACCTCACAGAGATTCAGTTTCAGATGGCACTCTATAAAAGTTGTAAAAGAGGCCAATTTTTTGGTATAATTTTTTTAATCACCACTTGACCTTTTAACCACAATATATATGCCTGAAGGTCTAGACTACTGAAAGTTATTTCCAATTCAAAGTTGGGAGGTGATCAAAAACCCTCCTCCAATTTTACAGAGCACTAATCCGTCTATTCTGGGTTCAATTTGTGTTCTATGTCTAGTTTTGGTGAAAATTGAGCTTGATGATACATAACCTTGAAAGTGGGTTTACGTTGTACACTAAGTGGTTTTTGGACCAATCAGCAAATCCAGTTTGATCACGTGACATGGAGATGGAACAATCTGGAAGTTATAATCATCATTATAGACATACAACTAGAAGATTGGAACATTGCCTCATTTATTATATATTTAATGGAATTCCTAAACTATGAAATTGAAACAAGTTAAAACAACAACAAATACAAGCTGGTACGGTAGACGTAATCATAAAATAATCGTACAATAATAATACAGCTGTATTTCTGACACAAAGAACACGCTATTTCTGAACAAAATTACAAACTAATCTAGCTCCTAGCGTTTGTTTTGATAATTTCTTATTTATTTCAGAAACTGTAACAAACTTTGGGCTATTTCTTTTTTATATAACACCTGTATGTGCAAAATTCCAAAGAATTTGATCAAATAGTTTTGAAAATATTGTTGTTCTAAACTTCAAGATCGATTTTCTCGAAAATAGTGTTTTTTGGACCTAGAACACTCTGGCTTTCAGGTGACGAATTTATCATCAGGGTCTAAGGCTTGTTCTGGGTGTCTTCGAACATCTCTCGTTAAAAGCACATATGTTGACGCTGCTAAGGCGTAACCCACTAAAACATCGGCGCATCAAATTGTCCTTTCAATATATGACTAAATTGTTTTCAAATCCATCTAATCCTGTCTTTGACTGTATGTGTAATTTAATCCTCTATATGATGATCTGTAGTTTTAGAAACAATCCATCATCCCTCCCCTTGGAATAAGACTAAAACCTGAAATGTCTACTGCAAAAATGGAACTCACTGTTTTCTCCTGCCAAAATTCTGTCCTCTCCTCCGTGGTAACAGGTAGATCTTTCATTAACAAAGCTAAAGATGTCAGATACAAATCAACTAATTTATCAGCAAGAGTATAACCAATTACGAAAATGTTATGATGTTTATAAAGCTATATTTACTGATGGATCCAAGGATGGTATCACAGTTGCTAGTGCTGCTGTCGTTGGATCACGGACCATATCTCCAAGATTACAAATAACTGCTCAATATTTACTGTCGAATGAAAAGCTCTATTAACAATGCTAACATATACTGAGTCAAAATAGAAACTTCACAATTCATATTTGTAAATGCAAATATGGGTATAGTAGACAGTTTTCAGGTACCATAACATTAATCCCCAAGTATACCAAAGCACATTTAAGTCAGTCCAAACATCGTGCACCCCACAGTAGTGCTAACACGTGTTTTTCACGTGCCACTGGACACGTGATCTTATCTTTGCATGTGCATTCGACCTCACTTGTTCCCAAGTGCAAAAACACTTTGAAGCACTATTCAGAACATCCAATTCTCACGCCGCGCCTCTCAAACGTGCACCGTGAAGTTGGCATGCTGGAAGCGGGAACGTCAGTAAGTGATGATGTGAACTTTGGATCACTTTTTGCCAGTTCTGCGTTATTGCGCTCTATTTTGTACTATGCAAGTCATTAGTGTTGAAGTGAACTAATGGCGTGGTGTAGAACAACCAAATATTCATCAGACAAACTCCGTTTAAGACGAATAAAGCTACGGAAGGACGCTAAAACGAGTCTGTGAAAGAGCTATATAAAGGTTGGTTGTTGCATTGTGCGACGGGCCTTTTCACATGAATGGATTTATACACATCTGTCTGCCATCATCAAGTTGTTCAACGTGCTTGCCTATTCAACTGCTGTCACTGTAAACAACCTTCAATCAGTATATCTGTTCTCACTGTGAATGTCAAGACTCTGGTGAGTTAATATCTTATATTTGTGACCCAATATGTTAGATTTGTGACTCAATTGCATTGTACTAGAAATATGTATTGTCATTCATTGTACCTTGCTCATTGTTTATATATTATTGAATATTTCGGACTTGCCCGTGTTCTATTTTGCTGGTTCAAAGGGGACTTTTAAACCTTTTGTCACGGCAAATTATTAACCGTAAAATATCAATATGACTTGGACGAAAGATAATCGAGGGATCTGTCAGAAACTGTTTGTACGATAGTTTGTATATGTAATCCCTTTTTAATTGCGATTAGCATGCACAACCTCGGTAGATTCAGTTGCTACGTATATCTTAAGCTTAGGTTCTAGTCCCTGTTTCACAGCTGATGTTATGAGCGACTATGGTGGTTCAGTGGCATACCTTCATTTAGCTGCAGATTGCACAATGACACCCATTATATTCTGTTCATGACACCAACACAGTCTTTTATCCTATATGAATTTTTGATAAAAATATGTCCCAAGAAAGTCTACAATACTCTGGCAAACCTAGACTTCTAACATTTGAAAATGGCATTTATATTTTATATATATTTCACGAAAATATTTCATCTTAGTGATTAAAATGCCTTTTGATCCATACATGAGAACCACATGTTCAAATCTTTGTATATCAGGGTTCCAATGTTAAGCAATGGAAGTACTATCACGAAACGGCACAGCCTTTTCTTTTCACTATACTGATTCTGAAGTTCATATGATTATAACCCCATGCGTGGTACGACGGCTGCTTGAAAAATGCCAATCCCCATCTGGATGACCTCACGCCAGTGTAGGCGTATTTAGTAATTATTAGTTGTCCACCCATCAACTCTTGCGCTGTTTCCGGTCGCCATCTTTTTCTTGTCTCGTGTTGACACAGTATGTGTGTTTTTCCTTCGACAATAAACAGTCAAGATACCGACACTGGTTTGTGCCTCAACCTGGCGTTAATGGCAACGGTTGCATACAACGGTAACTGTGAAATGTGAACTGTGGACACCTAACAAAGAAGCAGCCATTTGAAAGACGCACTGGTATGAGTATGGTTTGTACCATTCCCCATGACGTCAGTGTGTTAAACCACGGTGTTTTGACGTGTATGTTGCGGTTGGAACCAAGCGGCGACCGCAGTTTTCATTCATTGTCACAAACTGCTTGTAGGTAACGTTGATTAACGTCAGGCACTCGTCTTCGTCTAACCATGTGCTTCGTCACATACATATTTATGAAGGAATAAGAAATGGGTTTTAGTTTAGTGTCTCTATATAAAAGCACACATAGAGACCTCACTAGAATAACGATGCTATAAGCATCAGGGCGACCACTGATTTAGTCTAGAGATAATCAGTACACAGCAATCAATACATAATATCATAGCCAATACGTAGCAAGCTGTTCCACATCGTTTATCAGGGGACTGTTTTCGGGTGAAATTATGAACACTTGATGACTGATATCATCTTATCAAACGGACGGCATTTATAGTCAGCGTTTTACTTTGATATGTATGTAAACCTATGTTATATGTCGTATCCAATATGCGCACGCAGCTTGCTTTATAATTAATCTCATTGAAATAAGCTTATTTATGAAATCATGTCATACTGTCTAGTCATTTACCTTTATCTTTCAATCCTGATTTGTGTGTGTGCACTCTCTATCCGTTGGACACATTCAGATCCTCTCTGAAGACACCTGAGTGTTGAAGCTTTGAATCAAACACATAGAGTAATGTTTGTGTCGCATTTCATGTTCATAAATGTTGCATCGTAATAAATAGGATCGCCACATGCGCAATAGTCACCGAAAGATACTGAAATAGAGCGTCTTACTGTACGTCTAGGTCCATTATTATAATAAGCTACATGGTTGGTTGGACATGACATCATAAAAAGGCCATGAACATTGATATAATTACATAATTTGCTTTCTCATGACTATAATTAGAAAAATAAATGTATTTCTCATGTTCAGCAATTAACAAAAGCATAACCGCTCCACCGATAATATTCAAAACACTAAATACTGAACGGATCGCCAGCAACCAATGAACTCTCATGAATTAATTACAAACAAATATCTGATGAATAGGGGTGCTCAAGGAAAGTCGAGGTCACCTCGCCCCACTGACGGCACACACAACAAACTCATTCAGTGTCTATTGCAGCAGGCCAATTAGTTACCCGAAAAGATATTCACAGGTACACTTGGTACAATTCAAAAAGGGGAATTGTGTGGGACATCTTGTTTGTAATTCTGATCTGGAAATGGAGTCAACAAGCCCAAATGAAACCTATGAAATCCCCACCAGGTCTCGAATGCTCACAGCCCAATCAAACAACCTCCGAGGAGGATTTCCAGAATCATAAGTCATTATGAAAAATTACGATGACGTAATACATACTAGTTTTGGAGTAAATCGTATTTATCCTTATGAATCGTCTCATGACATTTATTGCTAGATCCCGATAAGTCTGTTTAAATGTGAATCGGGGACAATTGCCCTCTACTAATTGTGATCCAGTTTGGGGAAACGATTGAAAAGTCACCTGTGATATTAGTATCGCGAGGTACGGCTTACCCATTCACTTTTAACAAAAATATCCTTCTTTTAAGAATATATGCAGTTCAACCAGATGTGTTCAACCATTCATTTGTGGATTTCGGGTTCTTCAATCTCAGACAGTTCTTCTGTAGAAACTAGAGAAAATCACCAAACGAAATTATAGGTGTATTAAAATGTTCAATTAAATATGAGGGTCGTTTGCACGCTTATAAATTGTGTTGTAATATCACTTAACCTTTAAGAAAGCTTGAGGAGGATCTGCCGGATGTAGCTGTCTTCGGCCCTGTCCTGTTTGCTGGTGTATCAAGTTGTTGATGATGGCCTGGCTGCAGTTGTAGGTTTTTGCCAGCTGTGAAGCCCCCATATCGACCACACCGCTCGCCCTGTCTCTTTGTGCTTGCGTTAGTCTTGGCATATTCGTGGTTGGTTTTTTTTTGGGGGGGGTTCTTTGGGGAGTTATCCAGCATCAGTATGTATGCCATAATCATGCACGGGCATTAGACCTATGCACCATAATTCCGTTTTTCACATTTTGAAAAATGCACGATTGGTAGGAAGTTTTCAGACTGCTGCGTTGTAATGGAACCGTGTTGCGTTTTGGCGAATGTTGATTGCCCGGGTTCAAACCTTACCAACGTTGTTGTTCTGTGTACATTTACTTTAAAAGAGATAACTTTCTTTTGTCAGAGAGTTTAGATGGAATATCAGCTCTTCGTGTATTTCCTCTCATTAATTTCAGAAACCCCAAGTCAAATGTGGTGCATATTCCGTCTTTAGGTCTTAAAATGTAATGAACCATTCACATCTAATCAACGTAAACACATGTTTTCTTTCGAGGGTACGGTTGGACATATATTGCTTTATGGCATGACGTCATAGTTAACTATTGTCCAAGTAGTCTATCGATGCTCATTGATTCTTAACCTAAATTCTGTTGCGTGTACATTAACTTGGAAATATACACAATTACAAATGCACTTTACGATCGATTTTCTCGAAAATAGTTTTTTGGGACCTAGAACACTCTGGTTTTCAGGTGACGAATGTATCATCAAGGTCTAAGGCTTGTCCTGAGTGTCTTCGAACATCTCTCGCTAATAGCACATATGTTGACGCTGCTAAGGCATACCTAAAACATCGGCGCACGCATCAAATTGTCCTTTCAATATATGACTAAATTGTTTTCAAATCCATCTAATCCTGTCTTTGACTGTATGTGTAATTTAATCCTCTATATGATGATCTTTAGTTTTAGAAACAATCCATCATCCCTCCCCTTGGAATAAAGACTAAAACCTGAAATGTCTACTGCAAAAATGGAACTCACTGTTTTCTCCTGCCAAAATTCTGTCATCTCCTCCGTGGCAACAGGTAGATCTTTCATTAACAAAGCTAAAGATGTCAGATACAAATCAACTAATTTATCAGCAAGTGTATAACCAATTACGAAAATGTTATGATGTTTATAAAGCTATATTTACTGATGGATCCAAGGATGGTATCACAGTTGCTAGCGCTGCTGTCGTTGGATCACGGACCATATCTCCAAGATTTACAATAACTGCTCAATATTTACTGTAGAATGAAATGCTCTATTAACAATGCTAACATATACTGAGTCAAAATAGAAACTTCACAATTCATGTTTGTAAATACAAATATGGGTATAGTAGACAGTTTTCAGGTACCATAACATTAATCCCCGAGTATACCAAAGCACATTTAAGTCAGTCCAAACATCGTGCATCCCACAGTAGTGCTAACACGTGTTTTTCACGTGCCACTGGACACGTGATCTTATCTTTGCATGTGCATTCGACCTCACTTGTTCCCATCAACTGTACAAAGTGAAAAAATACTTTAAAGCACTATTCAGAACAGCCAATTCTCACGCCGTGCCTCTCAAACGTGCACCGTGAAGTTGGCATGCACAAGTGTCAAATCAGACCTACCGGTACAATCAGAATTGACACACTGACACTCGTGTCTGGGTAATTAAATGACAAATGACATAAAGCCAAATCATCAGTCAATGTAAACTGAATGTATTAAGACAGGAGAGACCAATTATATCATAGTGAACAGAAAAGTACATATTACAAGTGGGGTATGCAAGTGCAATATATATTGTGTAGTAGTATATTTATTTTAATTTTTACAAGGATTTAGCATTGTTAAGTAACTTGCATTGTGAATCAGTCCGTCATTAACCTGCAAGAACAAAATATGCTGTTGAAATACAAGCTCCGAAATCATTTGACATACAAACACAAGAATGAATTCTACGCATATGTTTTCCTAACTTGGAAACTCGAAGGGCCCTCGTTACAGAACAGGCCTCCGCCTCTGTGTACATGTACTTTAACATACACTCGTCAAAAAAAGAAACGCAAAATGAAATTTGAAAATAATGATCGAAAGTTTGTGCGTATATGTCAAATTAAGAATGTTTTGAGGGTTGAATATTGTTGTTGGTATGGTTTAGAAGAACATGCCAAAACAACCATAACGCATCGCGTTATAAAATGCGCCACCCTAGTTATCTCGGACCTCGGGGACACACGAGGATTCGACGAACCCAGAGCCGAAGGCAAGCTGTACTCCTTGCAACTGGAAAACAATGTCTACAAACGCACCGAAGTGCCCAGCGGTGGCGACGGTTGCGCCAGCAACCTAAGAGATTTGGACGATGTAGAGACCGGGGGACCCATAAACAACACTCCATACAATCTCGATCGAAACGACAACGACAAATGGGTGATGGTCACGGCATTCGATGTCGAGACACAGGGTACCTCCGAAAACACCTTGTACCATCTCGTACGCACCGATGATAACCAATGGAGAATGATCTCGCCTAAAATCGACTGGCTACTCGATATCAACGTCGTCTAGGATCATTACGTGACGATCATCAACGTCGTTTAAGGATCATTACGTGAGCGTGCTCGTGAGGGTCGTCCCGAGAAAAGCAGACCACATGCTATCAAGTCGATCGAACCTCCAAAACGGCACGAGTTTGCAGCTGGTGACCGGATTCAACGAATCATTGAACATGTTACAAGGGATTCCATCGACCAAGACGCTATGCATCAAGGTATTTCTCGGAGAGCCCCCGGCATCCGGTGATGACATTGAAATCGTGACGAGAGTTGGAGAAGGATATTTCGCTCAACAAAATTTTCTTACCCACGAATATACATCTCATGAGCTTGAAGTTCACGCACGAAACACTTTCCGAAAACCAATTGAAAACTATTTCGTAATTAATATGTATAATGATGGGTGAACATTGCATCATGAAATGCGCCGCACTAGCGCTCTCCGATCTCGGGGACACGCGAGAATTTTATCAACCCGGCACGGAAAATGCCTTGTACGCATTTCACTTGCAAAATCATGTTTACAAACGACAAGAAGTGACACCCGAATTGAACTGGATAATCAATATTACCATCACCCACACATACGTTGTCACAGATGATGAGGGGTATGTCACCAAAATAAAAAAACAGTGGGCTTCTACTCGGTACTTTAGTAACTAAAAAAAAGAAGACAGCGTTCCTAAATGCAACATATGTAGGCGAAAAGAGCAAAATGTTAGTCACCCATCCGGAAAACACACTTAAACTCCATTTAAGTCCCAATAAATGGGTAAATGTTATACAAGTTTCTACACTTATTATTGAAATCTATCTTTATCGTCCCCCGCAGAAGATGTTAAAATTCTGGATGGATTAAAAATACGTTGGATTCATAACAATGCATGGCTACGTTGCCATATTTATGTGTGACCAGGAACACCTACCTTCACAAGCCGCAAGGGGATCAGGGTTTTTCAAGATTTATCGGTTCCCCTTCTTTCACTAAAGATTTTATTTTTATCCGAACATATGGGCCTTATGAGCGTAAAGTATACGCCCGAGAAATTGACGGAAAACCAATTAAATATTATTTCATAACTGATATCAATACACAAAGACGGGATTTATCCCGCCATGGACGAAGTAGCCAAAACACTTGAGATCAGGGTTCTGGCCGAAGCCAAGTTGAACACGATCGATGATCTCGTACCAACGGCGCTCACCGACAGCAAGATCACGGAGGAAGAGTTCCGTCTGATCTTGGGAGAACTCGCCAAGTACCACAGCATGAAACGAGATTCGAACCAAGGTCCGGAAGACGAGCGACATCGGCGAAGATGAGAAAAAGCTCATAGAACAGGGCAGGCAACAGGCCCGGCAAGTGTTCCTTTCCCAAACCAAAAGATCATAGGAGATGATTCCTCGACATCAATGTAAATCCGTAAAATAATCCGATGGTTTCAGGGTGTTCAGCAAAACCTTTAAAGTGATCGAAACGATTTTGCATGGACGGAGAATGATGGAACGCCATCATTCACACCTAATTTTTAACTCCCGCAGGGGACGGAGTTTGACAAAAATAACACTTATAGGGGACCTGAGCCCGTGTCACCAAACCCTATACTACTTGATGAGCTTGACTATTATGGAACACAACCAAAAGCCGCAATTATTGCTTTTCACGTGCAAAGCAAGTTTACAACCTATGACTATAAAAGACCCAAATGCATCTGGCAAATTCATCCAAGACCCTTGCAAATACTGGTTGAGAAAATTGGATGTCTCAACGGTGCCTACCGAAATATTGCCATTGGAGATTACAAGCTGGCGAATGCACAATAACTCGTTTGTGGGATCGTTTTGTGCGTTCCAATTCAACAAATGACCAACAAGACCAGGAAGACCGCGAGTCACCACACCAGCCCAAGATCGCTACAACCGGGTAACCCACCTACGTGACTACCATCGTTCCGCCGGGACACAGCACAAGAACGATTTTGGAGCCCGGGGAATGTCCGACCAGACAACCAGGAACCGTCTCCGAGAGGCAGGTATGTGTGCCAGACGTCCAAATGTTGCCCCCTCTCTGACACGATTTCATCAACGTCCGCGAGTCAGATAGTGGAGGCACATATAGTTATAGTTCAGTGATGAATCGCGGTATCACTGTACAACTCTAAAGCGACCTGACAGAAGATCGCGTATCACCTCAAGCGTCTGACGGAGACCACGCAATGAACGTTTTGCACCCAACTGCATCAGGCAGGTGGACAGATTTGGTAGAGACGGTGTCATGGTGTGGGGAACCATCTCATACACCTGCAGATCGGAACTGGTGCTCGTCCAAAGCAATCTAACGGCCGCTCGAAATAACGACCAGATTCTCTGTCCTCACGTGCATCGCCTTGTCGACCGCCAGAGGGAGCTGTTCCAACATGATAACGCCAGACCTCACACAGCACGTGCTACATTGGACTACCTGGCCAATAACAACATCAATGTCCTCTTCTGGCCCTTCCGATGCCCGGATCTGAAACCTGTGGATCAGATCAATAAACGAGTACGTCAACGTCGTTATCCGCCATTGCCCCTTTAACAGTTGTTCAACATGCTGCAGGGGGAATGGAGTAGGATTCCACAACGAAACATCCAACAACTGATTCGATCTGTGTCAACGAAGTTTCGTGCAGTCTTAGCAGTACGAGGTGGTCATACAAGGTAGTAACGTCAACGCCACCTCATGGACAATATATTGATGACTGTCATTCTTGTGAAATGTGCACGCACGAGATACCAATGTATTGCTGTACACAATTTTATTTTCGTTGATTTACATATAATTGAGTGAGTGAGTGAGTGAGTTTAGTTTTACGCCGAACTCAGCAATATTCCAGCTATATGGCGGCGGTCTGTAAATATAATCGAATCTGGACTAGACAATCTAGTGATCAACAACATGAGCATCGATCTGCGCAATTGGGAACCGATGACATGTGTCAACCAAGTCAGCGAGCCTGACCACCCGATCCCGTTAGTCGCCTCTTACGACAAGCATGGGTTTTGCTTTTGCGTTTTTTTTTTTTTTTTTTTGGAAGAGTTACTGTCTTCAACATCTAATTTTTTGCCCAGGGAACCCAAGAAGTGAAATCCATCTTCTGAGTAAAGATGCTAACACATATATACACACACATCTGCAACAAACCCTGCATTATTACATACTAATTATGCATACATATATATCATGGCCACCATTGGCAGCAATTACTGTTAGGCACCGGTGTTGGAGCTCTCGATGCACAGAATGACACTGGATAAGTCGACGAAGTCACTCTTGTGGAATTCTTCCCCATTCTTCCTACAATGCGATGGCCAGTTGTGGAAGTGCCTGAGGCGTGTCTTGACGTTGACGTAAACGTCGATCGAGTTCATCCCATAGATGTTCTATCGGGTTTAGTTCTGGTGATCGGGAAGGCCATGGCAAAACATTGACGATAGAATTGGCAGGGTAGTGGACTGTAACGCGTGCTGTATGTGCTGTAAGTAGCGTTGTTATGTTGGAACAACTCCCTCTGTTGGTTCATGGTCGGAAACATGAGACGTCCAAGGACTTCGTTGATTACCGATTTGCTGTCAAATTCCCCTGAACCTACACTAAATCAGATCTTTGTGTGCTGGATATCGCACCTCACACCATGACACTTTCTCCACCGAATCTGTGGACCTGTCGAATGCAATTAGGGGTAAACACGCTTTCTTCTATCTCGCCGTTGAAGAAGAAATCGCGATTCATCACTGAACCAGACTCGCCTCCAGTCTTTAAGGTTCCAGTTCCGGACTCAACGACACCACAGCAAGTGATTACGCCAATGGAAGGCTCTCGAATCAATTCCTGACAGTTTGGTAGGAAATTCTTCTCAAACCAGGGATGTGTTGTGAAGTTTTCACGGCTGTGGCAAGATGATGACGCAAGTGAGCAACCCGAATGTAGCGGTCCTGGGCGTGGATGGTAACTATTGAACGGCCGCTTCTCGGGCGAAATTGGTCTGCAGGAAGTGATCCCAAAGGCAAAATATGTGCTGATGAATGCTGAGATGTCGGGAAACTGCAGACTGCAACTCCCCAGCTTCAAGGCGGCCAATTACCACGTCTCGATTGGCGGCACTTTGTCGTGGCATGATGATTTTCTCTTTTCCAGGCAAAAACGAATTGACAAAATTAAACAAAACGTTTGCCTTTTTATAATGATCGATACCGCATGCTTCCCGCTTACTTGCGCGTGCATTTTGCTTTGTTTTTTTTTTGGTGACGTTTTGGCTAATATTTCTTCAAAGTCTAACGGAAAAAGTTAGAATTGCCACGATTTGGCGCTGAAGCTGTTTACAATCACACAACGATGACGTTTTGGAAAGAAATAGTGATTGAGTGAGTTTAGTTTTACGCCGCTTTTAGCAATATTCCAGCAATATCACGGCGGGGGACACCAGAAATGGGCTTCACACATTGCACCCATGTGGGGAATTGAACCCGGGCCTTCAACAGCCGCCCCGGAAAGAAACAGAATATTTGTATTGTTTTTACCGTAGCTACATGAGGCCAATATTCTCAGAATCATCTGTGCGTTTCTATTTTTGAAGAGTGTATAATCGGATTACGAAGAATTAGTCAAGCTATAGACTCTATTAGAACCCTATCAGCTTGTAATTACTACCAAATCCATCCTGCTAACTGGTTTCATGGCCCGTGCTATTTATTGTTGTTGTTGACTCATGCTTCTAGAAAGCAGATCAAACCATTAGCGGACAGATAACGATTACTTTTTCCCTCTTGTGAGCCACCATATAGCTGGAATGTTGCTGAGTGCGGCGTTAAACTAAACTCACTCATTCACTCCATCTTGTGAAACAATAACATTGATAAGTAAAATATAAATGCAGAAAGAAAGACCACCGACGATTTATTTGTCGGTTGTGTGCCACCGGTGTTAGGGGTATGTCAAGCGTAAAACTGGCTACTGTCTTGGTGATATCAATACACTCTGATTACATGAGGGGTTTATTTGCGCCCAAACTATCATAAAATCTCTAACTCAATCTGGCAATTTAATTGCTTTGGAAATTACGTTCGTATCACAAAACCTGATATGTTTGCGACACCTTTACAACTTGTACATTGTACATTTTGCAAACATATATGTAGCACATCCAAAAGTGTATGATCGTACATTTCAAAGTTCATTTCCAAATACAAGTTCATTTCAATCCAGAGGCATTTCAATCCGGCATCCTTACTCCCTCCCTGTGTATCCGCGTGCTAACTGGTTCATTTTACTGCAAGAACACACCTGTCCCCGTTCCTGCTGTTGATCCGGCGTTTTCCTCTTGTTTCACAGTAATGGGATTTCCTAGTGGACAGACATAACGATAAAGATCTTTAATAGATCTTTGGTCTTGTCTGTTACATTGGACACATTTACTTCAGGAATTTATTACGTCATCCCCAGAGATTTGTTATTCTGCGAAGCGAACGTAAAAGATAAACAAACAGTGGGTGAGGTGGGGTGAAATTGGGTTTAACGTCGTGCTTGAGAATATTTCGCCCATATGACGACATGCATGCGTGTGTATGTGTATGTGCGGCTGCTTGTACTAGCTCAGACTTAAGCTGGTTTTATAGTGCTAGCCCACTGAGATATCATGCCGCAGTGAAGCATGAATACCCCACTCAGACACATTATACTGACTCCGAGCCGACCAGTCCTTGTTGTACCCATTAATGCCGAGCGCCAGGCAGGAACCAACAAGTACCATATTTTAACGTCTTTAGGTATGACGCGGTCGGGGATCGAACCCGCGACCTTCCGCTCTCCGGGCGGACGCTCTAACCACTACACCACGGAACATAAACCAACAGTGAAGATTATCTGACTGTATTACTGGCTATCAGTTGCTGAACGCACTCAACAATATTCCAGCTATATGGTGGCGCTCTGTAAATATTAAGTCTGGACCAAACAATCCAGTGATCATCACCCATTTAAACAATTTCCATAACAAAGTATATTTCTATCTTAATAAAGTCAGCCGCCTAACCCGCCTTATTAAGAAAGTGTAATGCCAAATATAACATATGTTACATTTGATCACTTTCTAAAATGGCATTGTGTAATTATACCTTTCGGCCGTGGGTGCCAATTTACACTTATCAGAGGGGTACAAAAGTCCCCAGTCTAGACTACCAGTTGTCCGACTTCCATTTTTGTGGTAGTCGTGGTGGCTGAGCCAGTTAGGCGACTTTTGGTGTTGGCGTTTATGCGCCTGACACCGAGGGTGTGGGTTCGAATCCCGGATGGGACTCAGCCCCAAAAGTACTAGAATCTGTACTTTATTAAGAAAGTGTAATCCCAAATATATCATATGTTACAAAAGTATATTTGTTGCCCGCCGCCGCAGTGGTTCTCATGCCATGTGACGGCGACATTTGAACAAACTGGAGTGGAGTGAGTTAAAATTGAGAGTCATATAAGCAGTATTTCAGCCATGCCGTGACTACAAAAGTATTTCATATACAGTAAATACATGTTGTTGAACAAACTAGACAATAGATGGATGGACCAATAATCCTGTTACAAGATGGCGCATTTATTGATGTTTAAAGAAACCAGGTATGAATTGCTCTCTTTTGGCGTTTAAATGACCTGCCTTTGTTACACAGATTGTCTAGTAAAGTGATCCTAAATTTTAGATCCTTTCTTTTCAGTCATAAAATGAACGTTTCTCACCAGATTTGTTTGGAGCAGACATACATTGGTGTCGGTTGTGGCATTCCATTAAATGCCCTGCCTTTGTTCAACGACATTGGGTAAGCGCCAACATTCTCCACAAACAACCGGTCCCCGATTTCAAGCTCTGGTAAATGACACTCCCTGAAAAGACAGTCGTCACCTCCACACGTCTGTCCCCAGACACTGCACTTGAAAGTCACCTCACTCAGTGGAGTCTGGAACACGAATACTTGTTTTTCTATGGAAGGAGCATGTGCAGCAACATGTATGTGCGTGTGTGGAAGTCGGGGGTTGGGGGTGGAGGGTGTTCTTCTTTGCAGTGTAAATACAATATGTATCAGGTAAGGAGCTCCACCACCGTGCCAAATTTGCAGCTACGTTCAAGGTGTTACTTGTGTCACAGGGCATGGTATGTGAATGGACCGCTATCGCCTCTGAGGATCTGCAAACATCAGTAATTCGTCTCATCTTCTTCAAGTGATAAATCAGCTACGGTAATTAAAATCTTACCTTTAGCAACGACGGTTGTTTCGCTTCAGTGCATTTCCGAAAGGAGGTGTTGAAAGTACCAAACACAGTGTCATTCAGAAAGTAAAGGAATTCTTCCTCAACACCATCTGAAGATGACAGAGAGTGAGTGAGTGACTCCTCAGTGAGTTATGATTTACAGTCACATCGGCAATATTTCAGTCATATCGTGACTAAGTCAAGTTTAAAATTCACCATAAATATATGTAAATTATAAAAAGCCTGTCAACGAAGGACAGTAAAACAACTAGAATATGACAGGTATGAAGATAATACTAGTATGTAAATCTAAAATACGTTAGCTACAGAAGACAATAAAATATAAAAACAGGCTATTGATTGCCAACAGCTGAAGGTTAATCGCCATACTAGGGGACATACAGTACATTTGCTTCCTGCATGGAGAAGATCACAATGATGTTACTCAACCTCTTTTTGAATGAGTCAGATTTTCTCAAATGATGCATATTTGGGGCGTTTACCACGTCAAATAACAGAGCTCGGGGGAAGACAAGACTCAGATACACGGTCATTGGCTTCTGTCATTCCCTAAGGGTCCTATGTTATATACTGTGAATTGTGGCAAACCTTATAGATAACGACTGTGTTACTTCCTTATTGTGTGAGTGCGACGTGAGACCGTTTTCAGTAAGGAGGGTTATCCATTATTTTAAGTGTGTCTCTATTGCACTTCTAAAATGCCAAGCAAAAAACATACCTTAGCCTATTGTGTCAACCGTGGCCCATATAGTGAGTGAGTGAGTAAGTGAGTTAATATTTATCGTCGCATCGACAATATCTCAGCCATATCGTGACGAAAACAATTTATTCAATAAAATAATCAAAATATTTTGAAGAGTAAAACCTGTCGACGATGGACAGTACAAATACCAGAGCAGCACAGATATGAATATAAAACTAGCATGTAAAACTACAACTCCTTAATTAAAGAAGACAATACAATATAAAACAGGGGCTATAGATCGCCAACAACTGAAGGTAGATCACCATACTAGGAGCCATGGGGACTTACATTGCTTTTGCTACCTGCATGGACCCTAGCTGGATTTACACCATCCCTTTATACTAGCAAACTACACAAGTTTGAAGAATGATGTTAGATGATAAATAGAATCTCGCCCTTGTATGTTTTGATATCACATATCAAAGAGTCGGCTGTTGGCCAAACAAAACCACGTGATCATCTGTTGTCAAACAGATGTGACAATCTCTCATGAAGAAATTGAAATATCTCATGAACGAATGAAAATCCAAGTACAATATTGAGACCTATGGATACATAAAAAACTACTGAACATTCGTAGCGACATGGGTATATCTATAATGCAATGGAGACAGCCCATCAGAACATTTTGTCAGGGAGCACGGCGAAGGACGTGGCAAGTTATAACGATATCGCGTTGTGCTAGTAACTTTTACATTACTGATGTAAGAAGGACAATTTAGAAGGACAATTAAGATATGAAGAAGTATTAATCTTTTTGGTCCATATATTCACGAGTATCTTATAAGATCATTAAATTTAGCTTACGAGAAAGGAGAATTGTCTTTGACTCAAAAGCAAGGCATTATAACCTGTTGTCCAAAAAAAGGTAAATCCATTCATTGCTGAATGTAGCGTATAAAATCGGATTATCAACCATTGCAAACAGAACAAAACAGTCCTACCCTCTATAATAAATGAGGATCAAAAAGGGTTTATGACAAAAGGATATATTGGTGAATGTACTCGCCTAATATACGACATCATTGACTATACTGAATATATACTCTCCCCAAAAAAGAAACGCATATAGGAATTTCAACTGTATTATTATGTTTATTTTGAAACATCTTGTAGGCTTTATGAGTCAATGAAATATAGCGAAATTGCACACTGGGAATGCAGACTTATCCGTCTTTGGCACCAACGCGAGGAAAGTCAGTTTGAGTGTCACATGGAGGTGTGGTGGCGCTGAAGTCAATACCTCGTGTGACCATGGTGGGCATCCAGAACTGCACGGCATCGCCTCGGCATCGAACGAATAAGTCTCAGAATCTCGTGTTGCCCATTCGCAGCCAACTCTGCCTGTAGTGCCTGTGCGAGTTGCTGAAGTGTCTGGGGCTGAGGGTTACGGCGTCGCACCCGTCTGTCCAGGGCATCCCACAGATGTTCGATCGGGTTTGAGTCCGGTGATCTTGAGGGCCAGGGGAGCACATTGATGTTGTGGTTCTGGAGGAAGTCTCTAGTGTGACGTGCTGTGTGGGGCCTGGCATTGTCCTGTTGAAACAACTCCCTCTGGCGATCAATGATTGGAAAGAGGTGTGGGCGTAGGATTTCGTCACAGTACCGTTGAGCTGTCAGGTTGCCCTGGATCATCACCAAATCACTTCTCCTACGGCAGGTGATCGCTCCCCACATCATACCACTCCCCGGCCGAATCTGTCCACCTGGGGAACGCAAGCGTCGGCGAAACGTTCACGTCGACGTCTGTACACCCGCATTCTTCCATCGCGTCGTTCCAATAGAAATCGTGATTCATCACTGAACCAGATTCTACGCCAATTCGGTAGGTTCCAGGCCTGAACGTTGGTGCACCATTGAACTCGATGTCGACGATGTTGTTGTCGAAGCACAGGGCCAAAATAAGGTCTTTTGGCACGTAAACGAGCCTCTCTCAACATGTTCCTGACGGTCTGTGCAGACAGCCTCCTCAATCCGGGTATTTGTCGAGCGGTACTGGTCGCCGTAGCTGTTCGATGACGCAGGTGATGTACCCGGATGTAGCGATCCTACGCCGCAGTGGTCGCTCGAGGTCGCCCACTACGAGGGGCATCTGCTACCGAATTCTGCCGGCCATATCTCTCCCAGAGCCGTCAAATGGTGCTTTGGTGAACATTCATGCGTCGGGCAACTGCACGTTGAGACTGTCCAGCTTCAAGCAAACCAATGGCGATATGACGGTTGGCTTCACTTAGACGTGGCATTTTGCGTTCGTCAACAATATTCCAAATACAGTGAATAATCGACAGACAGCGATCAACCTTTTATACCCATCATTGAGACTATCTGATCCCCAACTTTCACGTGCATTGCATGTGAATTCTGTATTCTGTGACACTACAGGCCGAAATTGAAAATCATGCTGTTAAATACGGGATATTTTACGGATGGTGCGTTTTGTTGTGATGTTTCAAAACATAAACACCATAGGGCGCATAAACAGAGCAAAACCTTTTGTAAAATAAATCACGTTTTAATTCATTGCTACATGAAATCGCTATTTTCATGATGCGTTTCTTTTTTGGGAAAGTATATGAATATACCAGGAATATTCTTTAACTTTGGACCATCGATTACAAGATGGATAAATACCTTCTTTAATAACATTCAATCATGTGTAGTTGTAAATGGCTTCCTTTCAAATTATTTCAATATCTCAACAGGATGCAGACAAGGAGATCCCATCTCCCCTTATATTTTTATACTGTGCGCAGAAATTTTGGCAACAATGATTAGATATAATACAAAATAAAAGCAATACAAATTGGAGATACAGAATACCTAATTTTCCCAATACGCTGATGATACTTCATTTATACTAAATGGCACTGAAAAATGTTTACAGGCGACATTAGAAATTCTTAGTAAACATGTCTCATTTTCAGGCTTAAAAATAAATGTAAACAAAACACAGGTATTATGGATAGGCTCAGAAACAAAGTCAAAAATAAAATTTTGCAGAAACTGGAATCTAGACTGGAAGAATGACTCGTTTACACTATTAGGAATTGTATTTACTCACAACACCGCAGAAATGGTTGAACGCGACTATAAAGATAAACTTAAGACTCTCAAAATATCAATGAATTAATGGTTAGCAATAGATCTAACGCTCTTTTTTTTCTTTTCTTTTTTATTGGTTCCCAAGATTACAATATTGCAGATATACCAAGCCTTGATACGTACGGCTTAAAGTAATATGGCTACATGATGTACAGGTGAGATATTTTTGTATTAATATATTTATAAACATGCATAATTCATTAAATAGATAATGTACCGATGTACAGGTGTGATATTTTTGTATTATTATATGTATAAACATGCATAATTCATTAAATAGATAATGTACAGATAATGTCAGGTACAAGTCAATACAGTTTGAGTCATCTAAGTACTGGGGAGAGAAGGCTTGTTTACACTATTAGGAATTGTATTTACTCACAACACCGCAGAAATGGTTGAACGCGACTATAAAGATAAACCTAAGACTCTCAAAATATCAATGAATCAATGGTTAGCAATAGATCTAACTCTCTTAGATAGAACTACCATATTGAAAAGTTTACTTTTACCGCAGCTTAATCATTTATTTGTAACTCTACCCAACCCAAATTATCAAAGGATTAAGGAACTTGAGCAGCTCTGCTATAAATTTATAGGGAAAAACAAACCAGACAAAGTCAGTCGAGAAACTATCACAAATAACTACGAATACGGTGGAATACGAGCCCCAGAGATAATAAGACTTATTCGATCACAAAAAAATATCATGGATAAAAAGACTCACCAACTCAGAAGTAAGGAAATTGCTACAAACAAAGACACATTGCGACATCGAGAGCTTTAAACAAACATGCGAAACACACATACTTGAATCAGTAATAACACAAGAAACAAGTCACTTTTGGAAAGACACTTTGAAATCATGGGGTAAATTCGTAAACAGAAAAGCAGAAAACGCAAATAATGCATGTGATATCTTATCCCAACCCTTATGATTAAATGACAATATAAAGATAGATGGAAAACCTATCAATTATAAACAGACCTTCTGTTAGGGTTTGTTAGATTTAGTATAGCAGTGTAACGAGTAATACTGAGCCCAAGTTTACTTTGACTGTCACAAACAAGGACACGATGCAGACAAGTCTGTTGACACAGAGCGTTAGCGGAAGGTGTGTCAATACTGAAATTGACAACAGTAACACCCCAACCCTAGTCGACCTCGATAAAACGATGAAGATGACACACAGTCAGCTTTCCTCCCTTGAACGTAAGTTTGATGATTTTAGGTGCGAGATTGACGAAAGGTTAACACAGCTGAAGACTGAAAACAATACCCTTCAAGAGAATGTTTCTTATTTAGGAAATAAAGTCGACAACCGGAAGCCCATTCTAGACTCAACAACTTGATAATACACGGGATCCCAGAGACTCGAGGCGAGTCCTGGAGATGCTGTGTGCCATACTGTAGATGCCAAACGTGTGTGTGTTCGTGGGAAATTCTCTGGTGGGAGCAGTATCTGTGTGAGAAGGGATATAAGTGAACACGTACAGAGAGTGTATCATGAGTGGCAAAGTATGATATTGTTTCGTGTGAAGGATAGTCTTCCCCCGATGTTAATTGGATTTTTTAATGTTCATCTTTGAATATTCTCTTGAATATTATACTTCAGTAGGTGACAGAATGTCACGAATTAACACGAAACTGAACAAAATAGTGTATGGTTATGGCCCTGATGTTAATCTTGTTCTAACGAGCGACTATAACGCAAGGACTGGAAACGAGATAGACAACAGCATTGATCATAACAGTGATTACTTGACTATTGTCAACCACGTCATTCAAGTGATACTAATGTGAACAACTACGGATGGCGCCTATTGGAACTCAGCATGATATTCAGCCTATGTATCGTCAATGGTCGTACGCCATGAGATACACCGAGCAACTTTACCTATGTAGCAAGGTCTGGAACCAGTGTTGTAGACTATGCGCTTGTCTCGGAGAAGCTCATAGATAGTGTATCTGGTATGTCAGTCATGCCACGATCTGGATCTGATCATATACCCTTGTCGTGTAGTCTGGATGACGTCATTGACTATGTTACACATGTTAAAGAGGCTTGTATGATTACGCTCCATAAAGTGCCTAAATTAAAATGTATCACAGAAGATATATCAGAGCTTTACAACCTCTACAGTACAACAAAGGTGAATGATATGCGTAGTGAATTTGTGGATCTTCATGGAAGATCGCTCTGTGGAATATGACGTTAACAGAGCAGTACGTAAGCTAAGAGATATTGTGTCCACACATGGGAAACCCATCTATTCTGGCCTGCAATCAGCACAGAAAAGGATGCAGCAGAAACCTGCGTGGTTTGATATGGATTGCCAGAAATTGAAATCCGAAAAATACATATTGGTCATAAAATGAGACGATATAACTGCGCTTCCAATACTGACCAACCCTTAGCAGCAAAACGAAATTTCAATCAGTGTGTGAACACAAAAGGGAGCTTTATGACAGATATTTAGCAGGCGAAGTAGAATACACTGCCAAGAACGGTAACTGTAAACAGTTTTTGAGCACTCTGAAACGTCAGTTCGACTCGTTTGCAAGGAATACGATAAACGCAAGCGAATGGCAGACTTATTTCAGGTACTTACTGAACCCCGATATCACGACAGGAGACAAATCTCAAAGTGTTATAAACCACTTCACAGACCAACACTCATGTGACTGTGATGGTCTAGCCGACAGTGATGCCTTTCTAGAAACAAGGCAAAAATCAATCTACGGGCTTGTCAACGGTAAATCACCGGGTCAAGATGGTACCCGGAACTGTTCAAAATGGCTAATGTTGTTTTTTTCCTGAAACATCTGAAAATGCTTTTCAATAAAGTACTGACAGTGAAACTATCCAAGATGAATGGAATAATGGAGTGGTTATCCCCATCTTCAAATCAGGATCCAAACAACTATAGGGGTATCTCACTTCTCAACGTATTGGGTAAAATATTTACTGATATTATCGAAAAGTCAAGATGGATTCCGTCAGGGATATTCTACAGCAGATCACCTAGTCACGCTTCAATCACTATGCTCAAAATATCTTTGTAGATCAAAGGGCAGATTTTATTGATGTTTTATGGACTTCCGAAAGGCCTTCGATCTTGTGGACAGGAAAGGAATGTTGAACTTGTAACAGTCACGTATAGATCGTGTTCAAGTGGAATATTCGTCATATTCGTCGATATTGACGACTTGATGCTCCTACTTTTTGCGGATGACATTGTGTTATTTTCGTCTACCATCATCGGCTTACAGAGACAGCTTAACATACTGGAATCCTACTGCTCAGAATCAGGACTACAACTGATGTTTCCAAGATCCAAGATTGTAGTTTTTAGAAACGGTGGAAACTACCACAGAATTAAAAATGGACTTATAAAGGACTGCCTATCGACACCGTCACATCCTACAAATAGAATGGCCTTATCTTCTCATCACGACTAGTATTTACAAAAGCATGTGACACTCTCGCACAGCAAGCTAGTAAGGCATGCCTCGCAATATACAGATTCCTACAGAAAAATAAAGAAATAACGTTTTCAACTGCATGTACGATATTCGACACCAACATAGTTTTACCAATACTCCTCTATGGAGCAGAAGTGTGGGGATGCAAGTATTCAGCTTCAACTGAAAAAGTCCAGGTAAACTCCTTTAAACACCTTCTCAAAGTTTGAATATTGGCATCAAACAAGGCAATTCTAGGTGACACTTGAAGACATTTGTTTTTTATATCGACACAAGTATCGGCCATCAAGTACTGGATAAAGGTTCTACGAATGACAACCGGTCGCCACGCACATCAGTGTTACCTGATTCTTAAGTCACTCGCTGATGTAGGATGTAGGAAAAAGGAACTGGAATTCTGATATTCGAGAAACATTGTTCAACATAGGATTCTCACATGTATGGATCGCACAGGATGATGTTGGAGATGTACATAATTTCTTATCAAGTTTAAAAACAGCGCCTCAAAGATAGATGACTCTACAATTGGCATTATGAGATAAACAGTTCAAGTTTCCTTACCCACTACACTTCATTTAAGTTTTACTGGAAAGAGAATCATACATCACGAACATCACGAACAAACAACTAATAAGAGTTTACTTCAAATTTAGAGCATTGCTAACTAACTTCAGGATGAACAATCCAAGAACCTGTAAAGATACAGTGAGTGAGTGAGTGAGTTAAGATTTAGAGTCACATCGGCAGCATTGCAGCGATATCGTGACTATAACAATATATACTGTAATAATAAAGAAAGGTTATCTTGTAAATTTCTGTCAACAAAGGACAGTAAAACAACTAGGCTATCACAGATAGAAAGGTAAAACTACCATGTAAGCATAAAACATATATTACAATACAGGGCAATACAATAATAAAAAAACCGGGCTATAGATCACCAACAACTGAAGGTACACCATACAGGGGACCATGGGGACTTACAGTACCTTTGCTACCTACATGGACCCTAGCTGGATTTACATCATTCCTTCAGATGCTGGTGATTTGTGCACAATTTAACCATACATTAAAAAATACATATATACTACGATTAAAATCACGGACAATGAAAAATACTATGAATGAAATTGGACTTACATACCCTCTCCGAGGACAGTAAAGATACAACGGCGATCAACCCCATATGTGAACTTTATAAATGTAACCTTAATGAAGACTAGAACCACGTATTTTGTGTTTGTGACAAGTATAATCAAGCCAGAACTCTATATCTACAGAAGGTACAATCAGTCTACAAAGGCCCCCTAACCATTCAGGCAATTTTCATGTCACAAAATAATAATGTACAACACCTAACAGCTATCAATCTCAATCAAATATTTAAAATAAGATCTATATGAGACGTGTTGTGATCAAGTATAGTTTATATTGTATTTGATCAACTTTATGACGATAGCACTGAAATTGCAAATATAATGAATGTATATTTCACAAATCAAACAAAAGTTAGTTATCCAGACAGGAATATTGAAAAGGTTGTTTCGTATACTGATAATTCTTTATGTGACGTTTATCTGAACCAAAACGAAGTTTATAAAACTCTTTCTTCTGTAGATACTACAAAAGCAACAGACCCAGGCGGAATTAGCAATAAGTTTCTGAAAATGAACGCTCGATTGTTGGCTGCCCCTCTAGCAGATGTCTTTAACCAATCCCTTTCTGAAAATACCTTTCCTCAAGTTTGGAAGGAAGCCTCTGTCGTCCCCATTCACAAAAAGGGTAGTATAAATGTTCCAATTATAGACCCGTTGCACTCACAAGGTGTCTGGCTAAAAAATTTGAAAAGTGCGTTTTCAAACACGTCTTCAATTATTTCAGAGATAACGCCATAGTTTCTAATCTCTAATCAGGATTTAAACCAGGCGATTCTACTGTTAATCAACTAACGTATTTATATGATTTCATTGCCGGTGCAGTAGATAAAGGAAAGGAAATAAGAGCAGTATTTTGTAATGTAAGCAAAGCATTCCACAGGGTTTGGCACAAGGGTATCATTTATAAATTAAAAAGATATGGTATAAAGGGTAATTTGTTAAAATGGTTTGAGAGTTATCTTGAAAACAGAGAACAACGTGTCGTAATTAATGGATTTAGATCTGATACTAAAGCTGTATTTGCTGGAGTACCCCAGGGTTCAGTATTGGGGCCGCTCTTGTTTATTGTTTATATGAATGATATAGCTGAAGGTATAAATAGTAATATACGCCTTTTTGCGGATGATACTTCTTTATATGCGATCATTGATGATCCTGGGGTAACTGCTATTGTAATGAACGATGATATACAGCGAATTGCCGAATGGGCAGAAAAATGGCAAGTATCTTTTTATCCCAATAAGACAGAGTCAATATGCTTTACTCGTAAATTGCAACCAACTCCAATGCCGAACCTAACCATGAATGGTAATGTCATTAATTCCGTACAAAGTCATAAACATTTAGGTCTTATGCTTCAGCATGATTGCTCATGGAATGAACACATTAACGACTGTGCTAAAAAAGTTGCACCAATGGTGAATTGTCTAAGAAGTCTCAAATATCGTTTAAACCGAAACACATTAGAAACCATGTACAAACAGTTCATATTACCAGTTTTTGATTATTGCAGTCATATATGGGATAATTGTACTAAACAGCAAGCAGATATACTTGAAAAGCTCACTCTTGATGCTCTAAGAACCGTGTGTGGTGCTGTTCGTGGTACCAGCCATCATAAAATATACAAAGAAACTAATTGTCACCCGTTGTGTCGTAGAAGGTACCTTCATAAAATGACCATGTTTTACAAAATGGTTAATAACACTACGCCAAGTTACCTTAGTAACCTTGTTCCACCTAGAGTATCAGATATCGTTGGTTATAATCTGCGCCGTGATTCAAATCTTCAGACTATAAACTGTAAGTCTGTAAATTATGCAAGCTCCTTTCTTCCAGATACTGTTAAATTATGGAATTCATTAGCAGCTGAACATAGAGAATCACCGTGCCTATCGAGATTCAAAAATGTATTTTTAAATGATTCTAATATCTACAGTCATTTTGACTTAAATGTCGGTAGCAGATTTTGTCAAATCATACATTCTCGTCTTCGACTTGAATGTAGTGACCTTAATGCGCACAAATATGAAAAAATTATATCTCCAACATCATCTTGCTCTTGTGGCCACAACTATGAAGACTCTGCTCATTATTTCTTCCCATGTACTCCTTACAACGATATACGTCAAATTATGTATTTTTCTACTAAAGGATTTGACCTAAAATCAAATTTGTTTTTAAACCAAAGCTGTTCCTCGATAGTAAACAAAGAACTTTTCATTTCAGTGCACTCGTGTTTAAATTTAACAGGCAGATTTGATCAAAAATAATTTAGTCATATGACATATATATACGTACTGTTTAACAATGACTGGCGTTAATTTCCCGTTTTTGCAACATTTACATTTCATTCACATTGTACATTCATTATGACATGTTTACTCTTCCTTCCATTGTATCCCAGAGCGGTATTCATATAAGCTTATGCTTGTTTACCAATCCGGTTCCTTTCTTTGGAAATAAATATGTTCAAATCATATTGTATTTGTCAACTGTATCATAGGCCTTATGGTCCAAACACTACTGAATAACCTTCTGTTCTGTCCTGAGTCGGCTGTGATTCTCCATATTGAAGCTGATTCTTATTAAAGATTTCACATTCAACCATATGCATCTGCTAAAACATTTAATGATTCATCAAAAATACTAACAGACATATATGCTGGTGTATCACTGTTAAAACTGCCTGCTAGAAGAAATGAAACAAGAGAATGATCATGGAATCGTTGGCTGCACCGAAAACTTGATGTCTAATGTTGAGCGTACCGACCTTGCATCACCTTCTTCCCGATAACTGTTACGACCAGGGTCGCACACGATGCCACAAAGTAGCGACCAGGTTCTGCTATTATCCTTACTCCTCTCTTAGCGGGAAAGTGGTCCTCGAGGGCAATGTTGATGTGGCCTGCAACCTGCAAATACCAGTCAACACAAGCTAACCATCAACCTGAATGTTTCATGTGCATACTGCATCTACTGCATCTGAGCTCGGATAACTCATAAATGGAGGGTGTCCCTTTGCCAAGAAAATTAATTACTCCCAATTAAATTAATTCAAATAACAATGAACACGACTATTATCACAGAATCAACGCGGCCATACAGTTATGATCAGTATAGAACAGTTGAGGAGACATTGTTGGACACTGAATTTTTAATTTATCCCAACTATAATAAAATAATGCAACAGGACGAAAAATTTAGATTTGCAATCATTTGTAGAACAAACGAGGCAAAAAATGAACAGGACTATCCTCAACCTCGATTACAACATCAGCTGATGTTTGATTTTGAAGGAATACTGATGCATATTGTATAATAATTTGCCGCATTCTCTTAAAAGTACAATATAATATCATTATAACGGGATTTACACATACACTGTTGCTAGAAACTTGATATCAATATTGATAAATATTTAAATGCAAGATCGATTGATATTTCGAACAATGTTCATGTATGTCTCAGTCATACCACAAACAGCACTAACATTATTTACATGGCCTGACATCTTCAAAATGACAAGAGTTTCTGAACAATGGTGTCTGGTCCAGACTCGATTATTTACAGACAGCCGCCATATAGCTGAAATATTGCTGAGTGCGGCGTAAAACTAAACTCACTCACTCACTCACTTTGAACAATGGACTTTGTAGCATATGTTATATTTGGAATTACACTTTGACTGTAAGGTATGGATGCTAGAATGTTTGGACGGTGTCTGATTAGGGACTCGAACCCACGCTCTCCTGGGCACCTAATCGCCAGCACACAAGGTAGTGCATGTCATTTCTATCAGATAGCATCTGCTCTAGTTCTCTTAGATCACACATCTCTCGTCTGTCAGATGATTTAATGATATTCTGGAAAACATGGGATAGTTATTTTTTTACTATTCCTTGGTATAACTAGATACCCTCTCCCTTATACGTCGTATGTATGAACATATTTCGAGGTTTATAACATGAAAAGGTTCTCTGGAGATCCAATTATCGAACAACTTTGCACTGTAACGCTCCTTTTGGGTATAGAAACTGGGCGAAAGAAGCTATGGTTTAAATAATACCTGTAGGTTGCAAAAATGTTTCAGCAAAGAAATTCAAGTAAAGAGCCGAAACTCTAAATATTTAAATCAAGCTTTTACAAAGGTAAAAAGGAGAATCTATACTGTATTTCTCAACTTATGGGTTGCACAAAAAAAATGTCCCCATGAGGATTTCCTTGTTGTAACTATACATCCCTGCCTTTCCAGTTTGGGGAAAAGAGGAAAACACATTGCCAAACATCCTATGTCTGCAACTAGATTAATAAAAATAAATTGACATAAAATGCAAACTGCTGACAACGATTATGCATATGAACATTAACCAACTGGAGTCCTACTGCCTGAACTGAAAACAAGAACAAACAGACTCCACCAAGTGGTTTGCCAGACAGTTTCCATCATCTGATTGCATGGTTCAACTTAGAACTCGGGATCAGCCCATTTAGGAAGGTATTATTGTAAGCCTGTGGATGTTAATTGAGTTACCTCTTTAAATTCCACAGGAGCTCTCGTCTTCCCGAAGAACCCCCTCCAATATCCAGGACACTCAGAGAAATGTTGAGTTCGGAGGCAATGGCAAAGGCTCTGTCAGCTCTTTCTATGGCATCAATGAACACACGGCCATCCACGACTCCACTTCCAACATGGAAACTGTAAGAAGTATACAATAGCAACTGAAATGATTATCGACGAGTGAGTGAGTTAAAATGGTGTATTGGATATCCCAGGACACGATGGGTGATTTGTCTATTAAGTATTATCATTTTCTTTCAGATAGCATCAGTGTGCACACATGAATCAGTGTCACTGAAATTGAACGAAACGATATCACAAGGGTTCTGTTTCTGTTTGTCGAAAATGAGCAATGAGAAAAGCTGCAGTAAACTGCATATGGTGAGCACTTCATCTCACGAAATGGGACTTTGAAATGCTGAATTGTGAGAGGGAGGTTTAGCGTGGGAGCTATTCGTCATTCAACACTTTTATATAGAGCTTGTGTACAAGGATTGAGGATGTCATCTTTCCAATATTTGTTGTCACATGTATCCAAACAACACAGTATAGTTTCGATTTCCCGAACAAGATTTTCAAGGTGCCTTGACTATGCGTACCATCCACAAATACGAATACGTTCATTTGTATTCATACTATCGCTTGTGGACAGGCTGAAGTACATGGCTAAAGTGTGTGTCCATATTTGATGAGACACTTAGAATAACGTTGGATCAACGGATAACGTTAGATCACAGAGAACCAGAAACAGTACCACTAAGCATAACGTTAGATCAACACATATCACAGAGAACCAGATACAGTACCACTTAGCATAACGTTAGATCAACACATATCACAGAGAACCAGATACAGTACCACTTAGCATAACGTTAGATCAACCCATATCACAGAGAACCAGGAACAGTACTTCTTAGCATAACGTTAGATCAACACATATCACAGAGAACCAGAAACAGTACCACTTAGCATAACGTTAGATCAACCCATATCACAGAGAACCAGATACAGTACCACTTAGCATAACGTTAGATCAACCCATATCACAGAGAACCAGGAACAGTACTTCTTAGCATAACGTTAGATCAACCCATATCACAGAGAACCAGGAACAGTACCACTTAGCATAACGTTAGATCAACCCATATCACAGAGAACCAGATACAGTACCACTTAGCATAACGTTAGATCAACCCATATCACAGAGAACCAGGAATAGTACCACTTAGCATAACGTTAGATCAACCCATATCACAGAGAACCAGGAGTACCACTTAGTAACGTTAGATCACCCATATTAGCATAACGTTAGATCAGCCCATATCACAGAGAACCAGGAATAGTACCACTTAGCATAACGTTAGATCAACCCATATCACAGAGAACCAGGAACAGTACCACTTAGCATAACGTTAGATCAACACATATCACAGAGAACCAGGAACAGTACCACTTGGCATAACGTTAGATCAGCCCATATCACAGAGAACCGGGAACAGTACCTGATGCCCACCACTTTCAGTTCCATTCTCTTAGCGGCTGCAAGAAGAGGCCGGACTTGGTGCTCTTTACATCCATACTGGATGCTTAACTGGTCTTGCACGTCATATTTATCTGACGGTTTTATTCTCAGCAACAATCTGAAACATTAAAACAACAACATGCTGTTGCTGGATGAAGTTCACATATTGATCAACTAGTCAGTGATGCTTACATGTAATGGATATGTTATTGGAGCCAATGCCCGTTTTTTTTTTTTTTTTTTTTTTCTTTTTCTTAGTTATTATATATATATATATATATATATATATATATAATCTATATATATATATATTGTCTTTTCTGTTTTCATTTGTTTGGGGGTTGTTGGTGTGTGTGTGTGTGTGTGTGTGTGTGTGTGTGTGTGTGAGTGTGTGTGTGTGTGTGAGAGAGAGAGAGAGACGGAGAGAGAGACAGAGAGATATGTTTATATACCATAATAACATTAGGTGCATTTAATGTGTGGCGTTTGGGGAAAGAAGGCGTTTCAGAAGTATAGTATTAAATATTTACCTTACACATAATAGTTCCTTACACCACCACTGTGTTTCGTTGAAATACCGTGGTCCGAACTTTAAGTTTGGAGAAGCCGATGTGAAAAAGTAACAATGAATTTCAATAATTTTGATATAGCTGAGCATGGTGTTACGGTTAACAATTTGCCCTGACCAAAGGTTTAAGAATCCCTTTGAACCAGCAAAATAAAACACAGACAAGTCTAAAATATTCAATAATATATTGAACAAACAATGAGCAAGCTACAATAAATGACAATACAGATATTTGTTCAATGCAATTGAGTCACAAATCTAAAGTAAAGGGTCACAAATATGAAATATTAACTCACCAGAGTCTTGGCATTTACAATAAGAGCAGATATTCTAATTGAAGGTACTTTACAATGAGAGTTGAATAAGGCTTGCAGTGTCACGTGTTCGTCCGTGTGTGTGTCAACACAACAACCAGCCTTTATATATATTGACACAGAGTCTAGAACATTCTTTATCCACTGAGAACATTCACGAATCATGTTGAACATACGACCGGGAGTCAAAACAAAATAAAATCAATGTTTTGTATCGACTGGTACTCCGCTTTACCCAACCACCATGAAGGGTTACGTAAATGGCACGTTCTTATCAAAATGGCGCGTGCCAGTTGAAAATGACTACTAGAACCAAACAAACTGTATGAGACAAAAAGGACAACTGGCAATTGGTTCACCGAGTAGCAGAAGAAGGTGTCTGCCGCCTCTCAGTAATTAAAATTAATTCCACGCGCGACTTCTTCGTGATGAAATGTTTTTCCATCACAAGGGAAAAATATTTCAGTGTTAAAACGGTAAAAGATCTTTTTAACAAAGTTAATTATCATTTAATTATTGAGTTTTTAAAGGAAATTGAACTGATTGATAAATTTTGAGTGATACAATTTCTCTATATTTTTTAATGATTGGAAGTTTAAATTAGTAACTTAGATTTGTTAGTGGCTGTACCCTCAATGGGGGTTAAAGTATTGTAAAATTATTGTCCTCCTGAAAGGGTACGTAAGTCCCAAAACTATCAAAGTAACTTTCAAACGTTTTTGTGATTTTAATTATGGCTAAATTTCACTACAATCGCCAGCGGCTGAGGGGATGATGTAACTCCAACTAGGGTCCATGTAGGTAGCAAAGTTACTGTAAGTCCCCATGGTCCTTAGTATGGTGATCAACCTTCAGTTGCTGGGGATCTATAGCCCGTTCTTATATTGTACTGTTGTCTCTCGTGATATATTTTTATGATAGCGTACTGGTTTTAAATTAAGAGCTGTGATATTTTAGTAGTTTTACTGTCCTTCGATGACAGGTTTTTACGTTATCCATTTATTGATTTGAATATTGATATAAACTGTTCTTGTCACGATATGGCTGCAATTTGCCGATGTGACGTTGAGTTTTAACTTACTCGTAATGAAATGTACCTCGTTAGATGCTTAATAAGTGCACACACACACACACACACACACACACACACACACACACACACACACACACACACACACACACACACACACACACACACACACACACACACCATCCCTCCCTGATCCCCGGACATTCACATACGTCTTAACAAATGTCAAGTGCTCACGGACAGTCAGACACCACTTCAGAAAACTGACAAGTATGTGTCTGTATTTTAATCATAATTACAGGTAATGTACCTTGCGTGGGGATGAATTGACTTTATTTTGATGAGTTCATGCTCGCTGTCAAATGCCATCAAATCAACACCAGCAGCCGCCGCATATCTGATGTCTCTGCGGCATTTGACACTGTGGGAGTAGACGATGTTGCATGGCTCCACGCCCAAACCAAGAATAGAGGTCATTTCATTCTGAAGGAAAATATAAAAATACAATTGACATATCAAACATTGCACCCATTCACTTAGAGATTAATTTTATTTATAGAAGGTGTATTATTGTCAATGGCAATTTTCGACATTACATTAAACAAACAAAGGATTATAAATTAACACATGTCACTTCCCGGAGGTACCAACAAGCCCTCCTCTTTGGCATTTGGTAAGCTACTGACATTGGAGATGTAATGTCCCTACCCTGCTGGCACAGTCAAAGTAGACACCGAGGTCAGCTAAGAGAGAGAGGATCTGAGGGTCGTTGTTGCACTTGACAGCTGAAACAGATGCAGTCAAGGGCCACACTGAAAAAACTCTGTTTAACATAACACCTTCGGTGTTACATATCCATATCTATCTCGACAGGAACAGACAGAAAGCCCGTCCTATGTTCAATACGGACGACATAAACATATTCGGACCTATTATAGGGCAAGGTCCCAGCAAGGTTCATGTTGGCTTCTGTTTCAAGTAGCACCAAAGTAAGAAAGCAAAAGTCAAAATTAAAGTTCGACATTTTCTTAATGTGGGTGAAGTTGTGATCAAGCAAGTACTCTGAGGTAAAATTCGTCGCATTCAAAATTATTTTACTAAACATCGACATGCATGCATGTATGTGTGTGGTTGTTTGTAAAAGCCAGAATGCCGACAGCCCACTGACGTACCCGTTAACATCAGTGGTTTTCTGTATTTTATCAATTTGAATCTCACATTTTTAAGTTATCGCAAGAAAACTCTTTCCGTCAAAAGGACACTATTTAGATCTTTTTTTCCAACGTTAGACCAGTGAAACTCAACCCATACCTAATATTTTTTTGTTGTTTATCGACAATGAAATTGCGACCAGGATGTTACTTTCCACTTGTTCCTATTTCCATTTAATATGATATAATCGTATGATTTAATATGATATAATCGTACAATGGACTCGCTTATTAGAAGAAACTTGTTTTGATGGAAGGGTTGTTTTTTATTTATTGTGTTACGCCCTAATTCCCAAGTTGAACTGAAAACCACCCTGTTAATCAGTCTGTAAAAGAACAATTTGTGAAAACAACACATAACCAAAACTGTGCTTGAATTAACAATTGTATTCTAAACGTAACTCAGTCCACAATTAATACTAATCACTACACATGTATCACTATGGCAGTACCAGCTCAAAGGTATTATGACACAAGAGCAGTAGTTATAGCAATAATATTCACCTCACGGCAACAATAATGATCTTCACGCACAAATACTGCTCTTCTTGTAACTTGAGCTCGATTCCCCACATGGGTACAATGTGTGAAGCCCATTTCTGGTGTTCCTCGCCGTGATATTGCTGGAATATTGCTAAAAGCGACGTAAAACCATACTCACTCAGTCACTCTTGTAAGTTGATGCCGTGTTAAATGAGGAGAAATATATATCTTCCCTTATATATAAAAGATTATCTTGCCAGAACTGTCTACAATACTCTCTAAGGCATATGATTCTGGAAAGAGATCATTGTAGCACTTACTAGCTTTTTCTGCCGCAATCAAGTACAAGTCTAAATATAGCACAAGTCCAAATATAGTATGTCACGCTGCCTCTTTCTGAATATCCACTTATAAAATATATTACACGCGAGTGTTACATACTAAACAGCACTGCCACATGATAATTGATAGTTATATTTCTACGTACCGTAGAATGGCTTCACTCTGGGAAGATACTTGCGCCATTGTTTCAGCTTTCCTTTGACATCATCCATATCAACCATGTAGAAGGCTTCTTCAAAATATTCATCCTTGAAGAGAAAATATTTTATGAACATCTTTCGTAGACATCGAATGGCATCAGGATAATCCCCATCTCTAAAGAGATTGAACGGTCTGACATTTACTCTTATTTAGCCGATTACGTTACTGATGAAGGTAGATCGTGTCAATACTCGTATATACAACCTACTCGTATCCTTCCATTGCAGTTGGACGGTTGGACCGTCAAAACATATATTTATCCAGTTATTGTCAACTGCTAACTGTATATTATTGAAATATTGCTTTGTTTATTTATCATGCTATATTGAAGAGAAATCCGCTCTGCTGTTGAACTTTGTATATACTTGTATGGGCCTGTGGCCTTCAGTTCTGAATAAAGATAGAATACCTTTTCCGTTTCCTGTTTAATAATTCTGTTGATTTTGTCTTTGACGCCATCGCAATCTTCGTATAGAAACACGCTGTCCATTCTTCCTGAATGAAAAGCAGTTTTCATTATGTGTGTTTTCTATGACAACCAGCAGTAGTTCAGGCAACTCACTAATGTCGGATTGAAATGATTGACCAATATGCCAAGCATGAAGACACATGAAGTGTATGACAAATGATTTTTCTGGTGTGATATCTTACTTAGTGCCTCTCATTTTGATGTATATTTTCGTTTATTGACTCATTCTGTTTACACGTATGATTCGTGGGGGGGTTGTTCTAAACCCCAACATAGAGTGACAGCAGGCAGTAATGTCCGTCCTGCTTCCCAACCCAGCTGACCGTGTCCTTTTTGCCACAATGTCCTATGTCCTAAAATTACAGTCAAACACTATTGTGTCGAAGTTGGATTTCGAGTTATCCGAGGTTCCACAAAATCGGGAAATAATTTCCAGATATGAAGTACACAGCTACGAAGCTTTTACTTCGAGACAACCCTAAGTTCGACACAGCAATATTCGACACAACGGGTTTTGTATGTTCATCGGCAGTGGTCATCGAACGGGTGCACACATAACTGCTTCCTTTTGTTGTTGTTGAGTTAAGTCCATCACTGTCCACAGGATTCATCAAAGCACCTGTATACATTTTACATTTTACAAATAGCCCAGTGATTCATGTATCTCGTCTACAACAGACGTTGATCTGATTGCTACAGCTACTATTCAGTCACAACTGCTGTCAACCTCGGTCTTGTAGTTAACGTAATTGTATGTAAAAACGTCAACATGGAAGAATAACTAATCTCGACTGTCCACAGATACAGATTCCATGGACATATAACTGGAAAACCCTCTCTTTGATATACACGGTATTTTGGGTATAAACAATCGTAACATTAAGCATATCCACTTTTAACAGAAATTAGTGAATTTTATTATCATCTTGCTACTGGCCAATACGACATCGTCATCTTTTGGTGAATTGTCGGCTTGTAAAAATACAGCGTTTTTCTGGTAGATGCCCATGGTTCAGCTGAAATAGCAGTTTTTAGTAAATGAATTAAATACTATTTCATAGCATTTGTGCAGGAACAAATTTGGAACAAATGTTTCGTGATAAATTAGGCAATGACTCATATTGAATATATATAGTAGTGTTACCTGTGGAATTCTACTGAGGACATACAGAAGCACTGTACAAGTTACATTTGCATCGCCTGGAATACATGTATTCCAGACAACAGCATGGGTTGTTCGGTTTCCATGATCTACAACACCTGTCACGTGGTGCTTGACATGTGCCAGGCTGCCATCAATCTGAAATGTTCGAAGATTATTGTATTTTAATTAATGCCTGTCAAAAACTAGTATCTTCACTATCAACATTCATTACACACGATAAGTACATGAGTTAGGACAAATTCATTATATTCAGCTTTTGAAATATGAGTGTCAACTGTTCAATGGTTTGAGGAGCCTGTGATTCAATATGTAATCATCACACATGTGTACCTTTGATTGTTCTGGAAATACAGGAAGGTTTGTCTTGTTTTGGTCCATGTTGTCAATGATGAGGGACACATACTTAGATGGTGACCTCTTTGCCTTGTCCCCATGTTTGTAATATTTCTCTCGAAGTAGCCTGCAAACACAAAACATTTAAAATATGAAAACTACAGACATACAGACAGACAGACATACACTGAACCTGTAAACAACCACAAAGCAGTGAGTGGCCCTTTTGTGAGTTGCTAATATTATTTCCTCATATTTAATATCTTGTGATGCGAAATCCATTTCTCAAACTACATTTTCATTAACTTCATTCATTATTACAGAAATAACAAACCTTTGCAAAGCTAAGTGTCCCTGTTTTGCTTCTTTCAAGGCCTTGACTTCTTCCTTTGCCAAGTTCTTTCTTTGTAGTGCATCTCTATACAAGATGCACAGAGAGTATTGTAAGTAAACAATTTCAACATCATGATTTATTATTTTTTCATAACACATGTCAATGGCATCTTTCAAGCTGTGAGAACACTGTACTTTTTAGGTACTGAAAACTTAAAGGAGTATCACAGTAGTTTATATAATTGTAGTAACATGAAATAGATACATGTTGACAACTTGGTACTTGGTATACCCTACTTACCTTCAGTATTTTCACGGATGAGAAGAACTCTCTCCAGAGCTCCTTAAAACGGCTATACCCAATCACCGGCTTGCCCTAATCATTGTTGTCTTCAACATAGGCGTCAAAGATTTGCCTCTTTGTAAGGCAAGATGGCAGCTGGATTTCTGTCTTGTGCGGCATGTGGTCTCCATGTCTGTAAACAAACATACAAAAATATTTTGTCTGATTACATTGATCAGTTATTACACACTGTGATTTCAAGGACAGAGACAAGCAGCGGATTACTCAAGACCCTTGGAAATGGATGGGGGAATGGAAGCACAAGAGTTGTCTTAGACAGTTTGGACTGATATGAAACAAAGTTATCAACATAAGGATATTCAGACATTAGATGCTGTGTCATACAAAGAATAACCACAAATAATAACAAAGATGATATTATGATGCTTTAGAAATGTACATGCAAACCAACCTTTTGAAATACTGATCCAGCCACACCTTTGCCTCCAGGTACTTCAAGGAATCATACTTCTGATCAGATCTTTGATCAACTTTTGTGGTAGGCAGTCCATCACAGCTCTCCCATGATGAAAAAATCTAAAAATATATTTCATTATATATCACAACATTGTACTTAACACAGTCCCTACATACACAAATTACATGAAAAAAGATTCCATAAACCCACTTCTGAAAGAAATTTACAAAGTTCTGTCTTTTCTTCACCTTTACAAGATTACCTTAACAATTATGCCTACCTTACCTGGTTTTACTGATCTTGAATACAGCACACCAACAAACACTGCAAACTTCATGGCCTTCAAGGGTGAAGAAAACATCTTACAGTCTTTGTTCCTGATATCTGAACACTGCTCTCAAATGACTGTTGATGAGGCGGCTCTGTTTGGTTTGGGTCTTCCTCCAAAACGACAATCTCAATTGGTGGATAACTTCAAAAGACAGTTTCTTCATACACTCTTTCACACAGCACTTTGTCACCAAAGCTTCTTTTATGTCTTGTGATATTAATGCCTTCTGTTCTCGTTTTCCACATCTCTTTGACCTCTCCCCTGCAAAACATTTTCAATCATAACTATATATGAAGCAATATCTAGGCTGATGTCCTTCAACATCCAGTGCATTATATATGTTTCCCTTCAAATATCATAAATGACCCTGACTCACCAACATTGCATATGTTACAGGCAATACCTCAAATCCGTGATTATGTGCAATCCATTTTCATTGAATATATACACTGTCAAGAAATATACATATTCTCTTATTGTATACACATGATCACTATATTTCAGTCCAGAAACTGCTTCATTTGTGGCTGCTAGAAGAATTAATCTCTCTATTTTTTGAGTAATGAGACAGAAAGGTTTTCCAAGAAAACATATACATGTTTGTAGCCAGGTTGGTGGAACAGTTAGCAATAATGCAGTGTAAACACTGAAGATTTTAGGGATTATGCATTCCTCATAACACATTCACAGATGAATTTCTTATTTTATGTGCTTCATCCTAAAACAATAGAACAATTGAATAACCATTAGAGAGGATAAATTGTGCACTCTCTTGGACCAGATCTAAAGGGCCGTCTGTCAGAATATGGTTCCTCACGTGAAAATGGTGCCACTGAAATACAACATTAAACAGAAATTTATTGTTTGGTTTGTTTCGCCACGCTCCATAATATTCAAGCTATATGACACAGAACCAGAAATCTAGTGATTGAGCATTATATTCGGCTGTCAAGTAGGTCAGCAAACCTGACTACACAATCGCCTACTGACATGCATGGGTTGGTGAAGACCAATCTTAAACCAGTTCGTCATGGGTCAGTGCATTTGTAAACATTGCTATCACTTTACAGATTGAGTACAATCAGTGATGAAAATATTCCGTACATGATTTTGACACATGTCTATTGTGCAATAGCACTAAAAGTAATACCTTGGGTTGCAGTGTCAACAGCTGTCTGACTGAGAAATGGTGGTGTCTTTTCTGCTCCTAGAAATGAAATACATCATTATTTACTTGTAAAACTATATTCTCCCTCTGATACAAAACAAAAACATTCTCATAAACCCACAATGCCTCCAAACTTACCCAAGGCCAGAAATCAGATTTGCTCCACCTGTCCCTGCCAGTTAAAAATTAAAAATACCTGCAGAGCAGCAGTGTCACATTGACAACGTAAAGTTAATACTGACGTCTCTATTGAATTTAATGAACATACCCGTGGAAAGTAATCCTGACCCAAATCTTCAAATTTGACCAATCTTCTCATCACAGGTGTTTGGCCTCCTATGTAAAGATTGAAAGAATGATTAGAAAAAAAGTCATTTTGTCTGCTTATTCACAACCTTTGTATAAACCAACAATTTTAAATACATGGATCTAAGACTGATGCATGCTAACACATCAATATAAATAAAAAGCTCAATTAGACACACAACAAATGGCTGTGGTATGGGCCTTAAATGACAGACTGAAACAACTTTACAAAAAGGACCCTTATTGTTACAGACTGTTTTGAGAACTGTGCTTGTGCTAAGGGCTAATTTCAGCTCATGTTACCTCAACAAATTTGAAGAGAACATACTGTTAGTATTACTGAATGAAACATTTATTCCAATAATTTTGTGTATCAACTTTTGGATTTACTGAGCCCTAAATATCCTTACAATAAAATATAATAAGGCTTCGTTCATTCACTTTATCTGTGACATGTGGCATTATAGCTTAAATGAAGTGAGTGATTGGGTGGTATGTATTCTGTTCGTTGAGATGGTGGTATGTATTCTGTTGACGTGGTGGTGGTAGGTATTCTGTTTTTGGGATGGTGGTATGTATTCTGTTGTCGTGATGGTGGTATGTATTCTGTTGTCCTGATGGTGGTATGTATTCCTGACCCATATTCTGTTGCCGTGATGGTGGTATGTATTCCTGCCACATATTCTGTTGTGATTGTGGTATGTATTCTGTTGTCGTGATTGTGGTATGTATTCTGTTGTTGTGATGGTGGTATGTATTCTGTTGTCGTAATCGTGGTATGTATTCTGTTGTTGAGACGGTGGTATGTATTCTGTTGTCGTAATTGTGGTATGTATTCTGTTGTTGAGATGGTGGTATGTATTCTGTTGTCGTGATGGTGGTATGTATTCATACCACGGGTCTTCAATGAATATTTCTTTAGAAAAAATGTTCGTTCCCCGTCCATATTATTCTATTTTCATTCGTGTTCATAGGCATGGCTGGCTCAGACGTCAGACTGTCTGTCCAGAAAAACGTACTTCAGGCATAACCGGAAACATTTTAGTAATGATTAGGATTGTTATTTTGACCACTGTTCCCGCCATATATTAAGTAGTCTATTCTTTACTATTCTGACCAATTAAGAAAATCTACACAACTGTGATCTTGCAAAAATAAACTTGTTGGTTTGATTTACAATGGCGGTATGGTATCCTTCCTTGAAGCGCCCGCTATTGAAAGTCCACGAGAATGTGATATGTCTGTCCCTGCTTGCGGGGAAGTAACAGGCTCGTGGGCTATTGGCGTACCTGGTGAATGTTTCGACAAAAAAGCTGGCTTCAGAATTGGCAAAACCGGCTACAAAAGGGTCCTCCTTGAGGTACACATATTTACTTGCATTCCAATTCATAACCTGATTGTCACTTTTAGTGAATATTGAGTTAGGAACCTGAGAGTATGCCTTACTACATATTCACCATGCAAAATTTCACAGTGATATATAGCCTAGAAAGTGGTTTTACATTGTTTTATCTCCATTAAATAACACTAATTGTTAGTTCCAGAGTATTCTAAGTGGTCATTGGACCAATCAGCAAATCCAGCTTGATGATGGAGATTGAACAGTCTGAAAGTTCTTATCATTGTTATAAACATACAAATGGAAAACTGGAACATTGTCTCTATTTATTATATATGTAATGTAATTCTTAATCTGTGAAACTAAAACAAAAATACAACCCGGTTCGGTAGAACTAACCCTACAATAATCGTACAATAATGATTCAGTTGCATTTCTGATACATAGAACACTCTGGTTCTGAACATAAGTACGTATCTACTTGGCCGAGTGTTTATTTCTTATTTATTGCTTTAACATACTTTAGGCTATTTTTGAAATTTTGTTATGTGATACATGCATGTGCATAATTCCAAAGAATTTGATGGAATAGTTTTGGAAATATTGTTGTTTTAAACTTTAAGATCTAATTTCTCGAAAATACGTTTTTAGGACCTAGAACGCTCTAGGTTTCAGGCTACGAAATATTCAAATGAATATGCAGCAAACTACGTTTTTTTTTCTTTGTTTGGTTGGTTGGTTTAGTTTCACTGGACCAACCCCAAAACTATATCTGGACAGATGGACGGCTCAGGCTTCAGCATCTACTACACCCCCAACCTTCGCCCTTACGACGCGGGAGTCTTTATCAGTTGAATGTCAAATCTGCTTAATCTGATATGCGAGTTTATGATCGTTGCATCTGTCATTACGGCGAATATATATTAGGGAAGCGTATCATATGCTTCGTGGACATGCATCTGTGTATCTGTAATATCTGGACATATCATGTCGTTCAACGTTTCATGTGTTCATTTGCATTTGGCCAATGTCATTGTAGTGTCTCTACATTTACTATTGTGCAATTCTAATGGCCCACATTGAATTATTTTATTGATGGACAATGGCTATTATGGAGAATATGGACGGTTTTCAGTTTATATTAATTCCTACGTTCGAACGATGAAATATTGGCTTAAATTAACGACATTGCATGATGAACGAATTCCAAAAAAGGCATATAATATGTTGCATTACCTTGGTACTGCTGGTTACCACACATATCCGTCATATACTTTGCTCACACGGTTTTGAATTTGTCTTGTTTTCACAAGCTGTCGGTGATCCATGCGCCTTTATTCACATTTTAAAGAACATGTTTTACTAAAATTGGACATCTACTCTTGAAAACAGTTCACGTTATAAGCTACATACAAAATATAAGAGTCTTCTTGAACCAGAGCGGTGTCTGTCTTCAAACTTGGAATATATATTCCGTAAAGTATTGGTCAAATTCGGAGCTGGTGACTTACGTTTAAAGAATAACGTAGGAAGGTGGCAAAATATTGATGTATCTCAGAGAAACTGTCCTATATGTAAAGTAGATTTAGAAGATGAATATCACTTTTTGTTGAAATGTCCAGCTTATAAAGAACTTCGGGGTAGATTTTTGCCAGAGAGTGACTGCGTCTCCCACTTGGGAACTAAAATCTGCAACAACCTAAAACATTCGCAGTCCATAAAAGAAGCTTGTCGTAAAGCAAGAGCCTCTTACCATTCTCTTACTGGCATTAGTATCAGACCATATGGACTCAATCCTCTGATTTCAGCGTCAACAGTGAACACAATTGTTCTACCAGCCCTTCTTTATGGATGTGAACTTTAAACAAACAGATGTCAACAAGATGAACATTTGTTAGAAATGACATGGCGCTACATGGCAAAGCACGTTCATAGTTTCCAAACACGTACCCGAACAGATATGTGCCTCATCATGATCGGATGGCGTCCGGTCAAAGAGGAGATAACTCGTCGCCAGCTCATATTCTTCTACAGACTGATCACTCTACCTCCATCAGCCTTATCACGCCGCTTGTTCACTTACAGACTTCTTCTCTACCTCTAGAAAGCCGACTCAGACACTGCACATGGAATCTGTCCCGCACTTGTCTCCCTTCTTCAACTCTACAATCTCGGACACTACCTCATTGCTTTCATTCAAGGTCTACCGATGCCAAGGAAGCAATCGTGGAAAAAACTCATCACAGAACGAGTAACCAAGTATACAACTGAATGGAAACAGCGTATAACCTCTTCTTTCCACATGAAGCCATCACCGCGCCTCCCATGGACCCTAGCCGGAAACAGACAACACGTCAAGGCCTTCCACTTTCTAGCTCAGATGTGGATTGCAGTGCCTCAATCCAGTGAAACGATCTGTACCCTGTGCAAACTCCTGTACACGGACCTGCTCCATCATGTCTCTAGCGGATGCCCAGCTCTATATGCCATCTATGACCAATTCTGGAACAACACGCTGGATTATCTACCCCTGAAGCTACATGTACATCTCCACAACTATGACGACGAGACATTCCTGCAGTTGCTCATGGGGCGTCCACAGAGTGTGTGCACTGATGCAGAGGTGCTCCTCCACTTTCATAACCTCACCGCTGTTTTCCTCATGTCTGCAATGTCTGCATACCAGCGTCTCATCCATATACAAAGTGTGACCAGCAACTGACAGTCAAGTCACTCCAAATGAACATTCATTCTATAGTTAACAGCGGCAGTGTTGGGTCATAAAAGTCAACGTTCGTCAATGTAGGTCAGCTATACTGATGACCCTGATGTCAAAAGAATCTAACTTTGGATGCCTACCTTTTTGTACAAGGTTTTGTTTATTGGTTGTTGGTTTATTTTTCACAATTTTTAGCACGATGTTCTTTTTTATGCCAAGAGCAAAAGTTGTACGTTTCATGTAATCCGACACCTTATAAATCGGTTTGCTACGTTTGCTCTCTTTTTTTTAAAAAATTCAACACATTTCTAATTAAACGTTTAGCATCATCTGAATAAGCTTTCATGATGACAGCTAGAAGTAGTCAATGTGAATGATCCAAACGGTCTATCACTGTGCAGTGCACAGGTAACTATCATAAACTGCACGTGCTTTTACCTTTATGACCCAACACTGCCGCTGTTACAGGTCATTGGCTCCCTCCCTCTGCAAGCATTCTGCGTATTGCTGTTTATTTTGTTGACAGTTACATAGACAGATTCTTTAATACAAATGCATAAAATCGGTGATTTACAATGTGATTAGGTTGTCTGACAAAACATCCACTTGCACAGTTTGAGATCGATTGAGTCATTGGATGAAGAGATATTTTAAAAACCGGGTCCACATGCATTTCATGCCAAACTATAGTTTACTAACATCAAACTTTCAGTAAATTAATACCTCTTACTTTCTGTGTACATACTCCCACTGTCACTTGATGTAATCAACATCTAATCTCCAATCCAAGGAGGAAATACATATGATGATGATGAACTGCAATCAACGGGATTTGACATGCAGCGTATACAACTTTCAAGGAACGCTGACAACGTTACCTCGGTCATACATTATAAAACGTGCAACATACTACAGGTACATTTTCAACTGTACAAACGTACTCTCGCCATGATACAATTAAACAAAGAGACATAGACCTACAATCACACAACAATGGTGCCACGGCACTGTAGTTCACGGAAACGTTTTTTCACGATTTGGCTGAAATATTGCCGATGTGACTTTAAATTTTAACTCACTCACTCACTCACTCACGGAAACGTGCATAGCGCAATGAGAGACGTCAAAACAAAACACGCAGCAAAATCCGTAACATTATATGCATGCGTTAGGTATTGCTATTTAACAAATTCCAGCTGAAACGCTACGAAAATGAGCCACGAGTGAGACAAGATGGTAATTATATAATGAATGTAAAATGCGATGCACAGCAAACCCCGTACTATATGTGTTGAGTTTTACTATTCATTACCTACATAGTAAATTTCAGCTTAATTGCTGCAGAAATGAGTCACACATGGCATTTTCAATATTACCATATACCTCGGGCATATTTGAAATAAGAAATTGGGGACTAAAGAGCGAAAATGGCATTTTCAATATGGCCGCTGTAGTCGCCATATCTTAAATTGGATCGGAATGCCTCTAACAGTCTTTGGTGTCCTCTTGGTTTGGAACATGTATGTCAAGTTTCAGCTTCATCGGCTAAGTAGATTCGGAGATGATATTTACTAGGGCTGTGCAATATTAACGGTAAACCGGTATATACCGGTTCAGTATCTCGCGATATGATTATTGCGATATCGTTCAGATTCTGCAAAATATTGGGCCATCCAGAGTTAGCTCCATTTGAATTATCTGGCCTTGAGTTTCAAAGCGAAAAATGTGCTCTTTAAGTGCCAAAAATACTTATATTTCTGTTGGTTTCATGTAACATTTTACAAGTGGAAGTGTCATGCTAAGTGGCACCAAAACTGCCAAATATTCTACCAAATGCTTAATACGTTTTGTGGATTTGAATGGTTTCATTTGGAGGAATTAAGTGGCCTCAAATGGACCAATTTTTATTTTTTTTTTTTCAGTAGAGCCTCTGGCTCTGAGTGACTATTTCACAGTTCACAGTATTTTGGTATTTTTGTTTGTTTCATAATGGGTCATATGATATCAATTTATCATAAAGGCCTGAGTCATAAAGAATTGTAAGGCTGTATAATGACATTCTAGCCAAGGATCTTAGTTATTGGAGGTCACATGCGATTGTAACCTCAAGTAGTTCACTAAATCATGCTTGTGTTTCATTTTGCAATAGTTCATGTTTACACATGTTTATATTGGAATTGACATACAGTAAAAATAATTACATACTGCCTTGAAGTGCATTCTGTTTAAACAAACAACACTGACTATGAAAATCATGACTTTGTTATATTTTTGCATTTATCATTATGTTCGTAAAACGTTGTTGCAGTACATTCCACATTAAGGCTCTGTATTATTTTATGTATCTGTAAACCACTGGCATACAGCCATACACAATGGGGACGGGGAGCCTGAAAGTATGGTGTAACAGCAACTGAGAAGATGATGTCGCACACAGAGAGCTATTATGAATTTATTATGTACACACTTGGACAGAAATCTTCCAGTCAATATATCACAATATGTATTGCAATATCTCTTAAATTATTGCAGTATCCAGCCCTAATATTTACAGATCTTGCACGACCCACGTCGCAGGATGACGTACATACAGCCCACGACAAAAGCTGTTCTGGATATTGTCCAGGTGAGCTAAAATGTGTTTATGTTCACCATCCAATCACAGACGCCCGGTGCGTTGCGTACATGTACATATCTTTACTTGACTTTTCTATATTTAAAGTACGTTTACAGTGCAGAAACAGCGAGGGTCATTATTCAACGAGGGTAGCTTTTCAATACGTGACCGGGGTTATTTTTCAATGTTGAAAAAAGACCCCTGGAGTTGAAAAGTGACCCCGGGTAATAATTCAATGTTCAAAAAGGTACCGGCCGGGTACCTTTTGAACGCGGGTATGTATTCAATCTTACGCCGGCACACATAATATTTATTCGTGACGACAACATAGGACAGAACACAAGACGAGACTGATGCACGCATGCAGCTCGGACGACCCGCTTACAAGACTCGGACCTGATTAGCTCACCGTGTCACGTGTGATGCACAGGTGTCGCAATCCGTCTCATGTTTACATCTCACAGAGACTATCAGCAGGTAACGCCGTCTATATCAGCCGTGAGACGACCATACACCGGAACGACCATACACCGGAACGAAACATGCTTTTGAAAACACGCTCCATGTATAGAATTAAAAGCAACAAAATGAAAGATATGGCCACAGGAGCACCATGGTACTAAATAGCGTGAGATATTGCTACGCAATTGGGGACCAAGGATTCATGTAACTCTATAGCTTAAAAAGTTGAACGTTCCGCCTGGAGTGTGCTTGTCATCTACAACATGTTATGTAAATAGAAAACAGTCAAGAAGCTTATACAAAATAGTACATTCGAGCTGTTTGACTTGGCGAACATGATAATATCATACAGTGAATGAGTGAGTTACTATTTATCGTCACATCGGCAATATTTCAGCCATATCGTGACGAGAACAATAAATGACTATATCATATATCAATAAAATTACAAATTAAAAGCCTAATTGTGGCCTTACCAGTTGCCAAGGAGGAGAAGAAAGCAAACGGGAAGGAGATATATTTTCTAGCTCAATACCAGCAACAGAAAGGAAACGTTTGACTTTTTATTGTATAGATCCTCATAAAGAGGTTTAAAAACACAGTTGAAAGCAGGATTTGACTCATTAGAATATGATTTTGTTATATACTGCAAGGATAATTTTATACGGCGTTATTTAAGGGATGGCTCACCGGCCTCCACGTAGAGACTGTCAACAGGAGAGGTTCTAAAGGACCCAAACCCAAATGTTTTAGACGTTGGTGGTGGACAGAATCATTTAGATTTAGGTTGATTTTGCAGGCTCCACCATATACGATGGAGCCATAATCAAGTTTGGAACGGACCAGTGATCGATATAGATGTAGGTGGGTAGCTTGATCCCCTCCCCACTTAGATTGGAAACGACTTTCAACAAGTCAAGTGCCTTCAGGCATTTAGTATTAAGGATTTAATGTGTGGCAGAAGCGTTAAATGTGACAGAAATGTTAAATATGAGTCAAAAATTAGACGAGTAAGTGAGTCTGTAATTGTAAAGTTGTACAATTAACAACTGTAATTGTCACTTAATTGTTAAAGACAAAAATGTAATTGTTTTGTTCGGGCGTCCATGGTGTGGAATGTCGAATTCAAGGTTCGTTGGTACTGACACTGCGCGGTATTACCGATATACCACCATACAGTTTTCAACGATATTTATTCGACTATCCATCGAGTACCGGTATATCGGGTAAAAACATATAACAAGGTTTTTTATTAAGTTGATAATCGCCCAGTCACAACTGATGTTTTCCTTCGTAACTAATTGAGCAAATGGCATAATTGACATACCAGAAATTGGCTGAAAAGAAATATCCTTACTATGCAACGTAACTTGGAGATTACTGTCATCAAAGCCATAACATCTATTTTAAGTATGTAGAAAATATTATCTTCATGTACAAATAGTGTAACTCAATGTCAAACACTGCAGTTCGTATATCGCCTTCACAAAACATGTCTTTGTTTTATCACTTAATGCAAATGAACAAAACAACCTGGAATACTGGCGATACTTGTATTACAGGGTGTTTGGCTTTTGGGGCAGTGGCTGTGGGGTAGCCAAATGGTTATGGCGTTAGCTCGTCATGCTGAACACCCCGGGTTCGATTCCCCACATGGGTACATGGCGTTAGCTCGTCATGCTGAAGATCCGGGTTCGAGACCATGGGTACATTTTTGGTGTTCACCGCCGTGATATTGCTGGAATATTGAAAAAAGCGGCGTAAAACCATATTCACTCATTTTTATTAGCTTTCTGACAGGAGACACAACTCAAACTTATTCGTAAATATATATTCACATCAAGCTGAATATTTACGGACACCATTATCACCAGTATTTATCAAGTAAAACCTGCAATTACATCACAGTGACGCATATATTCAGAGGTAATTAGAGCGCATCGCCGTTGTACGCCATGACTTTTCGGCCTGTACTGTAGACAGCAACAGTTTACGTCTTAGAACAGACATTCTATTTAAAAACATGGCCTTGACCGAAAAGTTTAACTCCAAACCAACCACTCAGTGTGTGTTTCACGAAGCGTGGATGGCTCATATTTCGAGACACATACATATCAATCTTTCGGAAACCAAGCTCCAGTATTTGCAGCTGTGGTGATTACACAAACTGTCATCCTCAAGAGTCTGAACAAGGTTCGATGACAATGATTTCTTTAATAAAGTTAAATATTTTCTCTCTTGTTGAGTAACTGTTAAAGTGATAGCCTATTGTAAATATCCCCGATATGGATGTAGATCGTGGCTGTTAAGTTAGATATCAGAGGTCATTTGAAAGGTTACCTAAAGATGAATACGATGTTTTGCTCACACACACACACACACACTCACTCATTCTCACACACACACACACACACACACACACACACACACACACACACACACACACACACACACACACACACTCATAACGATGCACAGACCTCTTTGTAAACCAGCAGTGATCAGGCACTTTCATATCGTCAAGAACGATCTATGCTTGCATAACCACAGATTGTACCCATGTTTACATACACGACAACTTCGGGATATTTACACTAGATATCCCACAAACAATATTTGTTCACCATAATATATATGACACATGTATATCTATATACTGTCAATACTGCAATGTATCTACTGTATATAAAACTGTATATATATTGCATTGTATATGGGCCTGAGGCCTTCATACTGGAAATAAACACTTGACTTGACTTGACAATGTTTAGCCAAGCGTGGCCTGCAAAACATATTAACCCTCATGTTATTGCGAAAGAATATAAACCTTACTTTCCTTATATATCATCTAATGTAGTGTTATTCGTGTTATACAGTAGTATATCCGCGATTGTTGACGTGCGTGTTTAACATTTGTTCATGACTTATACTATTTCAGCAAGTTCATTGTAGTAATCTGGGCTATCATAAGTTACTATCAGTTAGTGAGGACATCAAGTGTCCTCTACAAGGTGCTCTGTCCTGTCCCACCCGTCACATATATTCCCAATACATGCATAGGCATGAACATAGTTCAGCTCAAATAACACGTGAACATATGGTTCAAGTGAAACTAAAAATGCACTTGACATCAATAAATGTTTTTCTCAGTGTAACCTCAGATTTGGACTTTCCCTCTATATGTCAATCAAAATGGTTTTGAAAGCTTTACTTCGGGCAACAATCGTTTATGTTCTATGTACAAGATACTTTGCAAGAGTCACTGGGTGGTGTTCCTCTTAGAGCATGAGAACATGTCCCACAATGGTTGTGAAATGTAGACACCAAAAAGATGTTGAAATATTGCTCGACAAGGTGTTGAAGCGAAGCCTCAGTGCCAGTTTCCAAGTTGCAACAATTAGGTAACTAGAAAACTCTATGAAAAAAGAATTAGTTGTGAAACCAACAAACATCAAAGAAAGGTTACGCCATTATTCTGAAATTACCTATGTTTACAGATCGATGCAAATTACCGCAAAAGAAATTCAGATTGGAACGAAATACAGTGACAGTAGAATTACAATTGCATAATTGCAGTAAATTCGGTAAATTCGTGTCAAGAGATCCAAAACAGTACGATATTCAAGGTGAAAATAGCCATGTTCATAGATATCATGTGAGAGATGACATGCATGTGCTTGACTTACATCATATACTATTACCCCGTGAAGGTCCGGGTTAGAATGAGCCATCAGTAACCCATGCTTGTTGTAAGAGGCGACTAACGGGGTCGGGTGGTCAGGCTCGCTGGCTTGGTTGACACATGTCATCGGTTCCTAATTGCGCAGATCGATGCTCATGCTGTTGATCACTGGATTGTCTGGTCCAGACTCGATTATTTACAGACCGCCACCATTTAGCTGTAATATTGCTTAAGTGCGGCGTAAAACTAAACTCACTCACTCATACACTATTAATACCTTCTGGATGGTTGCGATGTAGTAAGAGACGAGTAACGGGACCCTGTGGTCTGGCCCGCTGCAATACTGGAGTGCAGCGTTAAACAAAAAGGTTCCGTCCCATGCTGGATTGGTCATGCTGCACCAAAAGCTTCCATATTACTCTTGGATGTAATTAACAAACCTTTACCATCAGATGAATTTAAAAGAATGCGTCACGAAATGAATAAAATTCATACGCCCAATTACTAAACCAATTGCAAGCATATCGTTAAAGGGTTTGTAGCTGCTTTGCGCTCCGCTGTTCCTCTATAGTCACTGTAGATCCACACTCTGAGAAATTATTAGTGATTCTGCTCACTGCACAAGCTGAACCGGTTTATGCTCCACGTGATACAACGGTGATACCCTACCACGTGACTTGACCATATAACCAAACGTCGACTGCACATACCCGTCAAAAGCTTGTGGGTGCAGCTGGACTATCAACAGCATGTGGGCTGTAAGGTAAGCCATTTTGATGCAGGTGATACGGAGTTATACATTTACTTCAGACCTACCGTTCACACATTAATCACATGCACGTTTATAATGCTATCATCATATATTGATGATAAACGATGACAAGATAGTACTCCTCATCATTAGCTCCGGACAATTGCCCCCTAGAACAATAACCCCTACTTTACAAATCGGAGAGTGTACTGTCAATCCAAGTGACCAAACACGGAATTCTGGAGTCTTCCAGTCATCTCTAGGGACTGGGGATCATATACATACCATATACAAGACTGCATATTATTACCTGCTTACCATCAGTCCGATCCGACGCTACATTGGCAGAGAAGCAATAAAATATTCATCCATGCTTTCGTGTCATCTCGAAACAAGGATAGACACAAACCAGAGAGTTCAAAATCTTGCGGCTAAAAGGATAAGTGGAATGAGCAAGTATGAACATGTGACGCCAAGTTACATTAGTTGTACTGGCTTCCATTTCAAAACAGAATTGAGCACAAACTTCTGATATTCATATGTCAAGCGATGCATGTTACCTGCAAGAACATTTCGCAAGTTACCAGGCTTGCTCCTCAGCAGCTAACTGTGCCCAAACTCTAACGTCATCCTATAGTGACAGAGTTTTGCTGCGGCAGGTGCAGCCCTCTGGAATTACTTTCACAAATTCGAGCATGAAGTGAAGATCCTGCTTTTCCAAAGAGCCTATAACCTGCGCCTTTGAGCAACATTTGAAGTTTAGGCGCCATATTAATGTGACTTTTATTATGTTTAATATAAGCGGGGATGGCAGTTTAGACTGGTAGACTTGAAAACAAGATGCATCGTATGTAGCAATATCATGGGCTAAGGGCGGTGGGGAAGCCTAGTGGTTTAAGCGTTCTCTCGCCACGCCAAAGACCCGGGTTCGAGTCCCCACATGGGTACAATGTGTGAAGCCCGTTTCTGGTGTCTCCCGCCGTGATTTTGCAGGACTATTGCTAAAAGTAGCGTAAACCATACTCACTCACTCATCATATGCTATTTTATCGGTAACATATACTCGGCGTCATTAATGAAGGGTCAAGCTATTGATACCACTATTTCTAAAACGTAAAATATTTTCTTAAATATATACAACTGAATGTTTTACAAACTTATTTAACAGTGAGTGAGTGAGTTTAGTTTTACGCCGCCCTCAGCAATATTCCAGCTATATGGCGCAGGTCTGTAAATAATCGAGTCTGGACCACACAATCCAGTGATCAACAGCATGAGCATCGATCTGCGCATTTGGGATACGATGACATGTCTCAACCAAGTCAGCGAGTCTGACCACCCGATCCCGTTAGTCGCCTCTTACGACAAGCATAGTCGCCTTTTGTGGCAAGCATGGGTTGCTGAAGACCTATTCTACCCCGGATCTTCACGGGTCTTATTTATTTAACAGTGTGGAAAAACACATAAGGCTGTTGAAATGTCAATATTACGTTCTTTAACATCCGATACTTTCTGTTACAAATGGCACATTTCTTATTCAAATTGTCAATATGGAAATCCACCTGCCACTTAATGGCAATGATTTGCCCGTGCAAGTCACTCTATCCATGGAAGTGGAAGGACAATACACATGCATTGAGGCTTTTTCACTGTCGTTCACTGTTCAGGTACCTGTTTGAAATCCCAGCTTAAAATGAGACTTTTTTTGACACTTGCTGAAAGGGGTCAGGCTATAGGCCTTTTGGAATCTGGTCAAACTCAATGGCAGGTTGCTGCCCGCTTTAATGTGAGCCAGTGCTATTGGTAGACTGTGGCAGAGATTTCAAGCCAATGGGTCCGTGGAATATGCACGTCGACCAGGTCGCCCCAGGGTCACAACAGTCCGAGATGATGGACACAAGGACTGCGATACGTAACAGATTCCTTAATGCAGCAGATCTTCCGACAGAACACTTCAATGTTAACAATGTAAGGATATCCAGGAGCACCGTTGGTTGACGTTTAAGGGCAGGCGGACTCCGCTGTAGGCGACCTGCAGCTCGTCCACCACTAACACCACGTCACAAGCAGGCGCGTTTGAGATGGAGTAGACATCATGGCCGCTGGAATCAACGTCAATGGCCTCGTGTGATGATAAGACTTTGACAGTTCTGCATCAGTTTGCCTAATTATCGATGGTGCCGACCTAATTAGAAACGTTTAAAGCGAGTCAACAGCATTGCATTGCGCAATACACGCTAGTTTTAGACGTGGGAGAATCCACCAGGCAACAGATAGCGAGAATGTCATCTTCTTTAACAGACAACTAGGTAATACTAAATAGTGTCCAACATCAGCTAAATTAGTGCTAGCTTTTAAAATGCATGAACGTTAATTGTTTAACCTAGTTATAAGGGTCACTGTGATGTTATCCTACAGCTAAACATAGAACTAGGTCAGTGCTGACAGCCCTTGTGTTCACTGTGCTATACAGTCTCACCCCTGTAATGATCATGCGTATTTGTAGGCTGCAGTGGGTCATCCCGAGTGGGTTGAATATTACTAAAGCTATTCTATCTTGCCTCTTTAATCCTGTGAATGCGCACACTGCGCATGCCACTCTCAGCCAAGAGTGAGTAAACGGCATATTACGCCTATACTCAGTCTACAGATTAGTCCTACTACACTATAACTATAGAAGTCTCAACACAGATTTACATCATACATGCATTAATAGGGAACTAAGAATTAAACTTTTATTGTACATCAGTGCATCTCAAGTATATTTCAATGTTTATTGAGAGAAAAGTAGGTCATACAAAACAGTGTGAAATTGAATTGAAATCGCTGTGTGATTGTCAACACGTTCAGACAGACAGACAGACAGACAGACAAGTTTATTCAGTAAAAGGCCACAGGCCCATCATACAGTCATTTGCATATGATATAGATAGTTTAGTGCACATGCTGTGTAAGAGGAACATTTCTAATGAAAGTACATGATACAGAAAAATACTGACATCTCTTATGATACAATCATTATGTGTTTTCATAATGTTAATAAAATTGGCATTTGGATCAAAATCAGTAAAATATTTCTGAATATATCTTAACCTTAAATCAGAAAAACGTTCACACTTAAGGAGTACATGGAATTAATCTTCAATAACATTTTTGTCATCCAATTTACAAAATAGACATCTCATTGTAATTAACTTTATTGTATCTTCCAGTTTCAACAGCTAAATTATAATTACCACATCTAAATTTAGAGAGTGCAGATCTGAGATGTAAAGGAATATCAGAATTTAAATACCTTTCCACATTTAAAAATGTCTTAAATTGGGAGTAATAGAAACACTTATTAGAATTTTAAATTGAAGTGGACCAACATTGTTTAAAATTATCCGAAAGTCTCTGCTTAAACAAGGATATGAAATAATCAACATTGCCAACATCCTGACTGATCCATGCATAGCCAAAACCATACTTAAATAAAATATTTTTGACACAAGTTGCCCAAGTAGTGCGGCCAACATCATCTAAGGACTTGAGCATAATATAACACTGTTTTGGCATTCCATCATACGGCATACAATAGGTGACATCAGTATTTAATTACTTTAGTCATATAAGTAATTTGTAGAGGAAATCTGCCACAATCACCAAGAGCCATGTTATTACAGGTAGATTTACCAACTTTCAAGAAATATTTACAAAATTTTACCTGAACAGACTCCACGATGCTACAATAGTTAGTACCCCAAATCTCAGACCCATAACACAAAATAGGTGAAACCATACAGTCAAAAATCTTAAATAAGTCTTTACAATTTACTCTTCCCATCTTTTTTTGAAAACCATTTACAGAAAATATTGCCTTGTTAGCTTGAGATACCAAGTTTTACAAAAACATTCAAGTTCATTTTTCTTCTTTTGTAACTGATTACAAGTATCAGAAAGTGCAGAAACATCATCAGCAAACATAAGTGAACACAAATTGTTAAAAGCAGATGAAACATTAACACCTATACCACCTTCCTGTTCCATTAAGGAAAACAACTTATTAATAAATATGATAAACAGCTGTGGGCTTAACACACAACCCTGACGGGTACCAATACTACATGTAAAACACTTAGATAATCCCTTTGAGGTTCTAACACATGGAGATAAACTGCTGTACATTGATGATATTTCATTATAAAATTTACCAGAAATACCAACTTCAGCTAAAGATTGCAAGAGAACATCATGTCTTATTGTGTCAAAAGCTTTGAACAGGGCCAGACGATTCCATTGTTGAGGGGTGTCCAGTACTGCTCTCATTGATTCTTAAGGTTGAAAACATAGAAAACACTACCTGTCACCCCTTTTCATATTAACTTCATAGTGATATACACATTGTGTGTAGAAATTGTAGATATTACATCAGATTCAACACTGGTTGGTCGTAGGTCAATAGTTAGATTGCCATAGGGTTTTTGAACAGCCGTCTCATACTGACTGACTGACTGAGTTTGGTTTTACGCCGCTTTTAGCAATATTCCAGCAACATCACGGCGGGGGACACCAGAGCCGTCTCATACACCGACACATACCTATCAGTATTGTTCGGGTAGATCCGTCTGGCAAACTCGTTGTCTATCCACAGGAGAGTTAAATAAAGTCACATAGTGAGAATTCAAAGCAATGTCACGTGACTCTCTCCCTCGTGGAAACAAATTTTGTAGGAGTAAGAAGATAATGGCATTTTTATGATGGGAGGTACGTGTAAATAGCTGACTGATACGTTTGTCATCTTTAACCTCTGACATGAAATCATCTAAAACAATCATGTTGTTGTTCCGGGAATCGAAGTAATCTTCATCCTGTAGATTATATGGAATCCCTTTGATAAATTGAATATGAGGCATGGCTCTTACAATAGTATTGTAAATGGGCTGCCATTCCATATAGCACCATACGATGTGATTAGGTGCTTGAACTTGAATTGTTCAGGAGCATGGAATATATGTGCCCTCACTATATGAGATGGTTGTGATGATGATGATGATGATGATGATGCTGTCTGTGGTGGTGGTGGTGGTGATGGTGGTGGTGGGTGTGGTGGTGGTGGTGGTGGTGGTGGTGGTGGTGGTGGTTGTGGTGGTGGTGATGGTGGTGGTTGTGGTGGTGGTGGTGGTGGTGGTGGTGATGGTGGTGGTGGTGGTGGTGGTGGTGGTGGTGGTGGTGGTGGTGGTGGTGGTGGTGGTGGTGGTGGTGGTGGTGGTGGTGGTGGTGGTGGTGGTGGTGGTGGTGGTGGTGGTGTGTGGTGATGGTGGTGGTGGTGGTGGTGGTGGTGGTGGTGGATGGTGGTGGTGGTGGTGGTGGTGGTGGTGGTGGTGATGGTGGTGGTTGTGGTGATGGGTGGTGGTGGTGTGGTGGTTGGTGGTGGTTGTGGTGGTTGTGGTGGTGGTGGTGGTTGTGGTGGTGGTGATGGTGGTGGTTGTCGTGGTGATGATTGTGGTGGTTGGTGGTGGTGGTGGTGGTTGTGGTTGTGGTTGTGGTTGTGGTGATGGTGGTGGTTGTGGTTGTGGTGGTGGTGTATCTACTTCACTGGTTTTGTTTGAGTGCTTGTTCCTCCTATGTCGATACATGGCATCTTTTCTTGAAAATACTTTCCCACATTCAGGACATGATGTCGACTCCATGGCTTACAGAACACTTATTGAGAGTAATCACTAGACTCGTCCTATTTATACCTTCTGGAGATCTTCCTCAGGAATCCAGCTGTTATATTTGTCAGGATAGGCCATCCATTTCACAAAACGTCTTTCCTTCCAGTCCGTTTCCTCTTCTTTAATACTTTCTGCACTCGCCACATACTGTCTGTTGCCTTATCTACTTTCTGAAGTTCATTTGCATAAAAAGTCCCTGTAACTGAATCCTCCGCCATATCCTTCACTTTATGAACTGGTATCCCAGCTCTGTACTAACGTCTGCTTACATTAAAATTTCCTCTGTCCATTTTTCTTGATAGTCTCTTTAAAAGGGGTGTCTCAAATGAGATAGCCTTACTTGATCTCCTACTTTAAACTTAAAGGCTTTCCTTTTGCTTACATGCATCGTTTCCATTTTATAAGTGATTTGTTTGATTAGTGGATCAATGTACTCGCCAAACAATTGATTCATTGTTTGCATTAATATCAGTGGGTGATCTTTCATTCAGTGAGCTATCAGGTCTATGATTATAATCCCTCACACGATCTTGTAAAATATCAAGATAACGATAAGTTTGTTTGTAAGTAAAGAAACTGTACATAGTGGTCTTGAGTGTCAGTATTACTCTCTCTGCATAAGAGGCCTTTGTTTCATTCTGTGTGACATAGTACGTAATACCCTTGTTTTCTAAATATGATCTCACTTTATTTGTAAGAGGTTCCACCCACAGAAAACGTGTAAATACATTAATAGCTATCAATAAGTATTTCACACCATCATTGTCCGACGCTGTATTAGAGACATCAGCCAAGTCAATATCCCACTGATCATTCAAACCAGTTGAGACCACTCTGTTTCACTTGAACTTGTATCTTAAAGGTCGCTGAAGAGAATAGGCATCTTGAGAAGCTAGCCACTTCTTGATGTGATGTAAGCTGATATCATATTTCCCCTCCTGTAATATAACTTTGTCGGACCTGAAAAGGAGGCTGGACGTTTAGGATCAAAGAAAATGTTGGACAAATACTCTTTCCATCCTTCAGTGTGCATGATTGTGAAAGAAATGATATGAAAACAAACAAAAACGATTATATATGCTGAATTTCAAGGGCGTGAAACCATTCACTATGGTTTGTTTATACAGCCGGTTTGATATCGTTATCTGTGACCTAGTTTATCTGTCACTATGTAACTTGTGTCTCTCGCTGTAGGAGTCTATGATACCATGCTTAAAACCTTAACTTCTATCTATAAGTGTGTTAAGGGACAGGTGCGTGATATTTCTCTCTCTCAGTTGTCTGATTGCCCACAGGGTTTGCGACAAGGATGTGTTTTAAGCCCGCCATTGTTCTCATTCTTTATCAATGAATTAGCTCTAGAAATTGAATCCACATGTTACCCAGGTGTACAGCTCCCCCCGATGTTGTACAAATGTTCCTACTACTTTTTGCTGATGATATTGTACTTTTTGAAGACTCTGTATTTGGTTTTCAAAAACGTATACATATTTTAGAAAGTTTCTGTAAAAGTCATCAATTAACTGTTAACTCGGAAAAAAACAAGATTGTTTTCAGACTGAGGGGATATTTCAACTGCTAAATATACCCTGTTGTATTGAATAATGCATTGCAATGCCGTTAACTCGCTCTAAACATCTCTAATTAGGTCGGCACCATCGATAATGAGGTCAAACTGACGAAGAACTGTCAAAGACTTATCATCACTCGTGTGCTCTTCACATATGAAAGCAGAATCAATTGCCATACATGATGGTCGACAGAGGGTTTATCATCCCAATGAACGACGAATCCCAGATGCAGCTGTGGCCAAGCATAACTGATTTGGCGGGGGGTCGGTCATGGTTTCAGCAGGGATAACTCCTACTGGACGTACTCCAATGCACGTGGTCGACGGTAATCGTACCGGACAGCTTTATCGGGACGAGAATCTGGCTCCTATAGCAGTGGCATTCCTGCAAGGTATGCATGGCTTTTTATGGTCGTCACTCTCTACTGCAAGACCCACTTAAGCATGCCTGCTATGAACCCGGTCGACGTGTGTACACACGTCACCCAGCACCAGTGGATCTCACAGGACTTCGCAGAGATCTAGTAAAGGAAAGGAATGCGATTCCGCAAGCTTTCTGCATGAACTTGATAAGGAGCATGTGACCAAGGTGCACCAGTGTCTTGGACGGGCGAGGAGGGTACATAAGATATTGAATGACCGAGTGTTGTATGTCTGTCATTTTCATTTTTGGGGGTTGGTCTATACAAATGATGTTTGCTTGTACTGTTTGAACTTTTTGTCTGTATGTCACGTTGTGTCACGTTTGTCAACACATTAAAATTATGATGACACTCTTAGTTCTATTATTTCTGAGAAACTGTTCTATACATGTGATATATATGATTTGACCCTTTATTAATGAACGTATATGAACGTCAACACCAGAGAATACTGCATGAGGTCTACAGTCTAAAGTACACGTAGGTTCAGTAATATTCGTTACACTACTATACTGAGTCTAACAAACCCCAGTAGAAGGTCGCGCCAGCCAACCTTTTGAATTGACCAATCAGATCACAACTTACCAAAGCTAACATTCGCACATACCGTTTGAACCTTTACCCTGAAAATGTTTGTACTCGAACGTTTCCGAATGCTATTTGCAGCACGATCGCTTCCGAGTGATACACATGGATGATGTCATTATTCACAACAGTGAGTTAACAGTCGCTGAAAAACAGCGTTGATGCAAATATTCCAGGATGTCATCTTGCGGAAATATAAACTAATAGTAACCGTGTCATCGGGAAACCGTAAGCGTTTATATAATTACTGCAGGTCAAATACCATGCGGATTTCCCTTTGTTGAGAGATTCGTCGAACCCTAAATAGTAGCCGTTGTCTGATTGGTTAAATCCGTTCGGCCGTCTTGCGTTTGACTGGACGGTCATAGGTCGCTCAAAGGTCTTCTCCAATTGATTGTCATGGACAGAACCATCCTGACCTTTAATCTGGTAGGCAGCTACAGCATTTCATGTCAAATTCGCTGGAGTATAACACCCCCTTATCCCAGGTTTTTGCAGTCTGGAGACCCGCTGCAGTATAAGATCGTCCTTGTTGACACTCCACGGTGGGTGGGGAGAGGGGATGCCGAACCACATTACTAACGATATGGCTTCCCAATACCCCGGTTCAAAACGAAGACACATGGATGATGACAACTCCTCGTCTGACGAGAGTACGCCCCTCCGACCTGACTACTGGCCACGTTTCCTGATCATTAAGGCTTGTGACAAGCAACCTTTGCAATTGAACCTTTTGCAATCTCCAAAGGTATCGCTGGTATCTGTGGAGAGGTTGCCAATGTTACAAAGCTTAGATCTGGCTCTCTCCTGATAGAATGTACCCGGAAACACCGATCACTAAATTTCCTCAAAATACAAGACTTTGTCAATATCAAGGTCGCTGTCTCAGCACACAAAACACTTAACTCGTGTAGAGGCACTGTACGGGACAGAGCTCCATGCCTGTCTGACATGACTGAAGAACAAATTGTCAAGGAACTCTCTCAGCAATCCGTCACAGCCGTAAAACGATTCACCTTCAAAAAGGACGATGTTGTTCAACCAACGAACACCTATCTCTTCACGTTCGCGCGAGCAAACATTCCTGACTCGATTAGAGCTGGTTATTGTAGCATTGGTGTGGAGGTGTATGTCCCCAATCCACTCCGGTGCTACAACTGCCAAAAGTTTGGACATGGATCCAAGTCCTGTCGTTCCTCTGCTGTTTGTTACCACTGTGGTGACAAGCATGAGGGCAACGACTGTACTAAGGAAGTGAAGAGCACAAACTGCGGTGGTAGCCATATGGCCTCTACCAAGTTCTGTCCAGTGTGGCAACGCGAATCCGAGATACTAAAGATCAAGCACAAAGAAAATATCTCCTATCACGAAGCAAAGAAGAGGTTTGCAAGTTTAACTGCAGCCCCTTCAACCATCACCTACTCTTCTGCTGTCTCCCATCCTACTATCACTACTGCAACCATCTCCTGTCAGACCGACCTGACATGGATCATGTCTTCTCAGCCAACTGAACTCAACACAACTCAGCCTATCTCAGCAACTCCATCTCCAACGCCAAAAGTCAAAACCTCTGAATTACAAACACCAGAACAAATGCCAAAACCAGAAACAGAAACTGCGCGCAGAAAAAGGGGAAAAAAGAGGCTAGAGAGACTAAAACAACTTGAACAACTGCCAAACACAAAACCAAAGGCCACCTCTCCTTCAGAGGTCCCCATCGAGGTCCATAACTCCTTTGGCCCTCTGGATGTGGAGGTAACTCCATCTCCACCTCACACCAATAGGAGTTCATCAAACGCTTTCTCACGTTCACGTGACATGTCACCAGTGGAAGCACCATGAATCCACAAAACATGATCCAATGGAATTGCAGAGGACTTAAGAATAATTATAATGAATTACAGCTATCGATTCAAGACTTCAAACCATCCACGTGTTGTCTCCAAGAAACCTAAAAAGGACCGATAAATTCGACATCCGTCGGTACAGTTCCTACCACTCCTTTTCTCCTCCCGGTGTAAAAGCTACAGGAGGCACTTCTGTCCTGGTGAGGCAGGGCGTCCTTCATAGCCCCGTTCCACTTAAAACCAACCTACAAACTGTTGCTGTCCGCATGACTCTGAACATAGGGTTTACACTATGTTCCCTCTATCTCCCTCCCAACTCAACTGTTCGCCTATCAGATCTTCAGAACCTATATGATCAACTCCCGAAGCCCTGCATAATCATGGGCGACTTCAACGGCCATAACCCCCTATGGGGGAGTACTGATAAAAATAGTAAGGGAAAGGTCCTTGAAGAGTTTCTCTCAAATAATGATGTATGTATTTTCAACGATGGATCAAACACCTACCTCCAACCTGCCACTGGATCCTACTCTGCTCTCGATCTATCACTTACAGATTCTAATCTTTTAAATGAGTTCGAATGGTCGGTCCATGACGACCTTTGTGGGAGCGACCACTTCCCAACAATTCTTACTCCTATCAACCCCTAGGATGAACCACCATCAACAAGATGGAATTTTACTAAGGCCAATTGGCCTTTATTCCAAACCCTATGTTCAGAAAAACTTAAGCCGGACAACTTCAGGAATGTTCCTGACCCCATGGAACTATTTTCAGACGTCCTAAATGCCATCGGATACAAAACTATTCCAAAGTCCTCTGCAAACCCGCAAATACGCAAACCATGGTTTGATACAAACTGCAAACAAGCTAGGAAACATAAGAAGAAGGCGGAAAAATATTTCCGACAACATCCTACAGTGCATAACCTGAATGCTGTTAAGATGACAAATGCCACGGCAAAACGTACCTTCAAACAAACTAAACGCCGGTCATGAAGGAAATATGTGTCAAAAATCAGCTCCCGCACACCCATGTCCAAGGTGTGGAACATGATTCAAAAGATTAAGGGCAAAGGGTCAAAATCAGGAGTTCACCACCTGAAAGATGGTGACTCCCTCCTAACAAATAAATCTGAAATTTCAAACAAACTTGGCGAAACTTTGGCAAACCACTCCTCCTCATCAAATTATAACCCTCAGTTCCAGAAATACCAAACCCAACAAGAAAAGAAACCAGTCAAGTTTAACTCTGATAATGGGGAGGATTACAACGAAACGTTTTCCCTCAATAAATTACGTACTGCCCTAGGGCAGGCTCACGACACTGCGGCAGGAGCTGATGAAATCCATTATCAGCTTCTGAAACACCTCCCTGACACAGGCTTGGAAACACTCCTAAATATATCTGGACATCCGGACACTTCCCCCCTTCGTGGCACAATGCCATTATCATCCCTATACCAAAACCCGGCCACGATCATACTGATCCCTCAAACTACCGTCCTATATCACTAATTAGCTGCGTTTGCAAAACCATGGAGCGCATGGTCAACAATCGATTAATCTGGTACTTGGAGACCCATAACCTCCTCAGTGACCTCCAATGTGGTTTCCGAAAAAAACCAAGTACCATTGACCATCTGGTGCGTCTCGAATCATTCATCAAAAACTCCATTGTCAACAAACAACAAACCGTATCTATCTTTTTCGACTTAGAAAAAGCATATGATACAACGTGGAAAAATGGTATCCTAAAAGATTTACACGAGTTTGGATTGAGGGGTAGACAATCTCAAGTTCGGGTGGGTTCCACACTGTCTGACTATTTCCACCAAGATCAGGCCGTCCCCTAAGGCAGCATCCTGTCAGTCACACTTTTAAGCATCAAAATTAACAGCCTCACTAACGTTCTGAACAGTTGCATTGATGGGTCCCTTTTCGTGGATGACTTCAATATTTCATGTCCTGGTAAGAACATGCATGCAATAGAAAGGCAGCTACAACTCTGCCTTAACAAAATCCAAAAATGGGCCAATGAAAATGGTTTTAAGTTTTCAAAATCCAAAACAAATTGTATTCACTTTGTCGTAAATACAAACCACACAAGGATCCAGACCTAACTTTAGATGGTACTCCCATCAAGGTAGTAGAAGAGGCCAAATTCCTTGGACTCATATTCGACCGCCACCTGACATTCTTACCACACATAAAATATTTGAAAACAAAGTGCTTGAAGGCTCTAGACTTGCTAAAAGTAGTCTCAAATAGAGAGTGGGGAGGGGATCAGACCACCATCCTTCACTTGTACAGATCATTAGTTCGCAGTAAACTAGATTATGGCTCCATTGTCTACGGTGGCCTGCAAAAGCAAGTTCGAAAAATTAGACTCTATCCACCACCAAGGGCTGAGGCTCTGCCTGGGAGCTCTTAGGACCTCTCCGGTAGACAGTCTATATGCGGAGGCCAATGAGCCTTCCCTTGAACAACGCCGCATTAAACTCTCACTGCAGTATATCACTAAATTACGTTCAAATGAGTCCAATCCAGCATACAATTGTGTTTTCAACCCGCTTTATGAAAAGTTATTTCCTAAACTGCCAAGCCTGGTTCCACCACTTGGAATCAGGATCAAACCACACATATCTGCAGCTAAAATTGATCTCAACATCATTGCACCATACCGACTTCTGTTCTCACCACCATGGCAAATGGTGAAACCACAGGTCGATCTTACCCTCACCAAACTCAAAAAGTCTGAAACAAATCCCTTGGTGTTCCAACAGGAATACAACCAGTAACGTTCGAAGTATAACACTCACAGATCCATTTTCACAGACGGATCCAAGTACGATGGCCAAGTTGCCAGCGCTACAGTCATTGGATCCAAGACTGTCTCCTCTAGGATCCCCGACAACAGTTCCATTTTCACCGCTGAAGCCAAAGCTATCTTCTCAGCTTTGACCTACATTCAACAGCAAAATCAGTCAAAAAACTTCATCGTTTTTACAGATTCATTATCCTGCCTTCAAGCACTTCTAAACGTGACTTCAAGTCACCCAATCATCCTGGACATACTAGAACTGTACAACGACCTTTCTACTGGCCAATATGAAATCGTCCTCTGCTGGTTGCCGGGTCACGTCGGCATAGCAGGTAACACTAAGGCCGATGCTGCAGCAAAAGCAGCTCTTGAAAAGCCCCTATCTCCACTGCTTATCCCGTACAGTGATTTCAAACCCACTATCAGAAGCTATACTCGGGACCTGATGCAAAAGGTGGGACACTCAAGTAAGAAGAAACAAACTCCATGAATTGAAGCCAACAATCGGTTATACCTACTTGGGTTGCCAGTCAAGACGTGATGAAGTAATTTTACGACGATGTCGTATTGGCCACAGTCGATTTACACATGACTATCTGCTAAAAACGGATAGGGATGGACCCCCATATGTCTCTCCTGCGATGAGGCTTTCACCGTCAAGCATATTCTGCTTGACTGTGTTGACTTTACATCTGCAAGGGACTTGCATTATCACGCAACCAATCTGAAAGATCTGTTCTCCAGCGTGAGCGCTCATCTGATACTGAACTACCTGAGGGAAGTTGATCTATATCATAAATTGTAACTGTGTAATGTCACTAACGAATTTACCTGCTTTTCAATTTAGTGCTATGACATTCTCTGTTCCAAAATGACAATGTAATGAATGTGTGTCTTTGAAACGAAACCACTTTGTACTTACAATGTATATTAATGCAAACTTGTTCTCGTCACTATATGGCTGGAATAATGCCGATGTGACGTAAAGCCCAACTCAACTCAACTCAAAGGTCTGATAGCACGAGCATACGGTCGCACGTACACATCAAGTATGTCATCCCTGTATTGCAGTCATGTCATGGTGCTCCACTTTAGCATATGGAAGATGGTTCATCCAGTGCTACTGAAATCGGGATTGAACCCCCTCCACAGCAGTCATGTTCTGCTGCGGCTTCAGCCTCATTCAAAACTGCCTGTTTGCGAATGCACGTCCAAAGTGGCTGGTGAGCAGCCTCACGAAGGCGATTAAAAGCTTAGTAGAGGTGCCACTGGCGTTCCGGGGGTCATTTCTGAGTGCGGTAGCAAACACAAACTGATCACGCCTTGCTACAATCAGGGAAGCCTATTTCGAAATGCTCGAACGCTGTCGACCGCCTGGATATTGCCGGGTAGTTTTGAATGAATTAATGATTGGATGAATATAGCTTTAAGACGCTTCAAAAATTTCCCAGCTATTCGAGGCGGGAACATCGGTCATATATCACAAGTAATGTAGAAATGTGGCCGGGTAGCTAATCCCCACATCTCGTACAGATTCCAAGGCCTCCTGTTCACTCTTTGCTACCACCAAAGCGATTGCAAGGTGAATGTGTGTTGTCCCAGCTTCAAGCATGTCAATGCATCTGACGTATTATTTGGCTGTCAAAAGACTTCATTGACACTGAGAGGGCATTCAGTAGCTACATCCATCAGCAGCAAATTCTGTTCTGCTCTCTGTCCATCACTGTGTGTCTCTGTCTTCTCATCACAGGATTAGGTCCATTGGGGATAACCCAGTCATTCCGGTATATTGCAGTATTTATCTAAATACATTCTTCGTTTACTCAGCAAGAAAGTATCCTAATCCAAAATGCTGTTATTTAACTCGTAAATCATACAATGTAAGTGTTTATGTACTAGCCACATAAAGAAACTGTGCACACACAAAATTCCTTCAGAATTGGAATACAACACAGAAAAGACGACATGATGTAGAAACTTTATAAGCTGAAGTATCGGGCCTCAACAACATGTCAAAAGAACATGAACAATATCCGTTACGATGACGTCAGAAGTTCAAAATTGAGTCGGGGGTCACACGTCGAAGTCACAAAGTCAATAACGGGTATGACCATCATGCGCGTGAAGTACAGCAGTGCATCGACGACGCATAGAGGCTTCCAAAGTTTCCAAATGAAGGCCTGGGGAATGATTTGGGACGTGGTCACTGCCGTCTGGAACCTGTGTCTCATATGAGTCACCCGAATCCACCTGTCCTGTCTTGGCGTCGTTACTTGGTGACGCCCACAACGTGGGTGGTCGGCGACGTCATTACTGTTTCCCTAACGTCTGACCAATGCAGATGTCGTGTTACGATGGCATTGGAAATGTGCTGCTACCTGTTGTTGGCTCATGCCTGCTCGAACCATTCCAATGGCTTCATGGCATTGAGCACATATTAATCTTGGCATGATGTGCATGTGACTTTTCATGTGAATTTGTGAACGTTTGAATGACCAAATATCAAGCTTTCGACAGTGACAGCAATTTCTGAATTTCACATGTTGTGTGCAGCTGCACAGGCTGTACGTGCAGTAACACATTGCAAGTCCATAGGCCACCATCAATGACGTCACGTCGCCTGGCACCTGCATGAGCGTTTGATTGTCTCCAATACTTGCTATGTACACACCTTTATTTATGCACAAAGACGCTGTCTGCCTATCTTTATAATTTCTGTGTGCACAGTTTCTTAATGTGGCCAGTGTATATATCTGTTCCTTTTTTTCTTACAGACTCCCCGCCTTCCTCACATGTATCGGAGTGATCTATGGGTATGGCGGGTACAGGGACCGCATACCCAATGGCCACAACCTGACCCACCCTTGTGTGACGGGGGAGATGTGGCAGGGGGTTGGGCATGTGAAACCCGCAGGTGGAGGCGACAGAAATCAGTTTGGTATTGATTTTGCCAATCAAGGCAGAAAGGTGAGAACATATAACCTTTTCTTCTGAAAGACAGACGTGTTGACTAGAGCATAAAAACTGGATATGATTTTGAAATTCACAATAGAGTGGTAAAGAAAATAATTCATTTCGTTGTAAGATAAAGCGCAGACTGGAAGGCTAAATGGGCTAAATTACAGCTAAAGTTTCTTTTTCATCTAAACGTTTTCAGGCTATGGTCCAATTTCTTGATCTGTATTGAACCCGGGGCGGTGGGGTAGCCTAGCGGTTAAATCATTGGCTCGTCACGCCGAAGACCCGAGTTCGAATCCCCACATAGGTACAGTGTGTGAAGCCCATTTCTGGTGTTCCCCGCCGTGATATTGCTGGAATATTGCTAAAAGCGGCGTAAAACCATATTCAGTCAGTTTATTGAGCCCCTAAATATTGTTTCACGTGTTCGTTAACACGCCCGTCAACACGTCCATCACACTCTGAACCAGTTTGATGTAACCCCGCTTTTTACAAATCTTGATAAACTGTGAAGACCCTGGTTAGGTCTTCAGCAACTCATGCTTGTCGTTATAGGTGACTAACGGGATCGGGCGATCTTGGTTGACACATCTCACCGTATTCCAATTGAGTAGATCGATTCGCATGATCTCATGATACTAAAATGTTTCCTGTTGTACATGAAATACCTTTTGCTTGACAGATAATCTTCTGACGCCATGACTATGAACAAAATGAAAATAGAATAATATTTATAATGGGAACGAATATTTTTTCTAGCGGAATATTCATTGAAGACCCGTGAAAATCCGGTTAGAATTAGTCTTCACCAGACATGGTTGACACATGTCATCGTATCTCGATAGATTGATGGTCATGTTGATCACTGTATTGTCTGATCCAGACTCGATTATTTACAGACTGTTGCCATATAGCTGGAATAGTGCTGAGTGCGGCGTTAAACAGCAAACAGAAAAGCAAACAAACAGAAACAGCAGCGTGTTGGCTTCCCAGAGAAAGACCTTTGACAGTAGTTCACTCACATTATGGCCAGACAGGTGCCTTACAGTAACAAACCAAGGTTCAGAATCGAAGCTGTCTCACGTCAGTTGCTTCACCTTAGACGATTAGGCCACCAGTGTCAAAATATACTATTCATTTTGCTAAGGTTCAAACCATAGATTCAACAGAAAACTATGATGTGGGGTCAAATTTGGTTTAAATGACTAACCTTATTGTAAGCATGGATCCAAGGTTTCAGTATGTCATTGCATCTTATGGAACCCATACCTGCTATTAACAGGTGTTATGTACTTGCCAATGACTCGTTCTATAATTTACGAAATGGTTGATTGGTGCCATGAAAACCATTTTTATGGTTGCTCATGTATCAAGTGCATAAGGTTAGATTAAAGTGACTGCCTAAAGAGGGGTTGCCATATTATTATCTATCCAGTTTTAAATGGACACAATTTCAAATTATACATCTACGTGAAGTTGTAAATTTGTTTGATCCTTAGCAAAGCATGAGTACATACTGTGTTGGAAAATCAGAGGTATATTAGGAAATTATAATAGCTCTAAATTTGATTTAATACCGAACGCGTAGCGTGAGGTTTTAAATCAAAAATTTAGAGCTATTATAATTTCGTTAGATACCTCTGATTTTCCAACACAGTACATTTATCTCCATTCTACCATAACCGCGTTATCAAGATTTTGCAAAAATACATACTGTGTTGGAAAATCAGAGGTATATAACGTTATTATATACCTCTGAATGACTTTGATTAACCAATCACAATCCAGTATTTACTGAAGTCATGGTAGAATAGCAAGCATTTCACCCAAACCCTTTCCTGTCCATACAGTGGGCTAATGTGTGTGAAATGGACTCCGATGGTGATGGAATGACAAATGGTCAGGAATTGGGTGACCCCCAGTGCATCTGGACACCTGGAGCCACGCCCACACGCACCGCTGGTCTCACACACCCAGGTATGTACATTTGTGCCATGGAAGTTGAATGAAGACGATGTTCTTTGCGTCGTCATCTTCAAGGCTGAAACAAATTTCACCTGTGGAAATTATATACATGTATTACATTAGTCAACGAAGTTAGTTTGAAATTACATATAATCTATTTTATTACCACTGAGAAGCATGAAGACTCATTTCACATATATTATTTCATACATAATGTGTTACGCTTCAAGAACCTGCTTTATATCAACACAAACCACTGTAATTTTGTAAGGATAGTAAAGGTGAACGTGTATTCTTTCGAATATATTACATTTGGTAATGGGTAAGTCACGCTTGGCAAGAAGGTTATTTATGATCTGAAAGTGTCCCATCACTGCGCGGTGTAAACACAGACGCGTTTTATCCCACGCTAGGCTGGTATCGTTTGACAATCGGAAGGTGTCCCACCGCTTCTCTTTTCAAACATATACATGCTCATGTTTAGGTCCAGTCTAAGTAAATTTAGGCTCAGTATTATTCGTTACACTGCTATACTGAGTCTAACAAAACCTTGTAGAAGGTCGCGTCAGCTAACCATTGAGCGACCTATGACCGTCAAATCAAACGCGAGACGGCCGAACGGATTTAACCAATCAGACAACGACTACTTGTTAGAGTTCGGCGAGACTTACGAGGTGAGGTGAGGTGAGGTGAGGTGAAATTGGGTTTAACGTCGTGCTTGAGAATATTTCGCTCATATGACGACGTGCATGCGTGTGGATGTGTATGTGCGGCTGCTTGTACTAGCCCAGACTGAAGCTGGTTTTATAGTGCTAGCCCACTGAGATACCATGCCGCAGTGAAGCATGAATACCCCACTCAGACACATTATACTATATACAAGCCGACCAGTCCTTGTTTGTACCCATTAATGCCGAGCGCCAGACAGGAACCAACAAGTACCATATTTTAACGTCTTTTGGTATGACGCGGTCGGGGATCGAACCCGCAACCTTCCGCTCTCCGGGCGGACGCTCTAACCACTACACCACGGAGGCGGTCTGAGACTTACGAAACGGTTTTTGAATTTTCTCTTCCCTGGTCGCTGACACAGATCTATCAACAAACGAAAATCCGCATAAAACACATATATTTGACCTGCAGTATATACGCTTATGGGAATCTAATAATATGGTTACTATTTGCTTATATTTTCGCAAGATGACATCCTTGAAACGACAAAAACGATATTTTCAGCGACTGTTTACTCATTGCGTGTATCACTCGGAAGCGATCGTGCGGAAAATAGCATTCGGAATCGTACGAGTTTTGAGGTAAAGGTTCAAACGGTATGTGCGAATGTTAACTTTCGCGATTTGGTAAGCTGTGTTCTGATTGGTCAGTCCAAAAGGTTAGCTGACGCGACCTTCAACAAGGTTTTGTTAGACTCAGTAAAGCAGTGTAACGAATAATACTGAGCCTAAGTTTACTTTGACTGGTTTAGGTCACGCTTGGTTTCTCTCTATTGACGATCTGAAAATCGTCTCATTACTGCTCGTAAAAAATGTGCAGATGTACATTTTAGGAGATCGGAGCATGTATTTGATGCCGATATGAAATTGTCCTTTCGCAGCTCGTAAGGTGGAACATGGCTTGAAAGTGTCTCAACTCTGTTTGTTATATAATATTTCTACAACCACTGATTTCATTTCAGGCTATTGTGATACATCTTCAAGCCAGACATGTGATGGACTTGCCACAGCTCCATGTCAAAGTAGTAAATTTAACTGCCCTGCAGCCACAGAAGAAGGTGAGAGGGAGAGTTTTTTTGTGTATGACGCTCTGGTGAACCAAAACAGAAGCGCCTCCAGTTTCTCCCGGGGGAGACATAGAAAATAGAATGGCAACCTCTGTACAATCTCAATTTAAGGGTGTCAGTAGTTTTATATATGTCTCTTGGAAACATAACGCTTATGAAAGTTCTGTTTCAGCAAATGTACTTCTCTGAAAGTATTTTCTACTTTGTGACAACTGAGTCATGGTGGCTCAATTGGCGATGTTTCACGTGAATGGGAGGACAGTGTCACCTGACAACAGATCTGCACATCAAAACTGACATGTAAATCTAAATACTGAGAGATACTGTGTTGCAGGAGTCAAGAAACGGGTTCTGAGGATTCCACGAACGGCAGTACCAGCCAAAGAAACCACCTACATTTGCATGACCTTTGACTTGGATGACTCACAGGATTACCACATGATTGCCACTGAACCGGAAATAGACAATGTAGATATCATGCACCATATCATCCTTTACGGCTGTACTGATGACGGTACGTATTCATGCACGATATCATCCTTTACGGCTGTACTGATGACGGTACGTATTCATGCACCATATCATCCTTTACGGCTGTACTGATGACGGTACGTATTCATGCACCATATCATCCTTTACGGCTGTACTGACGGTACGTATTCATGCACCATATCATCCTTTACGGCTGTACTGATGACGGTACGTATGCATGCACGATATTCTTATGTATTGTAGTCGTGAGAATGGTATGTATTCTCGACCCATATTCTGTGGTCGTGCTGGTGATTTGTTTTCATGCCACGTATTCTGTTGTCGTGATGTATGTATAGATGCCACATATTCTGTTATCGTGATGGTGGTATGTATTCCTGACCCATATTCTGTGGTCGTGATGGTGGTACGTATTCTGTTGTCGTGATGATTGTATGTATTCTGTTGTGATGGTGGTATGTTTTCTGTTGTCGTGATGGTGGTATGTATTCTGTTGTTGAGATGGTGGTATGTATTCTGTTGTTGATATGGTGGTATGTATTCCTGCCACATATTCTGTTGTCGTGATGGTGGTATGTATTCTATTGTCGTGATGGTGGTATGTATTGTTGTTGAGATAGTGGTATGTATTCTGTTGTCGTGATGGTGGTATGTATTCTGTTGTGATGGTGGTATGTATTCTGTTGTCGTGATGGTGGTATGTATTCTGTTATCGTGATGGTGGTATGTATTCTGTTGTCGTGATGGTGGTATGTATTCTGTTGTTGATATGGTGGTATGTTTTCTGTTGTCGTGATGGTGGTATGTATTCTGTTGTTGAGATGGTGGTATGTATTCTGTTGTTGACATGGTGGTATGTATTCCTGCCACATATTCTGTTGTCGTGATGGTGGTATGTATTCTAATGTCGTGGTGGTGGTGTGTATTCTGTTGTTGAGATGGTGGTATGTATTCTGTTGTTGAGATGGTGGTATGTATTCTGTTGTCGTGATGGTGGTGTGTATTTTGTTGTCGTGATGGTGGTATGTATTCTGTTGTTGAGATGGTGGTATGTATTCTGTTGTTGAGATGGTGGTATGTATTCTGTTGTTGAGATGGTGGTATGTATTCTGTTGTTGAGATGGTGGTATGTATTCTGTTGTCGTGATGGTGGTATGTATTCTGTTGTCGTGATGGTGGTATGTATTCTGTTGTCGTGGTGGTGGTGTGTATTCTGTTGTTGAGATGGTGGTATGTATTCTGTTGTTGAGATGGTGGTATGTATTCTGTTGTCGTGATGGTGGTATGTATTCTGTTGTCGTGTTGGTGTGATGGTGTTGTCGTGATGGTGTTATGGTGTTGTCGTGATGGTGTTGTCGTGATGGTGGTATGTATTCATACCACGGGTCTTCAATGAATATTTCGTTAGAAAAAATGTTCGTTCCCCGTCGATATTATTCTATTTCCATTCGTGTTCATAGGCATGGCTGGCTCAGGCGTCAGAAGATTATCTGTCCAGAAAAACGTACTTCAGGCATAACCGGAAACATGTTAGTAATGATAAGGATTGTTATTTTGACCACTATTCCCGCCATATATTAAGTAGTCTATTCTTTACTATTCTGACCAATTTAGAAAATCTACACAACTGTGATCTTACAAAAATAAACTTGTTTTTTTTATTTATAATGGCGGTATGGTATCCTTCCTTGAAGCGCCCGCTATTGAAAGTCCACGAGAATGTGATATGTCTACCCCTTCTTGCGAAGAAGTAACAGGCTCGTGGGCTATTGGCGTACCTGGTGAATGTTTCTACAGAGAAGCTGGCTTCAGAATTGGCAAAACCGGCTACAAAAGGGTCCTGCTTGAGGTACACATATTTACTTGCATTCCAATTCATAACCTAATTGTCCCCTTTAAAACAGAGTGTTCCATGTCCACTTTAAGTGAATATTGAGTAAGGAACCTGAGAGTATGCCTTACTACATATTCACCATGCAAAATTTCACCGTGATATATAGCCTAGAAAGTGGTTTTACATTTTTTATCTCCATTAAATAACACTAATTGTTAGTTCCAGAGTTTTCTAAGTGGTCATTGGACCAATCAGCAAATCCAGATTGATCATGGAGATGGAACAGTCTGAAAGTTCTTATCATTGTTATAAACATACAAATGGAAAACTGGAACATTGTCTCTATTTATTATATATTTAATATAATTCTTAAGCTGTGAAACTAAAACAAAAATACAACCTGGTACGGGAGAAGTAACCCTACAATAATCGTACAATAATGATTCAGTTGCATTTCTGATACATAGAACACTCTGGCTCTGAACATAAGTACGAATTTACTTGGTCGAGTGTTAATTTCTTATTTATTGCAAGAGCTTTAACATACTTTAGGTTATTTTCCAAATTTTGTTATGCGACACATGCATGTGCATAATTCCAAAGAATTTGATCGAATAGTTTTGGAAATAGTGTTGTTTTAAACTTTAAGATCTAATTTCTCGAAAATACGTTTTTAGGACCTAGAACGCTCTGGGTTTCAGGCGTCGAAATATTCAAATGAATATGCAGCAAACTACTTTTTTTTCTTTGTTTGGTTGGTTGGTTTAGTTTCACTGGAACAACCCCCAAAAGATATCTGGACAGATGGACGGCTCAGGCTTCAGCATCTACTACACCCCCAACCTTCGCCCCTACGACGCGGGAGTCTTTTGGACAGGTGAAACCCACATTGTGATCCCACCGGGACGGAGCAGGACCGTGGTCGAATCTATGTGTCCATCACGGTGCACCAAGAAGATCCTGAAAGACACCATCTATTTGATTACAGGATTCAACCATATGCATTACAAAGGTACGTTTTCTCCTATCTGTTGCACGGGTGGTCAGTTGGTGTAGGGCACTGCCATTCATTGTGTAAAGTTGCATGGGCCTGCAAACATCCTGTCTTGTATTCAATTCCTAGATTCACTTAAAGCTATGGGCCCCATTCTTTCAGGTTATGTCACCTACAAATGGGCAGAACAACGGGTTGTGTCCTTTGGAGTTGCATTCGGTATACCGGTTGCCCCCCTTACCTGTACTAGGATCCACTGGTTTGGGGTTTCACTAAAATTAATCCATTATCTCTTGAACTATTTTACTTATTGGTTAACATCAGGGACTCAGGTTACTTTGTGAGTTCTTAAATGAAGTTGACATGATCTGCTACTGCTGAAAGTTGTTCAACGCCTTTTTGCGTGGACCTTGGAAGCATGCATTACTTATGTTATATGACGGATACTATCTGGAGAATAACAGGAACAGGCGTAGTGCTCTGGCCAGTGAACATCTTGAGTAAACCCTAAGAGCACAGCCAGAAAGATACTCAGGGCCAAATGGAATCCACGAACAAAGGGTTCCTCCAAGGCTTGTTACATAATGCAGTGCTGTGCAGTCAACAAAATAGCCTCCGTATAATAATTTACATATGCATATAGTATTATTTCACATAACTTGACTGTCCTTCCTCCAGGCATCGCACAGACAGTGGAACTCTTCAGCGGAGACACGAGAAAATATCTCACAAATGATCAAAGCTACAGCTACGACAATCCATCTGACGTGCTGTAAGATTCTTACTTGTAGTATAGTAACACCCATAGACAGAACACATGAGTATGGATAAACGTTTACTTAAAAACAATACGTTTTACTATGTTTTCTCATAGAACAGTATAGTATTACAGTACGACCCCGTTATTCGGAAAACCTCGTTTTCCGAAAGTGACAAATAATATACTTTGAACGACCACGACGTAATGGTTGTTTTAGGCAATTGCTCATCATATATATATATTACATCTGGCACTTGATTCACAGCGTCTGGCGAGGAAATGCGATATCACATATACATGTGTGATACGACCCTTGTCTAGAGAGTTAGATTTATAAAGTCTGTGTCAAGTCAAAAAGGGTGTGTAAGAAATATAGAACGTCATGCTCATGCATTTGGATTATATTGATAATACGATGTGCCGTTTGAGATTGACATCCAATGATCGGCGGAAAAACAAAGCGCCTTTGAGCAGCTGAGCTGGATATTGCCGCTATACATATATTAGCATAATAATTCCCCAGCTATCTTCAGCGTGCCAAGGTTGTTGGACAAAATCTAAAAATAAGGTTAAGTTTGTTGATGTCAAGGTACTGCTGGACGGTACAGCGATGAGAGTAAACGAGGTGAAGTCCTTCACCAATGTCTGCCCAAAGTCGGTCATTTGTGGATAAGCTTTCTGAGAAACTCCTTCGCCTGGATGAAGTCGGCTGGTCTTAAATGTGAAACTGAGGGCTTTCTTTTTGCTGCTCAGGAATTCCCACTCGCAATCGCCAAAATGTGATTCTTAAAGAAAACATCAATATGAGATGTCGACTTTGCATTGAATTCACAGAGACTGTCCAAAATCTTGTCAGCGATCGCGGTGCCTTTGGTTTGGTACCTCCTGCTATCAAGAGAGTGCGCGGGTTGTCCACTGGGAGCACAAACCTTCTGACACTCTGGGTAATGCAGAAAGCTGCAGTGTTGGGGAGTCTACATATTCTCCGGAAAGTTCTTGGTGGGTTCGACTAGGCAGCACTTCCTGGGACAAGTCCCATTCGCTGTCTGGGCTGCGTGTAGAGGGGCAAGGGCCCTCAGCTGATGATGAGCCTTACCAGCCTGACTGTGCCAGGATCACCCGAACCCTCTTTTTCATCTTAATCTGTATAACATGTAATAACATGTATTGAACTCGAAGATGTCTTGGTGTTCGAACTCTTGAGTGAGTGTGGTTTTACTCCGCCTTTATCAATATTCCATCAATATCACACACTGTACCCATGTGGGGAATCGAGCCCTTTTCTTCAGCAAGCTGAGCTGACACTACAACCACAAGGCTATCCCACCGCTCCTCTGTACGTTGAATAAACAAGGGCCAAATGCACGAGTGTGACGTTCTGGATATGTTATGTTACCTGTTGTAACTATCGACCTTCGAAGGTTATTCCTACAAACAAAAATAAAAGCTTCTCCGAGGAGCGATATAAGGAAACCTTTACATGCTTTACTTGCGCTGTGCCGATGGATCTAAATCGGTTGTATCTGATGAATGTAAACAATTGGTATTAAAATTCACCTTACTATTGAATATCTACCTCCACATCAGTCAATAGCCAATCGATCACATCAGTACGGACTTTGTGGAGATATTGCTGACTTTCTTGTTTTATATATTTCGACAGGCTTGCTTGTTTTACAGAGGAGTCAGTAAACGTTGTGAATTAGGGTGAAACCTGAGACACCGGAATCTAATTTGTACTGTCTTTGGAGTATGTGAGTGAGCTGCGCTTTAGCAATATTCCAGCAATATCACACCAGGGGACACCGGAAATGGACTTCACCCATTGTAACCGTGCTGGGAATCGAAACCGGACATTCGGGTTGACGAGCGAACGACTTCACCATAATGCTACTCTTCGCCCCGTCTTCGAAGTAAAGTTATACCTGTGGAGTACTGAATATATATGACTCAAGAAAAACCACACTTCTCTTTGTTGGCATAAGCACGTTCTTGAATAAAACAGGCATGTCAATGTGTGGTAAACTTACTCTGAGCGTGAAATAGCGTAATGTCCTGTATAACTCTTTGCCTAAAACTTTAATGGAAATTTGTCCAATCAATGAGCAAGGCTCAATCACCGTTTAATTGGTACGCAAGCAAGGGGCAGTGTGTTATATTTCTGTTAAGTTCGTCTGTCACGCGTTTTATTCCCAACATGGATACAATAGTTAAACCCCATGTACGGGTTTTGTCCATGAGGATATGAAAAGGACATTGCTAACGGTAGTGTAAGAAGACACTCACACACAGTGTTAATTGACAAAAAGTAGTCCAGGTACTTTAGAAAAGGTTGAATGTTCTCTCACCTATACTTTCACTTTCACCGTTTTATTCGCAACAGATATGATCCGCCAGTGGCCGTTCATCCTGGTGATTCCCTGAAGACGACTTGCGTATTCCGATCGGTGTCTTCTAAGACAACTACATTTTACGGTGACGCGACAAGTGACGAGATGTGTTATGGTATATTCACCTATTACCCTAAAAATGCCAGCAGGAACAACGTCTGTGTAACTTGGAAGACACTCAACCACTGTGACATGGACAGCGGAGTACTTATGGGTTGCAGCATTGCCGATTTCTTCAATAATTCACATCCCAACACGAAAATGGTTATGGACAAGGTAATCAGCAATACCTGCCAACTAGGCATATATTATTTCTGTCAATATTTACGAATATGATCGATATATTTAACTTAAAATAAATATCATTTTGAGCAGAACTGTTAATCTGCTGGACACATGTTTCAAATGACCGCCAACAATTGTGCACAATCAAATACTTTAATTTGAATCGTACCATTTAGTCCCGTGAATTTCATGTAATTAATATATTTGCCTTTGCATTTGTTTGTGACGGCTGAATGCGGTAGCCTTGTCTTGTCGCGATCCAGTGTTCCCGTCACTATGTTTTGGGGATTCATAAACACATGCCTGGGAGATTTTCGGAATCGAACAATGGACATTTTGGCAGACATTTCTCATTATTATGAATACATTTGAAGTGGCTCGTTATAGTCGCACGTCAGTGTAATCAGATCAATCTGTAAAAATAACTGTTTACATGGGTGACACTTTTATTTCGTTGCGCAGTCGCGTCCCTTCGGTAGATGGGTGAGTGAGTGAGTGAATGAGGTTAGTTTTACTCCGCTTTCAGCAACATTGCAGCAATGTCATGCTGGTGCGTCGATTGGGCAGTCTAACGGCCTGTGATTGATTCGACGTGATTTGCTGGAACTATACCCCGTGAACCTCCTGTAGACCAGGAGCACTTAGGTCTTTCCTGTCCCATCATGATCATTCGCTAAGATCTACATGGAAATACTGCTGAACACGATTCTCTTACTATACAGTCATGTGTTCATACGTATGAGTACTTTATTGTAAGTACTAAATGTATACGATCACAATTTCATTAGCTTGATGTGTTACACCACCCTTCCAACCAACCCAAGTCACAATGTTTCACCCATGCAAACAGTTATTGCGAATGTTATTTGCCTGGGGCGTTAAAAAAACATCACCCAATTATATATTGGAATATTAATTGATTTTTTTTCTGTAGGTGTTGGACAACTGCAGTCCCTACGGTGGATGTCGCGAGGAATGTCCCGCAGCTATTGCTGAGGTTGAAAAGCATCCTTGTCTTGCAAAGGGTGTAACGCAGGATTATATGCTAACCCTGAGGTCCAGAAACTATCCAGATCTCAAGACAACGCGATTTGTAGCTGCCCTTGGATCCTGTTCATGCAGGAAGGACGACAACAACGGGGACTTCCCACCTCACACTGGCGGAGCAACGTCTCATGACGTTCTTGCATCAAGTGTTGTCCTCGCATTCTCTGCAGTATTACTTTTTTAGATATCTCTGTGTGTTAATACAACCGTATATAACATGTATATCCTTCGAAACTCCGAAAGGCCCATTGTAAAATCGCTCTGAATTTTGAAGATATGTTTAGCGAAATCAATGATACATTAACATATATATCTTGAGGAGAAGGTCACAGCACATTATCATCTTTTGTGTACTTTGACATTATTAACAATACTAAACGATTGTGGTGAGTGAGTGAGTTAATATTTAACGTCACATCGGCAATATCTCAGCCATATCGTGACGAAAACACTTTATACAACAAAAAGTGAAAATATTTTGAAGATTAAAACCTGTCGACGATGGACAGTAAAAGTACTAGATAATCACAGGTATAATATAAAACTAGCGAACAAAGCTAAAACATTCCAATTAAAGAAGACAATACAATATAAAACACGGGCTATAGATCGCCAGCATCTGGAGGTAGATCACCATACTATACTAGGAACCATGGAAACGATTGTAGAAAGTCGAATAATCAATAACTGGGAACACTTTAATAGACGTTTTATTGAACACAGAACATTCATCTTATTAGGCAAGGAACAGTACAATGATTAAGCTTTGTAACTAAACAATGCATTACTAAATCATTTTAACTTAACAGCACAGGTATATACCATTCTTAGTAATCAGCACAGTTATATAATAATGTAAGTTAACAGCACAGTGATACCTTGTTTAAAATAAGCACATTGATACATTGTTTAAAATTAGCACATTGATGATATATTTTAACTTTAGAAAAGAGAGATAAGTTGTTATAACTTAACAGCCCCGTGATAAAACATCTTAAGTTAAGAACACTGTGACACGACATTCCGAGAATGTTGGGGATTTGTGAGGGTTCTGATGACATTCCATGTACCGAAAGGTGATCTTGTCTGACCCTCATGACATTTTGATATGCAAGAACTGATAACTGGATGTAGTTTTTCAAGTTGTTGCCAGCAGAATATACTCTCATTAGGTATTTCTTTATCTTCATTTTTTTAACTTTAAGTTTTACATATGAAATGTGTGTTCTTTAAACCTCTTAAAAGCGTGTCCTAAACATCTACTAAGCATCTACTGTGTATTTAGCACACAAACGATGCTGCCAGATTCGTTCACCGTTATCAAGCTACACATTGTCCAAAGGACCCGTGAAGATCCGGGGTAGAATAGGTCTTCAGCAACCCATGTGCTTGCCATAAAAGGCGACTATGCTTGTCGTAAGAGGCAACTAACGGGATCGGGTGGTCAGTTTCGCTGACCTGGTTGACACATGTCATCGGTTCCCAATTGCGCAGATCGATGCTCATGCTGTTGATCACTAGATTGTCTGGTCCAGACTCGATTATTTACAGACCGCCGCCATATAGCTGGAATATTGCTGAGTGCGGCGTAAAACTAAACTCACTCACTCACTCACGTATACTAATGTCTTGTAACCGGCGTAATAATCTAAATCGAAACTCGTTCCATGCAATAAACAAGAAGTGTTATCTATCAACTGGTATTCTTCATTAATGTCTTGACTGACCGGTGCTTAAGAACAGACCTGCTGCAACAGTTTGCTGAATAATAGCAGGTCTTTTTCCTTGCTGGAATGTCTGTTCCCTTCACCTGTTCTGACAATTTCGAACGCCTATGTCCAATGTTTGGAATATGGTGCACAGGGTAAACGATCGAAATTCAGCCCACTCCATCTCAAGGAGGGCGACACACTATTTACCAGTTACTGTGGAATAGCAAATAAACTTTAGCACAGCATTCGTCCTCATCACATCAAAAACTAAAAGAACAAGAAAACAGGAAAAATATTTTTTGATTTGGATAATGGTGAGGATTATGACAATGTCTTGTGAATAACGAATTGCGTGCTTTTGAATTTTAGTGCTGACATGTTCTGTTTTTGAATAACAGTTGTACAGACGAAAGAAGTTTACCATGACATAAACTTTGGTCCTGTCCGTGATAATACGTAAAAGACTGAAACAAACAAAAGGTTCCAGTCTGAACAACAATCTAGAAACATTTTCTGAAAGCAGAATTAAATAGTGTTACGACTGCATAACTACAGTGAAGCGCTAGCCTGGCAGATATCTTGAGATTTTACGTGCGCTTCAAATTGACATAAAGCCTACGTGTACTCACTGTTTACACTAAACAAAAAATATGCTAGCACTAGAAATAAATGTAATATGCTATTTATGATACTAATTTACTCTGAACAGAGCTCAAACATACTGTAATATAATTTTGTAATATAATCGAGTCTGGACCAGACAATCCAGTGATCAACAGTATGAGCATCGATCTGACATGTGTCAACGAAGTCAGCGAGCCTGACCACCCGATTCCGTTAGTCGCCTCTAACGACAAGCCCAGTCGCCTTTTGTGGCAAGCAAGGGTTGCTGAAGACCTATTCTATCCCGGATCTTCACGGGTCCTGCGCGGTAATGATAAACAAACCTAATGGAAACTGACATGTAAAACCTATTATAGAAACAACATCTAGGTCATGTTATAACTCATATGCATCATATACATACACTTTGGTGGCCTATTTGCACTGTTAGTGGGATGGAATCCCGGTCCTGTTGCAAGTTTGACATTGCGGCCTGTTTCCATGCGTTTTTAACTAAGGGAGGTAACACTGAGACTCTGTTAGTGAATTGCGAACTCAAAAACAAACTAAACGAAACACCACAACAGTGTAATGAATTTTATATATGCTTTTAACATTAACTCATTTGGACTTAAAATGCGTATTATGTCAGACATGATGCCGTCACTATATGGCTGGAAAAATGCCGATGTGGCGTAAAACCCAACTCAACTCATGAGCTGCATACCACATAAGGGCAGGCTCATGATACTGCTACAGGTGCTGATGATATTCACTATCAGTTACCGAAACATTTACCTTATTCCTCTTCAGAAACACTTTTAAATATACTATCCAAAAAAAGAAACGCATAGTAGTTTTGTACCTATAAATTACCAATTGTGTTCAAACAATCGTCAAAATATGTAACAAAAGTGATTTTAGACAATTATACAAGTAAAAAATCGACTTTAACTGAAAATGTTGATTTTGATGAAAATTCTAACAAGGCTTTAAGAGGCATCACCACAACGCAACAGAAATCACCTTCCAGTTGAAATTGTGCAGCAAAGAGCATGCACTGTTTGGCTGTAAAAATTCAGATTACTTTCGGAAATCGGCATTCGTTTTGAAGGAGTTTCAAGGTCAAGTCACTTCGCCACGTCTTGATGCTGCGACACTGAATATGGCCAATGAAAGAATGCACACTGGAGATTACCAATCTTCTGTTGCCAGGCATCTGAATGTTAGTCTGAGCACGGCTTGCAGCACGTTACAACCAAACAGGGATAACAAATGACCCTCCCCGTACTGGCAGACCTCGAGTCACCACTGTAGCCCAAGATCGGTACATCCGGGTACTACATTTGCGTGATCGTACTGCCACGGGTGACAGCACAGCAACCTGGACTTCGAAGGATATCCGGTCAAACTGTACGGAACAGGTTGAGGCAGATTGGACAGCCAGCCAGGAGATCCGACGTCGAGCCCGTGCTACGTCGTCGCCATGGCGCTCAACGTCTCCGTTATCTAAAGTTATCCACTTTGTTGTATAGACATGTCCTTCTTCTAAACTGATTAAAAAATGTATGTACTAAAGTCTATTTGTGGACGAGTTATACATGTTTGAAAATACAACATTTTCGCAACAGATTTCTGGGTTATACGTTTCCTTTTATGAAAAGTATATATTTGATCAGATTTGAGCAACAACTTATTTCCCTTCATCGTGGTGAAATGCTTTCGCAATCCCAGTTCCGACACCTGTCCGTGATCATTCCGATGCTCCAAATTACAGGCCTATATTTGCTTAGTAGTTGTGTTTGTAAGACCATGGAAAGAACGATTGGTCAATAACCAATTAATATGGTACTTCATAAATTCACTGTGGGTTGAGAAACAATAGAAGTTGCATAGACCATTTAATCAGATTGGAAACGTTTGTTAAGGATGCTATCATCACTAAACACACGCTTTGTCCATATTTTTCGATTTAGAAAAAAATTGTATGATACAACCTGGAAATATGGAATCTTAACAGAGCTTCATGAAATGGTGCTTAGAGGTCGCTTGCCGTATTTCATATCTCAGTCTTTAACAGATCGGCCGTTTCAGGTACGTGTGGTTTCCACCAAGTCTGATTTTTATGATCAAGACAAAGGTGTGTCACAAGGTAGCATATTATCAGTAGCGTTATTCAGTATAAAGATAAACAGCCTATCTAATGTTTTAAATGAATCCGTTGAATCATTCTTTGGAGATGATTTTAATGTGTCATGTCGAGGTAACAATATGCGGACGACTGAAAAACAGTTTCAGCTGTGTCTTAATACAATTAATGACAGGCCAGTACAAAATGGTTTCATGCTTTCAAAAGGTAATTCATTTCTGTCGGAAGTATACACAACACAGGCACACAAAATTTCATCCATCAGGCACTCGTATTAAAGTTGAAAAGGAAGTTATTTTAACAAAATTATATTTGACCAGCAGATACCTTACCTTCTTAGCACTTGTCTTGGAATTTCTCCCATTGAGAGTCTTCACGTTGAGGCTAATGAGTCATCTCTAAAACAACGCCGTATATAATTAAACCTTTCATTTCATATTCAAAATGGGTAGTACAATGTAGGTAACCTGGGAGGATACCATAATGGCAAGGTCTGACACGACGCATCCGCTCATTTCAACTGTGGTGAATCACGCAGGGTGAATGTGAAAACACCTTTCTGTCATATGCCAAACCACCAACACGTGGTGTGCAAAAGTTGTTGGTGATAGGAAAAAAAACATGTTATCAATCATTCTAAAAAATAGCACGACAATGTGTGATACTCGATTCTGATTGGCTGAGAGCTCATCAAAACCGTACTTAATTGACAGTTTAAGGACCGCTAATTAAAGTGACCGATTGACCGCGCATGAATACAATAAACTCGTTGACCTTTTTGTTTGTAAACAAACATGTCTGACATCGGAGACTTCCACCTCGGCAGCATCTTTGATGTTTTTGAACTGACAAGCGAATGGTTCGACGAATAATTTCTGGAGCCTAACGCAAATGAAGAAAATTCTACAGGTAGCGATAATTCGTTTCACATTTCCTAAATTGAAAAGTCAGCTGGCGTCAACTCGAACGCTAGGTGTATGTCTATTCGTATAAATAGGAAAGAAAAAAATGGACAGAAAATATTCCTCAATTTATCTCTTGTTTTGTACGAAATGTTTCCTTGCATAACAATAAATTATTACGAAATTTAACGGCAGTTTAATTTATTCATAAGTAAATATTTCACTCAAATTTACCATTTTACTGTTTTAGATATCAAAAATGAACCTGCTACCAAGCGTTTCAAAACAGTGACCGACAATGATCTGGAACGTATTGTTTTGGATTCGAGGAGCAAAACCACCCTTCAAACAACTGCGTGGGGAGTAAAAATCTTGAAACATAAGAGCAAAGACTATCCTTTTAAATCAACAAAATTATCAAGATTTGGCCTAACATATCCTATGATAAACGAGGGTGATGTAAATCATCTTGAACATGTTAAATAAAGTTGTTACTTACCTTTTAACAAAATGATATTAAAACATTGAAGCGCACATAAATTATATTTTTTAATTAAAATATATTTCCAGAGTGGCTACAATTTCACGAACTCTCTCCCGAGTTTGAGACACTTCCAGTTGATGAAATGAACGCTCTGCTGAAGCGATTCTACGCTGAAGTCCGAACTTCCGACGGGAATTATTATGCCAAGTCATCGTATGTGGGAATCCGAGCAGCGATCCACAGACACCTTAGACAGCCACCATTTAACATGAACATTAACATTCTTCAAGACAAAGAATTTCACTCGGCCAACGCCGTTTTTGCAGCAATGTTACAAAAAGTAAAGCAGTTTGGTCTTGATAATCCAGCACATCACAATGCCATTTCAGATGGTGATTTAGCTACCCTGTAGACCTTCAAAACAAAGTGTGGTTTGATTTGACCCTAGGGTTTGGACGAAGGGGCTGTGAGAACCAGAGGGAGTTGTCTGTTCATTCCTTTGTTGTCGAAACAGACGATGTTGGCTGTGAATTCATATTCATGGCACATAGCGAATCCACGAAAAATCATCCTGGGGGCGTCGGAGATTCCGAGTACACAAAGCCACGTATATACGCGACAGGAACTCCCCTCTGTCCTGTTGTATCCTTTCGAAAGTACATGTCCAAGTTAAATCCAGAAAGTGATGCCCTCTTTCAGCTGCCTCGTAAGAATGTGTGTGAGAATGATGACGTTTGGTACACAAGTAAGCCCCTCGGTCACAACACACTGAAAACGATGATGAAACGGATCTCGGCCAGTTGCGAGTTGAGTCGGGTCTACACATATCACTGTGTTAGACCCACCACCGTTACACTGCCTTTACATGCTTGGGTGGAAGCAAGGGAAATAGTTAAGATAACTGGGCACAAAAACTGCCAGAGTCTGTCCTCATATAACACTGATTCGTCAGCAGCGCATAGGCGCCATACTTCAAACTGGGTCTAGCGGACATGACATCAACAACACACGTCCTAACCTATCCGCTTCCGTCCCCGCCGTAATGCCCAGTCCTTCAACTTCCACTTCCACTGTGCAGGTTTCCCACATAAAAGCTGGTATGTCGGGTCTTATCCAGACTGGGAATAGTAGCGTCGTTATTAACAATGACTTCCATGAATAAAGTTAGCGGTGAGTAAACTTTGCGAATTCATAACTTGAATGGTGCGGGTCGATTGTGATACAGAAGGGGAGGTGAATAATTCACTTAAGAAAATCAAATAACTGTAGTTGCTCACAGTATAAACTGTATATTTTGTTATCTATTTATGCTACTTGTTACATACTGGTTACATACTTGTTACATACTGGAACCATACTGGTTCCTGAAATAAAGCAAATTGTGTTGTTGAAAATGTCTTATTTTGTTCATTACACAACCTGTCCCTCAACAGGACGATTCCAAGCAATTTCCAGGAAAAAGGCCACTTCACGCCTTCTGTTCTTGCGCTCCAAAGAGTGCGGTTTTAAAATGCTTATCTGTCGTGCTAGAATGAAGATAAAGATACTTTGTTTTCAATTTTGCGGTCCTTTATCGTTGATTTAAGACCGCTAACGCGTTCGGTTTTTAAATTACATTTAGCGGTCTTAAATCAACGATAAAGGAACGCAAAATTGAAAACAGAGTAGCTTTACCTTCTAATTGAGAGATAAATAATAATCATGTCACGCCTTACAAATGTTGAATGTAAAGGGGCAATCTACATGCTCCAGGCTGGCAAGTACGAAATCTGATCGTGCCAGGTCAGGACGGTCACGTGTGACGGTGACGTTACATGCCGAGGGCAATAAAAGTCGGCTAAGTCACTACTACTTCCGCGCTGCCCATCTTCGTGCCCGACGTCCTGATGTTCGGGCGATTCTGGCACAGGTAATGAACGTCTACGATTGGCACAGTTGCATCTGCGCTGGAATATCCGTGAAGGTCCGGGTTAGAATATTGATCTTCAGTAACTCATGCGTGTCGTAAGAGGCGACTAAAGGGATTGGGTGGTTAGGCTCGCCAATATTAGCAAACCCGACTCCATTGTCAGTGTACACATTGAATAAACACAGGGGATCCTTCCAAGATAAGTTAGTGTGCCCTTCCTACAAAACTATATACCTATACGATGATTGTTTCGAACACATCTCAAGACTCTGCCAATTCAAGAATTGCCCAAATCATCAACAAAGTTCCAGACCTCGAGCGTGCGGCCACCCACGTCTTGAAGAAACCTCGGCAAATGGAAACTCTACATATTTAAATTATACCGTTACAGATCTGTAGTGGATAGTCTTTAGACTTTTCTACTTCGACCAGGCTTTTACGAACTTGACATGTATATGACGGACGTATAAGGAGAAGTTAAGACAGTATAGAAGTAATAGAGATACCGGGTATCTTTTAAACCTACCCTCAATCCTTTCAGACCATCAGGAAGAATATTGTAAAGTTTCAAGCCGTGACATGAATCCGATTACTGATAGAAGACAAAAGACAAATCGGAACGATATTATATTCCCTTTCATCTCTCCCTTACTGTAACGTTAATGGCCTAAGTGAAACAATGTCCATATAAATGCAAAAAACAACAACACACACACACACACACACACACACACACAAACTTACAACAACAACAAAACAGATGCTATAAAAAGACTACACAGCGTGCAAGTTGGATATTGAATGTTAAAACAGTTGTCTAAAATGAGAGAAAATCAGAAACATCGGTATGGTCTTGAAAAACCCAAAAGCATGTTTCAATCCATAATTACAGTATCCTGGCACGTTATACAAAGCGCTAAGTCTCTGAAAACAGGACATTTTGATAGAAATAGATCACTCTGGTGCTATTGCTAGTCCCGGTGAGCTTGGAGATTCAGAACCAGTGGGAGTCCATACTGGCTTCATTTTGGACTAATGCATTGCAGAAAGTGTATGGCGGAAGGTTTGGAGCAAGAGAGAGACCACTGGCATGTCTAAGGTCCCAGCGATACACAGCGAATGTGGCTCGTACAGGGAGGGGAGCGTACTTTAAACACCCTGAATTCTTTTTGATATTAGTAGTCGTATTTTGGAAAAATAGATAATATAGATCTGTGCAAGCAAAATATATCCTTCATCCTTCACGCTATGCTGATCACAGCTGGTGACTTCATAATGTCTTTTGGAACAATGAACTTGACGACAGCCGGTTTGGTAGTGTTCATCTAGGCGAAGTCTGTCAATAATTTAGTGCTGATTTTGTGTTGTTGACGTTCATCGGCCGATGAATATAGTGATTCTCGTGAGACAATTCCACGATGTCAGTTCATACACTCTCTACTCTTGACTGAAAACGTAGTCATGCGACATACTGAAATCGGAAAATGAACGACTGTTGGCGTGATATTTATCCATCCAGGCGAGGTCACCCACTACTGTCAATATGCATATACGATTTCAAGGTTTTACGTGCAAAACCTGTTGCTAATGCATCCAGCTTGTCTACCAAGATCTATACCAATTTCTGTGCGTGTATTGAATAGCTGATAGTGACCATATGTAACTTGAAAATTCCCTCAGTGAGGTTCGACTTCTACAGAGGCCAGTTGATATTGTCGACATATTTTCTATCCCAGATATGAATCCAAATACTGGAGTATGCTGCATGATACATCCTCCAAACGCTTTTGTATGCTACTACTATTGGCTATTTGAGTTTGAAATGTCACAAACTGAGATCATCCTATCTACTGTCAATTACTAGTACTAACAATTGAAAGGAAAGCCGTCTTTGATCCAAACGCCCATGTGTTCGGGGAATTAAGATGTTTACACTAGAGTCGGATTAAATACTAGTATAGTATTTCCCAAAGTTGTGAGTGTAGTCATTAGTGAGTATAGTCATTCTGGTCAACCATTTCCTGATTTGCCTCCTCGCATTAATAAATGCACGTATTTTCGTTTTGAGGTTTGCACTCGCATTAATTAATACACGCATTAGTTTGTTGATTTACAGTAGGTATTGTCAAAATGGGGGTATATTTAGGCGGGTAACTGAAATTTGAGAAAGCTTTGTATTAGATCATGCCAGGGTTCGCAATAAAAAAAAGAGGTTATAGCAAGAATGGGCATGTTTACACTTTCCACAATGTAGAACTCATGTATCTAATTCCTGCTTGCAAGCAATAAATGGTCGGACATTTGACTAACCCTTTCCTGGCTGAGATTTTAGACCTGCACCTGAAATTATCAGTAGACGATAATGATATTATTATCTGTTGGCTTCCAAGCCATGTTGGCATACCAGAAAACAGTAGAGCTGATGCTCCAGCAAAGGCTACTCTTGAACAAACAGTAACACTCGCCAAGATTACTTATACTTATTGCAAGCATGTTATGTGTTAAAGGCAATACATTCATCAAAGTTGGCAGTAGTATTGGGATAAACAATCTACGGACAGGTTAAATGTTAATAAACCAATCATAAGTGGTAATATCATCACTGCTGACTATCGAAGACATGATGTTATTTAGAGACTATGTCGTATAGAAATTCCACATTTTATTCATTCTTTTCTTTTAAAGGGAGATGATGCTCCTATGTCTATTCCTTGTCATAAAACACATACTTTTAGATTTTGTAGATACTGCGTTCATACGTGAAACATATTTTAATGTCTCTAATTATTTATAAGAGATTTTTACACAAATTTCTAGCCAAAATATTGTAACACATTTAAAGGAAATGAAGTATATGGCAAACCTAACCCTGATCATACGAGATTTAAAGGATATTAAACTCCATGTCCTACATTCACAGCAAATATGTTTGTTGCACATGCCAGACAATGGCCAGATTTACACTCTTATGAAAAATAATTTTTTGAGATACTGTTCCTTCGTGGATGAATCAGAGTACGAAAATTGCTATATATGGTTTGAGAATATCACCCGCATTTCAGGAAAACAAACTATTTCCTTGTGGTACTAAAAGTGTAATGAAACCTAAACTTGAGTGAGTTAGTGAGTTAAGAATATGTCACATCGGTAATATTTCGGTCGTATCGTGAATAAATCATGTTATAGTTTTATAATAATTTAAAGTAAATTTTAAACACCTGTCAACATAGCACAGTGAAACAACTAGACCATCACAGATATAAATTAAATACTAGTAATTAAAACTAAAATATATCAACTATAGAAGACGATACAACATAACACCGGGCTGTAGATCGCCAACAACTTAAGATAGATGACAATACTAGGAACCATGGGGACGTACAGTACTTTGGCTACCTGCATGGGCCCTAGCTGGATTTACACCATCCCTTCACCCGCTGGCGGTTGTAGGGAAAGTTTAGCCAAAATTAAAACCACTTACGTCCCCTCTCAGGACAATAATTTTACAGTACTTTAACCCCCTTTGAGGATACAGTCCTGAACAATCTCAATTGATAATCTAAACTGCCAATTATAAAACATTTATCTATTTACAAAACGTATCAAAATTTATGTAAAATTCTATTTCTTTGAAAAAGCAATTATTGAATGATAATTAACATGATAAAAAAGATCCCTGACTGTTTTTAAATATTTGTCCCTTGAGATGGAAAAATCAATACAGACCAGCAGGTCATGCTTGACCGTGATTCTTTCATGACAAGGGATGCAAAACGGAGGATCTTCGCCGGTTAACACAGTCTTCAGTGTATCCATACTCCTCACAAAACATTATGCAGCAAGTATTTTCAGTGTCATAACTTTATCAATCTCGACAGCGATTTTTGCCGACATGTTACTGAAAGGTAAATATTTAAAGAATACATAACCTTAAGTGACTGTCAAATTGATTTATCTGATAACATTGACAGCATCACCAAAACACAACCACCCTCGGAAACGACATGCAAAATGTTTGGCATGAATGTGCTCTTCACACATGCACGCTGATCGGTGTAAACCTACCTGTAATCATTCCTCTGGTGCAAAAAAATCGGGTGCTAACTTCATTTTTATGGATGATAATGCCCATCCATTGATGATAATGCCCGTCCATGGATGATAATGCTTGAGAAAGAGTTTAAGGATGTTGTTTAAATCAACAACATCACGCATTTGGACTGGTCTGCAAGGTCACCTGATCTTCATCCCACTGAACATGCTTGGGACATTTTTTGGTAGTCGTGTTTACGGTCTCCATGATCTACCCCAGACTTGAGCAGGCGTTACAGAGAGAACGGCAGAACAGTCCACAACAGCAACCTAATTAAAGGCTCATTTGGTCAATTCAAAGACGTATAGGAGCTTGCATTTGTGCTCATGGTGGTCATATGCGTTACTGAACACTGCTTCACTGTCCAAAACTGACTTGGACCTTAATGTTAACATCTTGCTCCATCAATGCAGAACATTTTGCCCGACTGTTTGACGGGTACATGCTTTTGACGTGTAAGTCTATTATTGCTCTATACCATCTTATTTCATTTTGTTAATCTTTTGTATATATGTTTCGCCTTTCTATTGCATCATTCCATGATTTTCAATTTCAATAAATGGAAATGTAATGAGATTAAATATTTGTGTTGCTTAACTTTTTAACACTGAATTATATTTCTGCAATAGATCACAGATATCCGATCTAATAACAGCTTTATAATCAGTACATGGGATAAGAAGTGGCGTCACAGATTTGTTGAATGCTGCCTTAGCAGCAAAATCGGCCATTGTGCTACCAGAAATTCCAACATGGCAATTGTATTTCGATTAAAAGTGGATGTTTACAAAAGAGATTTTTTTTAAAGCCTGAAGGGAAGAAAGATAGTCTGAAAAGATTATTTATTGTTTGTATCTAGGGTGTTTATTAATATATTTTAAGGCTGACAATATGGCGTTTGCTTCAGCTGTGAGCTGTGATCTGGTAATCGAGAAGATATTGTTCTGGATCCAGTGAGTGGCACAAGCAACCGCGCCACCATCCTTGGACCCATCTGTAAATAAGGACTTGTATGTATTATAGTTACTTTTTAATATATTAAATTCTTGTTTATATTGTAATTTATTAGTTTCTGATTTTAATAACTTTGTCAGTGTGGATAATCTTTTGGCCTCACTAACTGCTAGATTTTCGAAGTAGCTCTCTTAGCGCTAAGATAGTCGTAAGTTAATGTTAATCTATGGCACTTACGACTATCTTAGCGCTAGGGAGAGCTTCGAAAATCTAGGCCCTGTCTCATATTGAGGAAAAATGCCATTCAACATACTTCACGAAACGATAAAATCCATACACTCAATAATTAAACGAAACATACAGTTTTGTGCTACAGTTTGCTACAGTTTGGTGCTACTTTTGGCTCCGTTGCGCTTCCAAAGTCACTGCTGAGGCTCCCCCTGACGACACAACTAAATTGCACTTTAGTGATTCTGCTCACTGAACAAGCGAGTTCCTCCATACAAGTCGATACTCTACCACTGCACCGTAACTAGCTGTCGACAACACAAACCCGTCAAAAGCTTGTCGGTGCAGCTGGACTAGCATCAACATGTGGGCTGTAAGGTAAGCTACTGCTATACAGGTGATGCGCAGTTGTACCTTTGCTTCAGACCTAACGTTCACACATCAATAACATGCACTTCTATAATGATATCATCATGCATAGAAGATATAAGGCTCTGGATGTCGACTAACAGACTAAAGTAAAACGATGACGAGACAACTCGTTATAATTTGCTCTAGACAATTGCTCTCTGGAATATTAGCCTCCACTTTACAAATCGGAGAGTGAACTGTCAATTCAAGTGACCGAACACGGAGTTTTGTAGTTATCTTCCATTCTGCTCTGAGGACTGAGGGTCATATAGATATTGTATGCATGACGGCATATTATTACGTGCGTAACATTAGTCAGATCCGACCCGACATTTGTAAAGAAGCAATAAAAACACTCATCCATGCTTTCTTCACATCTCGCCTGTATTACTGCAATTTATTGCTTTAAGAATTAAACAAACAAGGCTGATATTGCGTGTGGACAGTTTTAATGGACAAAGTATGTTGTCATGTGTAACAATATGCCAATAACATTCGACCATTTATAACTCAGACCGCATGTCAAAATAAAAGAATCTGTTTAAAACATGAAAATAAGAAAAAGCTAAAACAAATCCATGGTTCATCGTTATGCAGTCACAGTCTGGCACTTTCGTCTAATGCTCCCAAATACGTACCCCATTCAGAGCATTGTCGAGTTCCCGAGGACGTGTCGGAAGACCTGGTCTGTCAACATGTGCTCAGTTGACGATCAGGTCCAGTGATTGCACTGGGACAATGTTCTCCAGCTATTAGAAGGCATTAACCGCATTGAGGAGGTAGTGCGTTATCGTCCTTGGTATTCGGTCTGATAGCACCTGCAGACGATCGCTCGTGCACATCAAGAATGTCATCCCTGTATTGCAGTCATGTCGTCGTGCTCCACTTAAGGATATGGAGGACGGTTTATTCAGTGCTACTGAAATATGATTGAACCCTCTCCACAGCGGTCATGTTCTGCTGCGTTGGAGCTATGAAGTCTTTGTCTGTGTCAAACACTATCTGTAAAGGGTAGACAGCATACAGATAAATCCACATGTCCAACTTTTCCGAGGGCCATTTCTGAGTGTGATAGCAAACTCACTGATAACGTCTTGCTGCTATGAGAATTCTATTTCTGAACGCTGGAGGGGCGGTGGGGTAGCCTACTGGTTAAAGCGTTCGCTCGTCACGCCGAAGACCCGGGTTCGATTCCCCACATGGGCACAATGTGTAAAGCCCATTTCTTGTGTCCCAGTCCCAATTGCTGGAATACTGCTAAAAGCGGCGTAAAACCATACTCACACACTCACTCACTCTTAACGCTGGAACGTTGTCGACCACCTGCATATCGCCGGGTAAATCATCAAAGCGTCTCGTACAGACTCCAAGGCATACTGTTCATTCTTTTGCTGACACCAAAGGCGTTTACAACGTGACTTTCTTTAGACCCAGCTTCAAGCATGCCAAGACATCTGACGAATTCTTCATTATCAAAGCACCGGTTTTCAAACACCTCGTACACATTCTGCCCCTGACTGTGTGCCTCTACCCGCTCAGCACAGGATGAGGTTCAGTGGGGATTACACAGGCCAGTCATTCCGGTATATTGCAATCTTTATTTGGGGACCGTTTCTTTTAGTCCTCAAGACATAATCCTTAGAAAACGTCTACGTGTGTACTTTTATCCAAATTGCTGTTATTTAAATCGTAAAACATATAATTTGAGTGTTCATCTATACCTGTTTCATTTCCCTCCAGTCTGTCCGCTTTCCTCACATGTATTGGAGTGATCTATGGGTATGGCGGGTACAGGGACCGCATACCCAATGGCCACAACCTGACCCACCCTTGTGTGAAGGGGAGATGTGGCAGGGGATTGGGCACGTGAAACCCGCGGGTGGAGGCGACAGAAATCAGTTCGGTGTAGATTTTGCAAATCAAGGCAGAAAGGTGAGAAAATACTAACGTTTTCTTTGCTAGATAGACCTGTTGACTGGAGCATGAAAACTAGGATTTTGCTATTCACAGCAGAACTGAATGAAAATAATTAATTAGTTTGTAAAATAAAGCATTGGCTGGAAGGCTAAATGGGTTAATTACAGCTAAAGTCTACTTTTTTAGGCTATTTTCCCACTTTTGTATCTTTATCGAACCTCTCAAATATTGTTTCACGTGAAAATGAGTACGTCAACACATCCGTCAACACACCCGTGCTCGCTAGTTTTATATTCATATCTGTGAGAATATTCATATTCTCTAGTAGTTTTACTGTCCATCGTCGACAGGTTTTAATCTTACTCATGTTTTCACTTTTTATTGTATAAATTGTTTTCGTCACGATATGGCTGAGATATTGCCGATGTGACGTTAAATAGTAACTCACTCACTCACTGAACACGTTTCAGGATATTGTGACACATCTTTAAGCCAGACATGTGCTGGACTTGTCACACCTCCATGTGAAAGTAGTAAATTTTAATACATCCATCACACCCGTCAACACACCCGTCAACACACCCATTACACCCAGCCTCATAGGAACAGTTTGATCTAACTCTTTTTACAAAATTAAATAAACTGTGAAGATCGTGGCTAGATCTTCAACAACGCAAGCTTGTCGTCATAGGCGACTGTTGGAATCGGTTGGTTTTGGTTGACATATGGCATCGTATCCTAACTGCTTTGATCGATTGTCATGATGTTGATCACTTGATTGTCTGATCTCGATTATTTACCGCCGCCACGTAGCTGGAGTATTGCTGAATGTGGCCTTAAACAAAAACAAACAGAATTTGCAGCAAGTTAACTTCCCAGAGCTAGACCTTGGATAGTTTTCACTCGTTTTATGCCAAAACAGGGGCATGACAGTAACAAACCAAGGTTCACAATCGAAGCGAATCTGGCTTTTGAACTCACGCTATCTCACGTCAGTTGCTTCACCTGAGACGACTAGGTCACCCCTGTCAACATATTAGGAAGTATTTCACCGAAATCCTCTCTGTCCATACAGTGGGCTAATGTGTGTAACATGGACTCCGATGGTGATGGAATGACCAATGGTCAGGAACTGGGTGACCCCCAGTGCATCTGGACCCTTGGAGCCACGCCCACACGGACCGCTGGTCTCACACACCCAGGTATGTACATTTGTGCCCCCCAGTGTCGGTGGAGGACGGGAGTCTGGTGGTTGAGGGCACTGGTTCCAGGAATAGCGTTCCTTTGCCCCAACACGCCACTTCGCCCCTTATTTCACCTAGAGGGGTAGTAATATTGGCCCGATTCTATCAGTCGGCTGGTCACGCCAAGCCCTGTGCATGGTGAGCATGTATGCACATATTTGGAATTTTGAAATGTATGCTGTTTTGGCCATTAAGTTTTGACAATAACATAAATTAATGATTTGCTAATTTGCCTGGAGTTCAATGCCAAAAGGCGGTGGCTCATGGGCCAATGTGGTAGGATCTATCGTTTCAAGATATTTTCCTGCTTGAGTGTACCCTCCTAGTATCCCTGATGTCGTCTGTTTGAGACCAGCAGACATGAGACATCGTCTTTGTTGACACTCCATGGTGGGTGGGGAGCTAGGAGGATGAATCATATATATTTCTATCATGGCACCCCCACTTAAAAAACGCTCACCCGAATCTGATGATTTGTTCTCCTCCGGGTGATAGAGCTTCTGGTTGATCATCAATCCTGGTGAGGAACAATATCATCCATAGCTCAGTTCCATTTAAAACAAATCTTCAAGTTGTTGCAGTTCGACTTACATTACAGGTTGCTTTTACCTTATGCTCTGTGTATATTCCGCCTTCATCGGCTGTTCAACTAACCGATCTGCAAGCTCTTTATGATCAACTACCTAAACCCCGTATAACCATGGGTGATTTAAATGGCCACAACCCGCTCTGGGGTGGCATTAATACAAACACCAAAGGTAAATTACTGAAGGAATTTATTTCAAATAATGAACTATGCATATATAATGACGGCTCAAATACGTATTTACATCCTAGCAAAGGAACATATTCAGCTCTTGATTTGTCTATTACTGACTCCATCCTATTGAGTGAATTTGAATGGTCAGCCCACGACGAGTGAGTGAGTGAGTGAGTGACCATTTCCCAACAATACTAAAACCCGTGAATCCATCTGATATTCCTCCATCATCTAGATGGAGTTTTTAAAAGGCTAACATGCCTTTATATAAAATTCTCTCTGCTGACAAACTATATTTTAAACGCTAAAACTCGGCGTACTTTCAAGCAAAGTAGACGCCACTCTTGGCGAAACTACGTTTCAAAAATTAATTCGCGCACACCGATATCAAAGGTGTGGAATATGATCTAGAAGATCAAGGTAAGGGCTTTCTAAATCTAGCATTCACCATCTGAAAGATGGGACCCAATTATTGACTAATAGATCAGATATGGCAAATAAACTTGATGAAACATTGGCCAAACATTCTTCCTCATCTAATTATGTACCTGAATTCCAAAACTCCAAAATCACAAACAGCAAGAAAAGAAAGCTATTAATTTCTATTCAAATAATGGGGAAGATTACAACTAAACCTTTTCGATATCAGCTTCATACTGCTCTTGACCAAGCTCACCATACTGCTTCAGGAGCTGATAACATACATTATCAACTCCTGAAGCACTTGCCAGATTCATGTTTAGAGACGCTCTTACATATTTTTTATGATATTGTCACGTCAGGGAAATTTCCTTCCTCATGGCATGACGCTATAATAGTACCAATACCTAAACCTGGACGTGATCATACCGATCCGTCAGATTATCGACCAATTTCACTAACTAGCTGCGTTTGCAAAACGATGGAACGCATGATAAATAATCGACTAGTTTGGCACTTGGAAACAAATAACCTTATAACAGATATACAATGTGGTTTCCGTAAAAACAGATGTACTGTCGATCACTTAGTGCGTTTGAAATCATTTGTTAAAAACGCTCCATTTAATAAACAACACGCTGTGTCTATCTTTTCTTATCTTGAAAAAGCATATGACAATATGTGGAAATGTGGCATTTTAAAAGATTTACATGGCTTCGGATTGCGAGGCAGTTTGCCTGAATTTATAGCCAAATTCTTAAATGACAGACAATTTCAAGTCCGCGTGGGTTCAACCCTGTCTGATCATTATAATCAGAATCAGGGTGTCGTACAAGGCAACATGTTGCCTGTGACTTTGTTTATTATCAAGATCAACAGTTTATCAAAGGTTTTAAATGATTCAATTGATGGATCACTTTTTTGTGGATGATTTTAATATTTCTTGTCGTGGTAAAAATATGCTTACTAATTGAACGGCAACTGCAGTTGTGTTTAAATAAATGGTGTCTTGAAAACGGCGTAAAATGTTCTAAGTCAAAAACTAATTGCATACACTTTTGTAGACAATATAAGCCGCATAAGGACCCAGAACTATCTTTAAATGACACTCCCATCAAAGTTGTCAAAGAAGCCAAGTTCTTGGGCATAATTTTCGACTCCCATTTAACTTTCCTTCCGCATATCAAATACCTAAAAAAAATTAGCCTTAAAGCACTCGATTTACTGAAAGTAGTTTCTAATTCAAAGTGGGGAGGGGGATCAAACTACCCTCCTTCACCTATATAGATCATTTTTCCGCTCCAAACTTGATTATGGCTCCATCGTATATGGTGGAGCCTGCAAAAGCAACCTAAACCTATTAGATTCAGTACACCAACATGGTCTGAGACTTTGTCTTGGATCTTTTAGAACTTCTCCTGTTGACAGTCTCTACGTCGAGGCAGATGAGCCATCTCTTACACAACGCCGTAGCAAATTAGCTTTACAATATATTACAAAATTATACTCTAACGAATCTAACCCTGCACATAACTGTGTCTTCAATCCCCTCTATGAGGATTTATACAACAAGAAACCTTCTCTTGTTTTGCCTCTTGGGCTCAGAATTAAACCATTCATTTCTGTTGCCGGCATTGAGCTGGAAAACATATCTCCCTCCCGTCTTCTTTCTTCTCCTCCTTGGCAGTTTGTTAGGTCACACGTTGACCTAAGATGAATCACATTTAAAAAATCAGAAACGAATGAATTACAATATAAACAAGAATTTAATCAATTAAAAAGTAAATATAATACATACAAATCCTTATTTACAGATGGGTCTAAGGATGGTGGCGCAGTGGCTTGTGTCACTGTCATTGTATCCAGAACAATTTCCTCTCGTTTACGAGATCACAGTTTTACAGCAGAAGCCAACGCTATATTGACGGCTCTTCAATATATTATAAACATCCTAAATATAAACCATATATAATATTTTCTGACTCTCTTTCTTGCCTTCAGGCTCTTAAAAACTTATCTTGTAAACATCCACTTTTAATTAAAATAGTTGACTTATATAATGATCTGGCAACCGGCCAATACGACCATCGTCCTCTGTTGGTTACCCAGTCATGCTGGAATTTCTGGGAACACAATGGCCGATTTTGCTGCTAAGGCAGCACTCAACAAATCTGTGACACCACTTCTCATTCCATACTTTGATTACAAAGCTGTCATTAGATCGTACATCCGTGATTTAATGCAAAAGAAGTGGGACACCCACACAGCAAAAATAACTTGGTTTCCGGACAACGGAAACCTAACGGAAACAAAATGGAAACTTAAGTTTCAATTAGGTTTCCGGACTGTTTCTCTACATTTCTTTCAAGTTTCCGGAAAGCGGAAACTTACAAATTACCCAGCTTCCAGTATGGCTCCAGTGTGTTTCCGTTACCCAGTTTCCAGTATGAAATTACACCAACTATCGGTTACACCTACTAGGGTTGTCAGTCGAGATTTGAGGAGGTCATTATGCGTCGATATCGTATTGGCCATACCCGTTATACTCACAAATACGTGTTAAAGGTGAAGATCCTCCGTTTTTCATCCCTTGTGATGAGAGAACAACGGTCAAGCATGTCCTGCTTGACTGTGTTGAATTTTCCATCATAAGGGATAAATATTTCAAAGTAAAAACTGTTAAGGATCTTTTTAATAACGTTAATTATCATTTTAATATCGAATTTTTAAAAGAAATATAACTGATAGATGAATTTTGATTCATATGTTTTGTAGATAAATGCATTTTTAGTATTGGTGATTTAAATTAGAAACTGAATTTGTGAGTGGCTGTACCTTCGAAGGGTTGACATAGCGCAAACATATTGTGCTCCTGAGATGGTACTTAAGTCCCAAAACATTTCAAGTGAGTTTAAGTCTACCAGGTTCTTAATCGTAGTATTTTTGTTATTGTAATGTATGGCTAAATCTCAGCATAAACGCCAATGGCTGAAGGGATGGTGTAAATCCAGTTAGGGCCCATGAAGGTAGCAAAAGTAATGTAAGTCTTACTCTTCAAAATGTTTTCATTTTTATTGTATAAATTGTTTTCGTCACGATATGGATGCCATATTGCCGATGTGACGTTAAATATTAACTTACTCACTCACTCAGTCATTGGTCAATGACGCTTCAACAAATTGCCATGTCACCCCTCCCAGGAGGATGACAATTGGAAAAAATATTACCCGCTTCCACGGTAACCGCCTACCGGCTCGGGTGACATTGCTACAAACAGGTGTACATCAGACCGTATTAACCTCGAGAGAATCATACAACTTATACTGTGTCTTCGTCTCAAAGGTTGAAACAAATTTCAGTTATATATACATATATTACATTAATCAACAAAGTTGGTTTGAAATTACATGGAACCATTGTTTATGTTAATCTGCACTGTAATTGTGCGAGGACAGTGAGGACGAACTTCTCAATATATTTGACAGTTAATAAAGTGTAAATCACGCCTTTGTAGAAGGTTATTTATTAATTGTCCCACCACTCCGCGTTGTATACACAGATATGTGCTGTTTTATCCCACGCTAGGCTTGTATGTTTTGACAATCGGGAGGTGTCCCACCGCTTCTCTATTCATACATATATATACTCATGTTTATCCCACGCTAGCTTGTATGTTTTGACAATCGGGAGGTGTCCCACCGCTTGTCTTTTCATACATATCTATACTCATGTTTATCCCACGCTAGGCTTGTATGTTTTGACAATCGGGAGGTGTCCCATCGCTTCTCTATTCATACATATCTATACTCATGTTTATCCCAAGCTAGGCTTGTATGTTTTGACAATCGGGAGGTGTCCCACCGCTTTTCTATTCATACATATCTATACCCATGTTTATCCCACGCTAGGCTTGTATGTTTTGACAATCGGGAGGTGTCCCACCGCTTCTCTTTTCATGCATATCTATACTCATGTTTAGGTTTCTCTCTCTTAACGATCTGAAAATTGTCTCATCACTGCTCATAACAAATGTGCAGATGTACATTTTAGGATATTGCTGGATTTTATACTTTACTGTGTACATCTTGAGTTCAAACAGACTTGTATCTGCTGAAATCTGAAAGTGTCCCATTATCTGCGTACATAATGGAAGGCAGTGAATATCTTTAATGATTTGAAGGTAGTAAATTCATACATGACAGCTCACAGACTGATTTCACACTTGGCATATGTGTGATGCGGCGGCGCATGGCTTGAATGAGAAAGGGGTTTTTTTCACCTCTGTTTGTTATGTAATACTTCTACGACCACTGAACTCATTTCAATCGCCAACGGCTGAAGGGATGGTTTATATCCAACTATGGTCCATGCAGGTAGCAAAGGTACTGTAAGTCCCCATGGTCCCTGGTATGGTCATCTACCCTCAGTTGTTGGCGATCTATAGCCCATGTTTATATTGTGTTGTCCTCTGTTGTAAAGATGTTTTAGATTTAATTGCTAGTTTTACATTTATATCTGTGATGTTCTATACTGTATAGTTGTTTAAATGTCCTTGGTTGACAGGATTTTATAATCTATCTTTACTTATTGTTAATCTATAACTTGTTTAGTCACGATATGGCTGCAATATTCCCAAAGTGACTTAAAATTTTAACTCACTCGCTGAACTCATTTCAGGCTATTGTGATATATCTTCAAGCCAGACATGTGATGGACTTGTCACAGCTCCATGTGAAAGTAGTATATTTAACTGCCCTGCAGTCACAGAAAAAGGTGAGAGAGAGAGAGAGTGAGTGAGTGAGTTTATTTTTACGCCGTTTTAGCAATATTCTATTCCAGCACTATCACGGCGTGGGACACCAGAAATGGGATTCATACAATGTACCGATGTGGGGAATCGAACCCGGGTCTTCGGCGCGACGAGCGAACGCTTTAACCACTAGGCTACCCCACCGTCCGCGAGAGAGAGAGAGAGAGAGAGAGAGAGAGAGAGAGAGAGAGAGAGAGAGAGAGAGAGAGAGAGAGAGAGAGAGACAGAGACAGAGAGATTTTGTATGAGATAGTGTGTTGCAGGTGTCCAGAAACGGGTTCTGAGGTTTCCACGAACAGCAGTTCCAGCCAACAAAACCACCTACGTTTGCATGACCTTTGACCTGGATGAATCACAAGATTACCACATGATTGCCACTAAACCGGAAATTGACAACGCTGACGTCATGCACCATATTCTCTGTTTTGGCTGCCATGATGGCGGTATGTATTCATGCCACATATTCTGCGTAACAGTTGTCGTGAATGGTGCATTTATTCCTATACCATATTCTCCTTTATGGCTGTCGTGATGGTGGCATGTATTGACGCACCATATTATCCTTATATCAGGTTATAGTCATTGTGGTATACGTGTGACTATGATAACTGTCAGCTTTACAAAGCAGTTCATAGAGAATTCTTCGCCTATCCCACTTTACTGTTTAATTTTGCCAGTGACATAACATCACTGTTGACACAATAGAGACCCTGCTATATTGTCATGGTATTACTCGTTGTATATATGTACTGACGGATCATTGGTCTTCATAATATAACAACATTGTGTGTGAATACATTATCTTAAAAGAAATCATCAATGGGTAATTGAAGGAAATACGCTCGTCTCACTGTTGAAGAAGACAGGGAGATATACAGTCATAATTCACGCGTTCAGCACTTACCAAATACACAGCATGCATCGGAATGCATTATAGAAATTAGTTGATTGTTACGGTTACTGTGTTAGGAAATCAATATATTTTGTTGACATCTTGCGAAGGCAACTTTGTAAAGGGTGCAGATATTTAGGTAATAGAAAGACATCAATCCATAGTGGTCGGTTTTTACATGTGTTTACAGATATAATATACTGATACATGGTACAGATGAATCTCTTACGACAAGAATGGGTTGCTGAAGACCAATTCTAACCTGGATCTTCATCTTACTTTCACCAACAGTACAAAGCAAAACTGGTAGTTTCGCTAGAACAAATATTCGTTACATATTATTTTATTTCATTTGTGTTCGTGGCTGGCTAGGGCGTCAGAAGATGATTATCTGTCCAGAAAACCGTACTTCAGCCATAGCAGGAAGCCTCTTTATAATGATGAGGGACATGCTATTTTCATCACCACTCCCGCCATATATTGGGTATTTTATTCTTCACTATACTGACCAGTTTGGAAAACATACACAACTGTAATGTTCCAAAACTTACAATTCTTGGTTTGGTTTATAATGGTGGTATCGTATCCTTCCTTGCAGCGCCCGTCATGTCCCGTCCTGGAGACTGTGGGATGTTTTCTCCTGTTTGTCAAGACTTAATAGGCTTGTGGGGTGTTGGTCTACCTGGTCAGTGTCTCTACAAGGAAACTGGCTTCAGAATTGGCAAAACCGGCTACAAGAGGGTCCTGCTTCAGGTACACATATTTACTTACGAAAATATTCAACTGAATATACAGTAAATTATGGTTATAATGAACCAAACGGGACACTGATTTTTGTTCGATATAACTGGGGCAGGTCATAAGCATTGGTTTGATGATGTATGAAGCCAGTGTTTGGTGTGGATTGTTGGTATGTAAATACAATAATCCTGAAAGCAACTATAAACACTTTATCTCATCTCACGTGGTTGACATTTACAACTGTCGCATGTTTATGTACCGTTTTGGTATAGGTTTAAGGAATATACCAAGAGGTTAAAGCCTTGAAGGTTCGGGCACATGAACATGCGATGTCAAGGGAAAAGCAAGTCTGTCACTAAGACAAAGCTGAATCCAAAAGACTTGCATGCTGTTATGGTGACAAGAAAAGCAAATGAGTGAGTGAGTTGAGTTTTACGCCGCACTCAGCAGTATTCAAGCTATATGGCGGCGGTCTGTACATAATTGAGTCTGGACCAGACAATCCAGTGATCAACAGCACGAGCATCGATCTGTGCAATTGGGAATCGATGACATGTGTCAACCAAGTCAGCGAGCCTGACCACCCGATCCCGTTAGTCGCCTCCTACGACAAGCATTGATTACTGAAGGCCAATATTCTAACCCGGACCTTCACGGGTAAGAAAAGCAAAAGAAAGTATAGATCCTGATACCGCTTCAGACAAGGACAACAAGAAACAACCGAACTAATGCAGAAAATTGAAGTAACATTCTCAGACAAATACCAGTTCCCAAAACTCTCCCATAGTATTTCAAACCTCAGAATCACCTGCACTCTCATTTGTTTGGTTTGGATTTGGTTGTTTAACGCCTCACTCAGCAATATTCCAGCCGTATGACGGTGGTCTGTAAATGATCAAGACTCGACCAATACGCAATTGGTATTTGATGACATGTGTCAACCATGTCAGCGAGCCTGACCACAAGATCCCGTCTGGTCCCTTTTCCGACAAGCATTGGTTTGCTGAAAACCAATTCTAACCCGGATCTTCATGGGTGAGTCAGTTAAGATTTTAAGTCACATCGGCAATATTTCAGCCATATCGTGACTAAATCAACTTATAGATTTATAATAATTGAAAGTAAATTATAAACACCTGTCAACGAAGGACAGTAGACTATCACAGATATAAATTGAAACCTAGTAATTAAATCTAAAGTATTTTAACTATACATGACAATATAATATATAAACAGGCTATAGATTGCCAGCAACTGAACGTAGATCACCATACTAGGGACCATGGGGACTTACAGTGTCTTTGCTACCGGCATGGACCCCAGTTGGATTTAAACAATCCCTTCAGATGTTAGCAATTTGACAATCTAGCCATAAATTAAAATAACATATACTACAATTAAAAATAGTATTATAGTATGTTTGAATTTACTTGAATTGCTTTGGGACTTACGTACCCTCTCAGGACAATAATTTTACGATACTTTAACCCCCTTCGATGATACAGCCACTAACAATATCAGTTATTAATTTAAACTACCAATCATAAAATATTTATCTATTTACATAACATTGACACAAATTTTTTCAACAACTCTATTTAATTTTAAAATCAGTAATTAAATGACAATTAATACCATAAAGAAGATCCTTTATTGTTTTGACACTAAAATATTTCTCTCTTGTGATAGAAAAATCAATACAGTCAAGCCGGGACGTGCTTGACCGTGATTCCCTCATCATAAGGAATGCAAAACGGGGGATCCTCACTTTTAAGCAAATATTCATGCGTATATCCTGTGTGGCCAATACATCGTCGTAACTATGATGACCTCTTCAAATCTGGACAACCCAAGTAGGTGTAACCAATATGGGGTTTTATTTCATGTAATTTATTTATACCTACTTGGGTGTCCAGCTTTTTTTCTGCATCCGATAACGGACTTAAGATCTGGTGTAAGCTTTACAATCAGAGTAAGAAGTGGTGTCACAGATTTGTTGAGTGCTGCCATGTCAGCAAGATCAGCCATTCCAACATGGCTGGGTAGCCAACATAGGGCGATGTATTGGCCAGTTGCAAGACTTATAAAAGTTGAGATTATTAAAAGCACGAGTAAGGAATTGATATGTTTTGAGTGGATAATAACAGATGGATGACTGACAAAAACAACAACGCAGAAAAGACGCTCATTCACTGAAATGTTCCACAGTCAGAAAGGATCAAACACACGTGGGGTCAAATCTAAAAGTCAATATCGCGTGTGACCGCCATTTGCATTGACACATGCAGTTTAACGTCTCCTCATTGAGTCAATAAGCGTCCAAATAGAGTTCTAGAGGATGGCATTCCACTTCTGCAGTAGTGCAGCCTCAAGTTCCCGGATGTTTCGCATCTGTTGTCGCCGCAAAAGACTTTGACCAATTTCGTCCCACAAGTGTTCCATGGGGGATACATCTGGCTACTGTTCTGGCCAATGAATAACCTGGATGTGTTGCTGGGCCAGATATCGCATGGTAGGTCTTTCCCTTGACAGACATGAAGGCAGTCCTGTGATTGTAATTTATTCCACCCCAGACCATGACACTCCCACCACCCAAACGCCTGTCTGAACCACACACTCATCAGCATAACGTTCACCACGTCTACGCCAAACACGTAATCGGCCGTCAGCATTACGTAGATGAAGACGTGACTCGTCAGTGACTACCACACCATCCCATTGTTGTAACCTTTACTGAAAATGCATGCTAGCCCATTGTATAGGCTAATTACGGTGTCTGTCAGTCAGAATTGGTCAAACGTAAGGACGTCGAGCATGGAGCCCTTAAGCGTGTAGACGGCGTCGCATGGAGTCAGCGCTGATGACCCCCACGTCAACCTTGAACTAGTGCAGCGGTCCTGGCAGTCGGCAGTGTTCAATCACTGATATGGACAAGGTCAATATGGCGATCGTGATGGAGCGTCGTAACACGTTGTTGCCAAGGTCAGTGAAGGTCACGGGTGCTGCCTGTCTACTGATGTCGTCTATGAAGCCTAACGATGGTGGAGTGGCCAAGTCCAAGTTGTCGAGCAATAGCCCTGCTGCTGGTGCCAACCTGAATCATGCCTAGTGCACGTTCTCTTTCGTGAGGTGTTAACCTCGGCATCTCTGTCCTCGTTTCACAATCGTTAGTGAAGCAATGAGAATCGGTTCTCATACACCTGCTTTTAATGTCACAGTCAGTATGATTTCAGAATGAAATTCGAGCTTTTTTCATGGCGTGGCTGCATGCTATTAAACATCATTCTTGTAAACATCCACTTATAAATGAAATTATTGAATTATATACTGAACATCATTGAAAACGCACCAGTCTAAAATTGTCCATATTTTTTCATCAAGATGGATTCCAGCATGACAATGATCAATGAATATAACTAACATGAAGTCGAAGGGCATGTCCACGAGAGAGAGTCTGAAAATATCATATATTGTTTATGGTTAGGGTGTTTTTTAATATATTTAGGCGCTGTTAATATGGCATTGGTTTCTGCTGTAAAACAGGAGCAATTGTCAGTAATCTAGAAGATATTGTTCTGGATCGAATGACAGGCCACTGCGCCACCATCCTTGGATCCATCTGTAAATAGGGATTTGTATGCATTATATTTACTTTTTAATTGATTATATTCTTGTTTATATTGTAATTCATTAGTTTCCGATTTTTTAAATGTTGTCAGTGTGAGGTCAACTTTTGGCCTAACCAATTGCCAAAGGGGAGAAGAAAGCAAACAGGAAGGAGATATATTTCTAGCTCAATGCCAGCAGTGGAAATGAAAGGTTTGACTCTTAGTGCGCGAGGCGGAACAAGACACAGATTAAAGAGGATTAAAGACACAGTTAAATGTAGGATTTGACTCGTTAGAATATAGTTTTGTTATATATTGCAAGGATAATTTTATACGGCGTTGGTTAAAAGATGGCTCATCGGCCTCGACGTAAAGACTGTCAACAGGAGAAGTTCTAAAAGTCCAAAGACAAAGTCTTAGTCCTCAATGGTGGACAGAACCAAATATACTGACTCAAAAAAGAAACTTCACATTCTTTCTTCAGGGCACTATAAAAGAACAAGAGATGGTAAGATGGTTAAATTGTTATAATTTCATTGCTGAGAACTGTGTGATGTACTCGATACACTGACAGTGCCATAATCAGTTCCATTAGGCTACACCGCCGTTCCAAAACATGGGTATACAGAATGTCAAGTCACAAGAATACAAATGCGAAATTTCTCAGTTCAATATCGTGTATGGCCGCCCCGCGCATTCACCACTGACAAACACCGTCTCCTCATCGACTGCCTGATGCTTGTGAACACGTGGTTGGGGATTCTGCGCCACTGCTCTTGCAAGGCAGCGCCAAGTTCCTGCAAATTCTGAGGTTGGTTCCAAAGACCACGAAGCCTTCTCCCAAGTGCATCCCAAACGTGCTCTAATGGATTAAGGTCAGGGGACCTCGATGGCCAGTCCATGACGTTGATTCCAGCGTTTTGAAGGAAATTTCGTGTCAACATCGCGGTATGCGGCCGAGCATTATCATGCTGGAACTGTAGACCTGGGCCATGAGCCGCCATGAAAGGAACGAGTTCAGGGGTGAGCACCTGGTCGCGGTAAGCAGCAGCTGTGAGGTTTCCACGGATGACCAGAAGTCGGGAACGGTTGTTCCCACAGAAAGCACCCCACACCATGCAACTTCCGCCCCCGAATCTGTCGACTTCCTGTTCACAACATTGGGCATACCGTTCACGACGTCGTCTCCAGACTCTATGCCTGCCGTCCGCCAAACTGATGGTAAACCTGGATTCATCGCTAAAGACGACTCGATTCCAGTCTCTCTGGGTCCATCGGAGGTGACGCTGGGCCCACAGCAGACGTTGACGTTGATGAATCGGCGTCAATATTGGCCCACGATATGGACGTAGAGAATGGAGATTGGCAGCCCGCAAACGATTATGAATGGTCTGTGAGGACAGTCGCCCTCTAAACATCTCAGCCCTGGTTCGTGTAGCCGGCAGAAATCTGTCACGTAGGTGACGTAGGACGATTTGACGGTCTTCTACTCGTGACGTCACACGTGGACGACCCGACCTTGGGCGATCAGAAGTGGTGCCAGTTTGTTGTAGACGACCTCGCAAGTCATACACAGTACGTCGGCTGCATCCCATTGCTCTTGCGACGTCAATAACTGATCTTCCCCTTGCAACATGCCAACGGCACGTTCACGTTGCACATTTGACAATCGTGGCATTTCAAGTACCGTTAGAACTGTGGTTTAAATGTGTTTTTCAATTCTTGAGGCCAATGCAAACACGTGCATATGAAGAAAACTTCGATGCGAAGATCACGTGATCGACTGCACGTGCAAAACCTGATTTGGCACTAACGTCATTTGCACGACGAATGGATGGGTTTGAGTGGGTTTTGCTAACGTTTTTCTAGAGTCGACAGATAGGGATCCCATTTCGGATACATAGAAGTATCATCAGAGAAAAATTATTCATTATTTTTCAAATTACATTTTGTGAAGTTTCTTTTTTGACTCAGTATAGTTTTAGGTGCTTTTTGCAGGCTCCACCATATACGATGGAGCCTTAATCAAGTTTTACTCGCACCAGTGATCTATATAGGTGAAGGAGGGTAGTTTGATCCCCTTCCCACTTTGAATTAGAAACAACCTTTAACAAATCGAGTGCCTTCAAGCATTTAGCTTTAAGGGATTTAAAATGTGGCAGGAATGTTAAATGTGAATCGAAAATAAGACCCAAACATTTGGCCACCTTGACCACTTTGATGTGGGTGCCATTTAGAGTCTTTATGCGGTTTGTATTTACGGCAGAAATGTATATAATTAGTTTTCGATTTAGAAAATTTAAAGCCGTTTTCCAGGCAGCATTTATTTATGTTGTCAAAACACAATTGCTGTTGCCGTTCGATAGTATGCATATTTTTACCGCGACAAGAAATATTTAAATCATCCACAAATATTAATCCATCAATTGAATCATTGAAAACCGTTTCCTAATCGAAGGCCGTTTCATGTTTGGTATTCACATTACAGGAACAGAACAGAACTTTTATTACACTCAGGCCGGGATACTGAGCATAAGAAGTACAGATATACAGTGGAGAATACATGGGGTGGCGGGATGGTTTACACGGAAGATTGTAGTTTTCATGATAGTACTACAAAATATACACATTTTTTTTAAACACTAATTCGTTTACAGTTAAACAATCCGTTAAATCTTAAAACATTGGGGGTTTTTAACATAATGGCTTGGGATATAAGTTTTCCGATGGTCTTTGAAGAAAAATGTAGTGGAATTCATCGCCAACATCACACGTGTCGCAGAGGTTACACATTCTTTCTTCGAGTGGAATTTTGTGCCACTAATAGGAACGTATTGCAGAACATGTATTGTAACTTGTCACTGCCAAGATGCATCATACTGCAACCTACCTGTTTGTCGTATAATCACAGATGGCTTCTCTCTTGACAATACCCAAATATGGTGAACAGCCTAATACCAATGGGCATTACAAGTTGAACAAGCATTGTCACTAAGGTGACATAATCCCCCGCCGCAAATTATCAAATCAAACTTATAAAGTAATGAAAGTTTAAGATGAAGTTAAATGTCAACAAAAACATGACCAGTCAACCTCTCTTGATATCTTGCTCTTTAGTTGTTCAAACACACACATATTTTCAACACTGACTTTGACCTTGACATGAATGTCATAGTGTATGAAATATGCAAAACTAGTACTAAAGAAATTGCTTATTGAAAAACATTCAAGGGAGGTCTTGAAAGTCTATGAAGAAAATCCAGTGAACCGTTCTTGAAATATCTTGCTGACAATTCAGGTTAACATGCTGAAATCTTCAAAGTGTCGTCGTGACCCTACAAATCATGTGAAGGTCACCAAAATTGACTGGGCCCTGGGCCTTCCCTAGATGAAGCTTGGTGACAAATATGAAGTAAATCCACTGAATTTTGCGATATCTTGATATCATGCTGAAATCTTCAAAGTGTCGTCGTGACCCTACAAATCATGTGAAGGTCCCAAAAATCAACTGGGCCCTGCGCTTGTCCTAGATAAAGCTTGGTATTAAATATGAACAAAATCCAGTGAAGGGTTCTTGAGATAGCTACATGCAGGTTTACATGCTGAAATATTCAAAGTGTCGCCATGACCTTGAAAATTATGTGAAGGTAACCAAAATTGAATGGGCGCTGCGCCTTCCCTAGATAAAGCTTGGTATTAAATATGAACAAAATCCAGTGAAGGGGTCTTTAGATAGCTTACATGCAGGTTTACATGCTGAAATCTTCAAAGTGTCGCAGTGCCCTTGACAATTATGTGAAGGTCACCAAAATCGACTGGGCCCTGCGCCTTCCCTAGATAAAGCTTGGTACTGAATATGAAGAAAATCCAGTGAATGGTTATTGAGATAGCTTAACGTGCAGGTAAAACGTTAAAGTCCCCTAGTGACCTTGAAATGAAGGTCAAGGTCACCAAATGTGACTGGCACCTTCCTTTTACTGTGATGAACCTAGGTACCAAAATGAAAAGAATCCAGTCAACGGTTCTTAAGATATTCCAATTCGTACTTACGGACGGAGCCTAATACTATATCCCCCGCTTCGCGCTAAACGCGCGGCGGGGGATAAAAAAAAATTCTCATTCTTTTGAAGGCACCCGTTACAGGTCTTATAGACTAGTTTCAGTTCATGTGCCATGTTAATACTGGTAGAACAAGCAAAAGTAGGAAATATAATTGGTAACAACCTATTCTAGCTGCCCTGTATGAAAAAGTAGACGTTGTTCGCAATGAACCAATAACACACACATTATATGTAAACAGGAAGTTGGTATTTGATCAAAGAACATAAGAATGTGACATATGAAATGATGCCACATCAGTGTGAAATGATTACATGTGAAAGCTGAAAGGCCAGTAACCAATCATTGCCATAAAGATCAGACAGTCTAAATAGGTTGTGTGTCATTGTAAGTTTATGGATTGTTGTTCATGTTAGATTGTTCTCTAGTTGAGTCACCACAAGTTAAAGTTTGTATAGGTGTTGGCGACCTATAGCCCGTTTTAGACTCCATCTGTGATACTCTAGTTATTTTACAGTCCTTCGATGACTGATTACTTAGCAACCTAAATTTATTGTTTATGTAAGACATTTCTCGTCACTATATGGCTGAAATGTTGCCGAAGTGAGGTTAAATTTTAACTCACTCACTAATTTTTGTATATGTATTTTTGGTTTGTTTTAGTTTCACTGGAACAACCCCCACAAGATATCCGGACAGATGGACGGCTCAGGCTTCAGCATCTTCTACACCCCCAACCTCCGCCCTCACGACACGGGAGTCTTTTGGACTGGTGACAGCCACCTAGTGATCCCACCGGGACGAAGCAGGACCGTGGTCGAATCTATGTGTCCATCACGGTGCACCAAGAAGATCCTCAGAGACACCATATACCTAATTGAGGGATACGTCCATATGCATTATAAAGGTAAGTTTGCTCCTATCTGTTGAACAGTGGTCAGTTGATGTAAAGCACTGCCATTCATTGTGTAGAGTTGCATAGGCCTGCAAGCATCCTGCCTTGTGTTCGATTCCTAGATTCACCTAAAGCTATGGGCCCCATGCTTTCAGGTGATGTCACCTGTAAATGGGAAGTACAAAACGTTGTGTCCTTTGGAGTTGCATTCGGTATACTGGTTGCCCTCCTCAGTTGTATTAGGATCCACTGGTTTGAGATTTCACTAAAATGAATACATTATCCCTTATCGCGATTCGTGTACTATTTTACTAGTTGGTTAACACCAGGGACTCGGGTTACTTTGTGAGTTCTTAAATGAAGTTGACATGACCTGCTACTGCTGAAAGCTGTTCAACGCCTTTTTACTTGAACCTTGGAAGCATGCATTACGTATGTTATATGACGGAAACTATCTGGAGAAAGAGTGAGTGAGTGAGTTAAAATTTAACGTCACATCGGTAATATTTCAGCCATATAGTGATGATAAAAGGTTGACATATACATTAATTACAAGTAGTTAAATAAGTTAAGTAGTCATCGAAGGACTGTAAAATATACATCTAGAGTATCACAGATTGTGTCTAAAACTAGCTGGTAAATAAATAATGTATTCATGAAGACAATATAATATTAAAATGGGCTATAGATCGCCAGCTACCGAAGGTAGATCACCATACTAGGTGAGGTGAGGTGAAATTGGGTTTAACGTCGTTCTTGAGAATATCTCGCTCATATGATGACGTGCATGCGTGTGTATGTGTATGTGCGGCTGCTTGTACTAGCCCAGACTTAAGCTGGTTTTATAGTGCTTGCCCACTGAGATACCACGCCGCAGTGAAGCATGAATACCCCACTCAGACACATTATACTGACTCCGAGCCGACCAGTCCTTGTTGTACCCATTAATGCCGAGCGCCAGGCAGGGACCAACAAGTACCATATTTTAACGTCTTTTGGTATGACGCGGTCGGGGGTCGAACCCGCGACCTTCCGCTCTCCAGGCGGACGCTCTAAGCACTACACCACGGAGGCGGTCACCATACTAGGGACCATGGGGACTTACAGTGCCTTTGCTACCTGCATGGACATTAGCTGGACTTATACCATCCCCTCAGCCACAGGCGATTGTAGGAAAATTTAGCAGAAAATATTTGGTATGTTTAAATTTTTCTTTGTCTTGAGAATGACAGGAACACGCGTATAGCTCTGGCCAATGAACATCTTGAGTAAACCCTAAGAGCACAGCCAGAAAGATACTCAGGGCCAAATGGAATCCACGAACAAAGGGTTCCTCCAAGGCCTGTTACATAATGCAATGCTGTGCAGTCAACAAAATAGCCACCGTGTAATAATTTACATATGTCTCGTATATGTTATTATTTGACATAACTTGACTGTCCTTCCTCCAGGCATCGCACAGACAGTGGAACTCTTCAGCGGAGACACGAGAAGATATCTCACAAATGATCAAAACTATAGCTACGACAATCCAACTGACGTGCGGTAAGATTCTTACTTGTAGTAACACTCGTACAGACAGCACATGAATATGGACAAACGTTGAAAAAATTAATTTACTACTTTTTTCACAAAGAACAGTATAGTATTACAGTATGACCCCGTTATTAAAAAACCCTCATATTAACGAAGAATAAGTAACAAATAATCTATACGTTGAACGACTGTGAGGCGGTGGATGTTTTAGGCAATTGTTCATTAGGGGACGTAAGAAGTATGGAACGAGTAGTATACACGATAAGGATTCTGCATCATTTCCTCCTATGGCGTTATTTGGCATACAAAATGTCCCCAGCGATTGTTGAAAAACTGTTCAAAACGTTGCCGACCATCATTCGATGTCCCCTATGTTTTTACTCAATTATATTTTTTTTTATTTCATTTTTTAATTAATGCAAAGGTGTCCACAAGCATAAGTGGAAAAGCTTGTTTGAAGAGTGTGTGTTTGATTTCTTGTTTTACCACGTATTTTTTACCCTTTTGGCGCTTTTGATTTCACCATGATCGGCTTTTTTAATCAAATACATTTTAGGTCTTAAACTGATGTACACGGCAATTGGGTCCAATCCACTCGAATCCCCTAGTGGGTAAATGGCCCAACCGTACAAGTTGTTGGCATCGAGATAAAGAATGTGGTTGGTGGGTTTACTCGAGTCGTAACCCTCAACCTATTTATTGTTGGCTTTAGTGTATCGCTTAGCAGCCATGGAATGACTCCTTTCAGGCATTTCTCGGTAAACAAGTGCATGTCATAGTCCGTCAATGATTCCAATTTGAATCTTGTTTTCTTCAAGAGCCCATCCCAAAAGAGAACCGAGTAATACCACACTACGTCTAGGCCGTATTGTTTCGAGCACGTTTTCTGAATATCCCCAATGTATCATTCATTTCTAAACTTCTTGAGAAAGCAGTTAAACTTAGACTTCAGGAGCATTTAGTTGCCAATGATCTTCTTTACAAATACCAATCGGCCTACAGGACGGGACATGGAACAGAAACAGCCCTGAATTGTGTTCTTAATGATGTAAACATGATTGTTGACAGTGGTGATGTTTCTCTTCTGGTACTGCTCGCTCTTTCCTCGGCTTTTGATAAGGTGGATCACCAGAGATTGTTAGCACGCTTACAGTGTGAGTTTGGAGTACAAGGAACTGTTCTCACCTGGTTCAAGTCCTATCTGACGGACAAAAGACAATGTGTGATGATGAGGGACACCAAATCAGAGAACATCCAGCTGACATGTTGAGTTCCCCAGGGTTCCGTGCTTGGTCCCGTACTGTTTACTCTATATACATGTCAACTTGGAAACATCATACAAGAACACAGTGTGCCATACCACTTCTACGCTGATGATTCCCAGCTGTGGAAAGGTCTTCCTCTGGACCCTCTGTTACAACAATCAGTTGTACATAACATGGAATCATGCATTCAAGTTGTCAAGACTTGGATGGCAACTAACAAACTACAGCTGAACGACGAGAAGACAGAAGCTATAGTCGTCTAGACTCAAAAAACTTTGCGTCAATCATCTATCTGTCGGGACAGCTGACATCAAATTCTCACCGGTTGTGAGAAACCTGGGTGTTCAACTTGATTCCATCTTAACTATGACAGATCACATCAACTATCTTTGTCGTATCTGTTATTTCCATTTAAGGAATATTGGCTCCATTCGCCACCTATTGACTGTTGACGCCACATCAGCTCTTGTGAGAGCTCTCATATTTTCAAGATTGGACTACTGCAATAGTCTCATCGTTGGATGTTCCAAAGAAACTATATATAAACTGCAAAAAATTCAAAACACTGCCGCTAGAATCGTCACAAGAACCAGCCCGAAATCTTACATATCACCAGTATTGAGATCACTACACTGGCTTCACATATACAAAACTATCCATCATCAAGCTCCCGGCTATCTCAACGATCTCATTGCTGTGTTGGAACCTGCAAGAGATCTCAGATCTGCTCATCAACTACAGCTTAAATTGCTGCCATACCGTATGAAAACGTTTGGATTACGATCATTCCAAATTGCTGCTGCACGCAGGACCGTCTCAACACTTGATGCATTTAAAGCAAGCCTCAAGACTCATTTGTTCGAGAATTAGACTTTTCATCATGATGTATATATGTTTGTGTTAGCGCTTCGAGCATACATTGTTGGGTGGAGATTAGCGCATTATAAGACTTCTCATTATTATTATTATTATTAAAACATCAGCGAGCAGCAGTACGTCCGTATACAAGTACAGATCGTGGTAGTCACCTTAATGTTCACAACCAGTTTGTCCCACGCCTCAAGGGCGTGGTATTTTTGATTCAGTTAAATGACTATAAAATGATTCGATAGGAGGTAATTGTGTCTCCTTATCTAGACCAATCGTCCATGTACTCTTACGGGTAGACCCCCTTCCTTAACAAAAACGATTGCGTCGTTGTGTCAGTCTATTCATTCGTGATAGTGAAGTCATCCAGGTTGTTGGTCTTCACCAAACTATCGATGAATCTCAATCCCCCCAATGAAAACGAGATGTAATTTTCCATGTTGGGGATGCACGTTAACTTACCGTCGATTTTCGAGATGGCCTGCATGATGTGGTGAGAATCATAACCACAAAGATTATGAAACACCATGGGGATGGGGATGGTTTTGGGTTTCAAGTTACACGCAGTGAGCTGCTCCTCGGTACTGACTCATGACATGACAATGATCTCTCACCGAATCGTTTTTTAGGGGTCCCTGGCATACGTGACAATATTTAGCTCGTTGATGAGCAAACTCATCCTCTGGAGTCATACGCATAGGTAGTGTTCGCAATACTTTAATTTGCTAGTTGGCCATCAGGGCCTGCTGCCGCCTGCAGGCTTTACAATCTACAGGCCCTGAATGAAATCTGCAGGCCCATGTTGTTAAAGTCAAACCAATAGAAACAAAATAACTACACTGTACGCAGTTTCGAACTGTTTCTACAAAATCAATTAGCGAAGCCTAGGGCGCCGAGGGACGTTTTTATTCGGTAAAGACTGGTGTTGATATTCCTATGCGCAAAGCGCTGTAATACCAGGAAGTGAAACTGTAAGTTATCGAAACATGATGGATCATGGATGATTCCCGAACGCTAATAAAGAAAAACAAAATAAACTCCTCCCCAAAAAAAGAATAGAAAATAGAATTTTTTTACAAAAAACAAAGGAAGGGTTCGCGCTGAACAAGTGTTTGCCACTAAAATGGCAATGTCCCCTGCCGCTTAAGAAGAATGTAATGTTTTAACATATTTACTACTTTGTAGTGAGTAAGTGAGTTATTATTTAACGTCACATCGGCAATATTTCAGCCATATCGTGACGAGAACACTTGACATTGAAATAGAATATATATAGATAGTATAAAAACCTGCCGACAAAGGACAGTAAAGCAACTAGAGTATCACAGATATACATGTAAAACTAGTAATTGAATCTAAAACATTTTAACTATAGGGGACAACACAATATAAAAATAGGCTATAGATCACCAACAACTGAAGGTAGATCACCATACTAGGGTCCATGGGGACTTACAGTACTTTTGCTACCTGCATGGGCCCTAGCTGGATTTATATCATCCCTTCAGCCGCTGGCGATTGAAGTCAAATTTAGCCAAAATTAAAATGACAGAAATGCTACATTTAAAACAGCTGGTGAATTTAAATTTCCGTTGAAAGTTTTGGGACTTACGTACCCTCTCAGGAGGACAATAATTTTACGCTACTTCAACCCCCATTGAGGGTACAGCCACTAACAATCTCAGTTACTAATCTAAACTACCAATAATAAAATATATATCTATTTACAAATCAGTTAACAAATCTATTTTTTTTAAAAAGGCAATAATTAAATGAGAACTTATATTACTAAAAAGATCCTTCATAGTTTTTACTTTGAAATAGATATCCCTTGTGATGGAATATTCAACACAGTCAAGCAGGACATGCTTGACCGTGATTCTTTCATCACAAGGGATACAAAACGGAGGATCCTCACCTTTTAATAGGTACTCATGAGTATATCTTGTGTGGCCAATACGACATCGTCGTATGATGACCTCCTCAAATCTGGACTGACAACCCAAGGAAGGTGTCACCAATGTAGGGTTTTATTGCATGTAATTTATTAATACCTACTTGGGTGTCCCACTTCTTCTGCATCAGATCACGGATGTAAGTTCTAATGCTAGCCTTGTAATCAGAGTATGGAATTAGAAGTGGTGTCACAGATTTGTTGAGTGCTGCCTTGGCAGCAAGATCAGCCATTGTATTCCCAGAAATGCCAACGTGGCTGGGTAACCTACAAAAGACGATGTCGCATTGGCCATTAGCAAGCTCATTATACAATTCAATAATTTCTAATAAAAGTGGATGTTTACAAGAAATATTTTTAATAGCCTGAAGGCAAGAAAGTGAGTCAGAAAAGATAATATATTGTTGATATATAGGTGTTTTTTAATATAATTTAAGGCTGTTAATATGGCGTTTTCTTCTGCTGTAAAAATAGAGCTGTTATCTTGGTAAACGAGAAGAGATTGTTCTGGATCCAATGACAGTGGCACAAGCCACCGCGCCACCATCCTTGGACCCATCTGTAAATAAGGATTTATATGTATTAGATTTACTTTTTAATTGATTATATTCTTGTTTATATTGTAATTCATTAGTTTCTGCTTTTTTAAATGCTGTTAATGTTAAGTCAACTTGTGGCCTAACCAACTGCCAAGGAGGAGAAGAAAGAAGACGGGAAGGAGCTATATTTTCCAGCTCAATGCCAGCAGCAGAAATGAATGGTTTAATTCTTAAACCAAGAGGTGGAACAAGAGAAGGCTTTTTGTTGTACAAATCCTCATAAAGAGGATTAAAGACACAGTTGAATGCAGGGTTAGACTCGTTAGAATAAAGTTTTGTTATATACTGCAAGGATAATTTTATACGGCGTTGTGTAAGAGATGGTTCATCTGCCTCGACGTAGAGACTGTCAACAGGAGAAGTTCTAAAGGATCCAAGACAAAGTCTTAGACCTTGGTGATGGACAGAATCTAATAGTTTTAAGTTGCTTTTGCAGGCTCCACCATATACGATGGAGCCATAATCAAGTTTCGAGCAGACCAATGATCGATATAGGTGTAGGAGGGTAGTTTGATCCCCTCCCCACTTAGAATTGGAAACGACTTTCAACAAGTCAAGTGCCTTCAGGCATTTAGATTTAAGGGATTTAATATGTGGAAGGAAAGTTAAATGAGAGTCGAAGATTAGGCCCAAGAACTTGGCCTCCTTAACAACTTTGATGGGAGTGACATTTAAAACGAGTTCTGTGTGGTTTATATATGTGGTTTATATTTACGGCAGAAATGTATGCAATTAGTTTTTGATTTAGAAAATTTAAAGCCGTTTTCAAGTCACCATGTATTTATTTTGTTTAAACACAACTGCAGTTGCCGTTCAATAGTATGCATGTTTTTGCCACGACAAGAAATATTAAAATCATCCACAAATAATGATCCATCAATTGAATCATTGAAAACTTTTGATAAACTATTAATTTTGATACTGAATAATGTGACAGACAATATACTAACTTGTGGGAAACCCTGATCCTGATTATAATGGGCAGACAGGGTTGAACCCACTCGGACTTGAAATTGCCTGTCATATAAAAAGTTGGCTATAAATTGAGGCAAACGGCCTCGTAATCCAAAGTCATGTAAATCTTTTAAAATCCCATGTTTCCATGTTGTGTCATATGCTTTTTCTAAATCGAAAAAGATCGACACTGCATGTTGTTTGTTAACTATGGCATTCTTAATAAAAGATTCTAAATGCACTAAATGATCGATGGTACTTCTGTTTTTGCGGAAACCGCATTATGTATATTTGTTATTAGGTTATTTGTTTCCCAAAGTACCAAACAAGGCGGTTATTTTATCATGCGTTCCATGGTCTTTCAAACACAGCTAGTTAGTGAAATTGGCCTATAATTGGAAGATCAGTATGATCACGTCCAGATTTTGGGATGGGAACAATTATAGCATCCCTCCACGACGAAGGAAAGTTTCCAGAGAGCATCTCTAAACATGAGCGTCTCTCTGGTAAGTGTTTCAGGAGTTGATAATGTATGTTATCAGCTCCTGTAGCAGTATTGTGGGCCTGGTCAAGAGCAGTATGAAGCTTGTGTATCGAAAATGTTTCGTTGTAATCTTCCCCATTATCCGAATTGTAATTTATAGCTTTCTTTTCTTGCTGTGTTTGATATTTTTGGAACCCAGGCACATAATTAGATGAGGAAGAATGTTTGGCTAACGTCTCACCAAGTTTATTTGCAATATCTGATTTATTGGTCAATAATTGGTTCCCATCTTTTAGATGGTTAATGCTGGATTTAGAGCCCTTACCCTTGATTTTCAGGATCATATTCCACACCTTCGATATGGGTGTGCGCGAATTAATTTTTGACATATAGTTTCGCCAAGATTGGCGTTTACTTTGCTTGAAAGAACGTCGTGCTTTGGCGTTTAAAATTTTAAATTTGTCCAAATTGTGGACCATAGGATGGCGACGGAAATAGTGCTCGGCTTTCTTCCGTGCCTTCCTAGCTTGTTTGCAATCATTGTTAAACCATGGTTTTCGTATGTGTGGATTTGTAGAGGACTTAGGAATACATTCATCGGCAATTTTATTCAGTTCATCAGAGAATAGTTGGACAGGGACAGCAACATCTATAAACAGTTCCGGTTTTAAGTTGTTTGATGCAAGTATTTCAAATAAAGGCCAGTTGGCCTTAGTAAAGTTCCATCTTGACAATGGAGGAACATCAGATGGAGTTATGGCTTTCAGAATGGTCGGAAAATGGTCACTTCCACACAGGTCGTCATGGACTGACCTATTCAAACTCATTCAGCAGGTTAGAGTTGGTAATTGATAAATCAAGGGAAGAATATGTTCCTGTACCAGGATGTAAATAGGTGTGGGAATTATCATTAAAGATACATACATTGTTATTAGAAACAAAAGTCTTCCAGTATTTTCCCTTTTGTGTTTGTATGTGTACCTCCCCAGAGAGGGTTGTGGCCATTCAAATCACCCATGATGATACAGGGCTTGGGAGAGTTGGAGATCAACAAGCTGTGCAGAGGAGGAAGGAGGAAATAGAGAGAGCACAAAGTAAAAACAATGTGCATGGTCACACGAACAGCACCAGCCTGAAGTGTTGTATTCAGAGTAACAGGACTGTGTATTATACCCTGCCTGATTAATATGGAAGATCCTCCAGTGGCTTTTGGCCCCGTAGGAGAAAAGAAGTTGTAGGAAGAATATTGTCTTACATCAATTTGATCTGTTTCCTTGAAAAATGTTTCTTGTAGACAAAATACCGATGGTTTAAAATCTTGTATAAGTAACTGTATATCTTTGAAAAATATTGGAAGTGAAATTTAGAGATCGTGAGCGGGAGGGAGGTACAATTCCAGTGATTCACGATTATTGTATTATGAACCCCTGTATGGGTTGAGAGTCTGTGTGAGACGAAGATGTTACTTTTTTCTCTGAACCGGCTCTTTTCTGTGGTTCTGGCACCTGTATGGGTTGAGTGAGTTTAATGAACCGGCTGAATATGGTCTGTTTTGAGCCAAGAAATAACTGTTTGGCAGGAAACTCATACAGTAGGAACTTTAGTAACAAGAGCAGGTGAGGAAATCGCAGCTGAATAGGTTTTGTAGACAGGTTCTGACCAATAGATGGTACCAACCTTTTAGCTTCTTGATAAGTGATGTTATTCGTGTGTTTTATCTTTAGGATATTGGTCTCATGGGGGAAAATTGGACATGATTTTGAGGAAGCCATGTGCTGTCCGCCGCAGTTGACACACTTGATGTTGTCTGTACACTCTGAGCTCTCATGAGCACCACCACAGCGGGAGCATGTTGACATGCCACGGCAACATTTGGAACTGTGTCCAAACTTTGACAGTTGTAACAACTTAGTGGGTTAGGTAGGTATATATACCTCCACACTGATGTTGAAGTAGCCGGCTTTAATAGATTTAGGAAGAACTGGAAGTGAGAAGGTGAAAAGATAGGTGTTAGTTTGCTAATAGCACCATCATGTTGTTTCTTTGTAAACCGCCTGACAACAGTCACTCCTTGTCTTTTCAATTCAGCAGCGATTTCCTCTTCGCTCATGTCAGTCAAGCAACGAGCACGGTCTCTGATAATTCGTCGAGTAGAATTCAGTGTTTTGTGCACCGACACAACAACTTTGGTGTTAACAAACTGTTTTAAGGACAGCAGGTTAACAGACTGTTGCCGCATTGTACATTCCACTCAGGAGTGAACCACCTCGAAGAAGCGAACATTTTTCACAGCACCACATACACCTTGAATGCCCTTGGAAATAGCAAAAGGGTTCAATTTTAGAGTGTCCCCATCAGCAGGAGCAATGACAACAAACTTTGGCCAAGAATCTATGACGGTAGGGAGATACATCATCATCAGATGATAAAGCCTCAACATGTCGACGTTTGTTTTGTTTTGCGGAACCAGAAGAATTGTTTTGAGACATCATAGAATTTATATGGTTCAGCACTCCTGTTCCCCACCCGTCATCGAGTGTCAACAAAAACGGTGTCACAGGGGAAACCACACTGCAACACCAGGGCTACAGGGGTGTTTAACTCCAGAAATAGAGACATGAAAATCTGAAGTCACTAAAAGAAGAAATGTCAGGCTGGTTCGGCCCATGGCATTTTCCTTAAAGAAACACAGAAATCAGAGGTCTGTATAACCAGATTGGCCCATGAGCCACCGCCTTCTGGCAAAGGACTCTAGGCAGTTTCATAGATACATGCAATTATATGATTTGATTTAAAGAGCCAAGACCAAATAATATGTTAAATATGTGCAGAAATACTCTCCATGCACAGGGCCTGGCGTGACCAGCCGATTGGTAGAACCGGGCCCATTCTACCACCCGTCTAGGTGAAGTATGGGTCGAAGTGGTGTGTTGGGCAAAAGGAACACTGTTCCTGGCTCCTGTGCCCTCAACCACCAGAATCCCGTCCTCCACCGACACAGGGGCGCAACCCACGGCAAACGGGTTGGTGGACCAAATATACCTCCGGGTCCACAACAGGGGGTTGAAGAGCGCTTAGTGTTACCCAGCACCCACCACGAGGAGGTGGCTCTTCACGGGTGCCTACTACTTTGTATCTTTCGGTAACATACAAGATGCCTGGAATGATTGGTGTCTTCATAATCACCCAATGTAGGCTGTCGACATAATTGAAGATATTTGGTGCATTGTTTTATGAGATATCGCATATCGCATTAGTGGTCAAAGTGTCGTGGTGACTTTGAAGATAAGGTCAAGGTCACCCAAATCCACTGGTCGTCTGTGGAATCCCCCAGTGTAGGCTGTCACCAAATTTGAATACATTGGGTGCAACAGTTCATGAGAAATCGCGTTAACAAGAATCGGGATGCACGTACGGACACTGCTGAACAAATAGTCTCCGTTCCACGTTGCGGCAGGGGACAAAAATGACAGATAACTTACTGAAGGCCATAAGGGCCAGTAGATATTTGAAACTGCCGGCCCGATACAATAACAACCGGCGCTGGGCCTCCGGGCCGGCGATTATTTCGAATGCTACGCACAGGCATAATATTTGATAAAGTCTCCCTGATAATTTTCTCTTCGTGTTGAAAACAGGTGAGAAACTTTACAGCAGTGTCATGACCTCGGTAGATCATGTTTTTTATAGTCTGTCCATCACATCTAACTACAACGTACACGAACCTGCAAGCTTTGTCTTCTTGTGTTTTATAAGTGAAACCTTCTTCGGTAGTGGTAGGTCTCTTGGGGGTCAATATTTTTTATGAGGGATTCGAAGTCGGCATAGGGCATGGGCATTTGTGTGTTATGATTGATAAATCTGAGAATGTTTTTATTTTCCTCCGGCATGATGATTCTAATGGCGGTCTGTCCCACCAATCTTCTTTGTATGCTTCTAAAAGATCAAGTCTACTGTGACCATGCAGTCATCGTTCGCAGAAGTACATTTTACCTTTATATTTCAATTGATCTCTTAAAAGTCTGCTCAGACTTTCAATCTGTGTATAGTGAAATTGATCCTTTTTTTCGGTCATAAATAAATTGATCCTACATACGTCAATTGGAGCATCACTTATTAGGTGTACAATCGTTTGATTACCTTCGTGTCCAAGGAACTAAACAACCATTTGGAATCGGTTCCAATCGACTACTTTACAAAATATGGAATTCAGAGAAGATATGCAAATACTACAGAACCCATTTCCTCCCCAACTATGCAGATAGCTCTGACCTCGCCCGCTAGCGATATAGCTCCAAATCCGACAATACAAGACTTCTACGATTGTCTTGGGAGAATCGAAGCCTGTGTGGAGCAAACCACGATGATGTTGTCGGCTCGTGCGGAGCAAACCATGACTATGTGGTCAACATCTTGTCTGTGCTGAACGATGACGACGACGAACTCCACGAGGAAATAGAAAGCATTGAGGAAGAGATCCATCTGGACATGCAGAAGGTGGGGTTAGATGCTAGAATCGACCCAAAAGTGGACATACCTTTCCCTAGCCTCCGTGTTACTCTGGAAGGTCGTCCACACGACCTGGAAACACTGCACACCGGGCGACACACCGGTCGGCCGGACAGGCCGACGAGAAACACCAAAACCAGTTTTGACGACCAAACCTGAGCATCCCTTCTACATGGAGTAGACAAAAGTGTGTTTTTATATATATGTTTGTATGTATGTTTGTATGTGGGGTTTGGTTTGTTTTGGACAAGATAGAAGCTATACAGATAATTTGACTCTCTCTCTCAAAATGGGCGACACATTTTAAACATAGAGGACATCGAACCATGGTCGGCAACGTTTTTCACAATTTTTCAACCATCGGTGGGGACATTTTTTATGCCAAATAACGCCATAGGAGGAAGTGATGCAGAATCCCTATCGTGCATACTACTGAACGTCATACTCATGCATTTGGACCTTATGTATTGAACTCGAAGAAGTCTTGGTGTTCGGAGCCGTTCGGTCTCTCCAACCTTGACATCATTACGTTGAGTGAGTGAATATGGGTTTTACACCACTTTTTCCCATATTCCAGCAATATCACTGTGGCGAAAAACCAGAAATGGACTTCATACACTGTACCCATGTGGGGAATCGAACCCGGGTCTTCAGCGTTACTAGCGGATGTTTGAACCATACGGTTACCCCCAGAGCCCCTCTTAATGTTGATAAAATGAGGGCCAAATGAACAAGTAGGACGTTCTGGATATGCATGACATGTTCCCTGTAATAGCCATCGACTTCCAATGTATATTCTCATGCTGTTGATCACTGGATTGTCGGATCCAGACTCGATCATTTACAGACTGGCGACATATAGCTGTAATATTGATGAGTGCAGCGTAAAACTAAACTCACTCACTCTAAGTTTATTCATTTAAATGCCCCGAGGAGCGATATTAGTAAACCTTTACTTGCACGTCACCGAGGCAACTAAGTTGGTTGTATCTGATGAAATTTGGTATTAAAATTCACCTTGCTATTTAATATCTCCCTTCAGTCGATAACCAATCGATTAAATTAGTAGTGCATTTGTGGTGATATTGCTGACTTGTGTTGTCTTTGAAGTAATTTAGTGAGTTGGTTGTTTTAACGCCGCTTTAGCAATATTCCAGCAATTTCCCACCAGGGGACACTGGAAATGGACTTCACACATTGTAACCGTGCTGGGAATCCAAACCGGACAGACGGGTGACGACTGAACTTCTCTCCGCCCCGTGATTTCCTGTCTTACTTCTTACCTAAGAGAGATCTGTCACTTAAATGAGGAAGTCGATAACACCCTTTTGATTTGTATTGAAACAGGTAAAGGGAATGTAAGAACACACAATGTGTCCTGCCAAAAAGTAGTACGGCTACCTTAGAAAAGTTTGAATGTTCTTTCACCTGCACTTTCACGTTCACCGTTTTATTCACAACAGATATGATCCCCCATTGGCTGTTCGACCTGGCGATTCCCTGAAGACGAGTTGCGTATTCCGATCCGTGTCTTCTACGAAAACTACATTCTACGGTTTAGCTACAAGTGACGAGATGTGTTTTGGTATGTTCGTCTATTACCCTAAAAGTGTCATCAGGAACAACGTCTGTGTAACTTGGAAGACTCTCAACCTCTGTGACATGATCAACGGAGTACTTATGGGTTGCAGGATTGCCGATTTCTGCAATAATTCACATCCCAACACGAAAATGGTTATGGACAAGGTAAGCTGCAATACCTGCCAAAAAGGCATATATTATTTCTGTCAATATTTGCGACTTTAACTTCATATTTAACTTCAAATGAATATCTTTTGGAGCAGAACTGTGATTGTGTAGAATCTGCTTGTGCTGGAAACAAGTTTCATCTTAACGACAAATATTGTGTACAATATGATACTTTAATTTGAATCGTACCATTTAGTCCCGTGAATTTCAGGTAAATAACTGACTTGACTTTGCATTTGTGCCATACTTATACTTATCCCCTCTTACCATGACTCTGGTTTGGGGATTCATAAATATCGGAAGCGAACAATGGACTCTTTTAGCAGAGATTTCTAATACTTATGAAAAACATATTTGAAGTGGCTGGTTATGGATTACATCAGTGTAATCAGATCAATCTGTATTGTTACCTGTTTGCATGGGTGATGCAGTCAACTTTCAATTTGCTGCGCAGTCACCTTGGGTGAGTGAGTGAATAAGTGATTGAGAGTTTAGTTTACTCCGCTTTGAGTAACATTCCAGTAATATCGGCGCGTCAATTGGGCAGATCTGTGACCATTACTAAATTTTATATTGGAAAATAAACTGATCATAATGCACCAGAGATGTTTCACATTGCCCTGTATATTTTCTATAGGTGTTGCATAACTGCAGTCCCTACGGTGGATGTCTCGAGGAATGTCCCGCAGCTATTGCTGAGGCGGAGAAGCATCCTTGTCTTGCCAAGGGTGTATTGCAGGAGTACCTGCTAACCGTGAAGTTCAGTAAAAATCCAGATCTCAAGACAAAGCAATTTGTAGCTGCCCTTATGTCCTGTTCATTCGGGAAGGACGAAAACAACAACGGGAACTTCCCAACTCACACTGGCGGAAAAACGTATCTTTACTTTCTTGTGTCAACTGGTGTTCTCGCAATTTGTGTAGTAGTACTATTGTATATATATTTGGGTGATAATACCACCGTATCTAACATGTATATTCTTCGGAACTCCCAAAGGCTCACTGTAAAATCGTACTGACTGTTTGAAGATATGTTTCTATGATAAATGAGATACAAATAAAAGACAAATTGGATGTGAAACAATTTCCAAATGTTATCAAAACATCATTTTACAGGTTTGAATAATGTAATAAATTTATAACAAATCATATACTAGTTCTTATTACTTAATTCATCACTGATGTATAATATATTTATTGAATAAAGTTTGTCATTTATTTCGTAATCTTATCATATGTGAAGCAAAAGAATGACTTTCCTGAAAATAAACATTTGCAAATATTTACTTCAAGTTGCCACCACGTTCTTGCTAGTCAAGCTAATGTAAACGTTTACTACCCTTCTTAGTTGACTTCCACTTTATAGTCTACGGATGTATCAATACAGAATCTAGTGACATCTTTAAATGACAGTTATCTATTTACTTTATCCATTCATCCCTCAGACATTCACTGTCAGAATGTCACAACTTGCCGATAATACCTCAACCGAGATAGCAATACGCAGCCAATCCGATTTCAGGAATGTTACACATGCTACCGAAGTGTTTGACCCAATATGTTCAACCAATCAGGATTGAGGATGACCATATTTTTTTAAATAAATTAACTTTCACATTGTTTTGACTAACCTTGGAAGGGAGGTTACTCTTACAATGTTTTGTTTACAAGATTACACGAGATAAACATGAAATAAGAAATTTTATATCCATATTAGTACTGTGATAACTTCAGGAAAGATGGACACAGGTTTGTACATTTTATCGTCCATCAAGAAAATACTTAATAGTCAATTACTTGATACGTCCCTTGTCGTATTTCTTTCCAACCACCAATGTCAAAATACATTTTTACAAAATGACAAGAAAAAACACTAGACCAAAGTTTATATTGCATGTTTGTGTCCCCTTGGATTAAAATGAACTATCAATTGCACTCATCGTCATGCCACATATTTGTATTTGGAGTGCACTATTTCTATGTATGGGATTTAAAGTTAAAAATAATCAAACTGAATTAACCTACCTCTGCGGAGTCACTTTGGTGTGGGGGCGGTGGGGTAGTCTAGTGGTTAAAGCGTTTCCTCGTCACTCCGAAGGTCCGAGTTCGATTCCCCACATGGGTACAATGTGTGAAGCCCATTTCGGGTGTCCCCCGCCATGATATTGCTACAATATTGCTAAAAGTGGCATAAAACTAAACTCACTCACTCACTTTGATGTGAGTCAGATGTGTCAGGGTCGGGAGAAGTGGGTTCTGCATCCGGCTCTGCTGATCACAGCTGGTGACTTAAACAATGCATTTGACGACAGACGGCTTGGTAGTGTTGTTTTGGGCGAGGTCTGTCAATATTGTAGTAATGATGCTGTATTGTTGACGTTCATCGGCTGATGAAGATGCTGATTCGCGTCTTGGCAATTCCCTCACTGAGGTGCGACTGCTGCAAAGGCCAGTTGATATTGGAGACATACATTGTGTTAGCATGAAGACTGTAATAGCTTTAATAAATGACCTACAATCCATATCATGGGACTTGCCACGCATATATTCATTAACCTTTCTCACACTTTCACAAATATGTTGGACAACCTGGTACAGAATTGCTTTTCAGCAACCCATGTTGTCATAAGAGGGTGAGCGGATAGTCCTTCTCACTTACTTTGATATCATCCAGGGAGATTAAGTGCCCGATACTAATATCAAGACAAAGATGATGTTATATAACTAATAGTTAGATATGGTAATGATAAAGGTCAGGTCATGATATGTTTTGAACTCACAATTGTGAATTGTGTGGAAAAGTGGATCACCACGCCATACATTGCCAGTTACGTCATTAGGTCACTGACATGGACCGCCATATTGCTGGACTAATTCACCGACATGGATTCTTCACGCTAGCGAGCCATTCTCCGTAATATATTACTGAATCACTGAAATAAATGCTAATTTCTGTTAAGATGGTACCTGATATTCACCTGTGATTGCCATACATCTTATGACTTAGCTTATCAGTTTAGTGACGACCACCAGTCCTCAGCTGTTTATTATACCCCGCAACAACGAAGTTGCGGGGTATATAGACACGAGTTCCGTCCGTCCGTCCGTCCGTCACACTTTGTCCGAAGCATATCTCCTTAACTACTCGTGATAGCTTAACCAAACTGGGTACATATGTTAACCATGATCCCTAGATGTGCCTTGTGGGGGTTAGACCCAGATGCGAATTTTATTTTTGCGGTTTCCATGGAAACATGACTTAGGCTTTGACTATGAGGATGTCAAAGAGAAAAAGCAATTTCTCCACTGCGGACATAGAGATCATTGTCTGGCGTGGAGAGTAATTTTGAAACGCTGAACGCCTTACAAATACGGTTACCAACAATGTAAAGAAGAAGATCGGGAAAAATATCACTACGAAGTAAGTTCAATTGTTCAAACGCCATGTTACATGAAACTCTCATAAAATCTAAATCCGGCCTAATTTGTATTTTCACACAACAAGCTATACAATGTAGAAATAGTATAATTATACCAAATTAATTCATTCGTTTATTGATTGTTTTCTTTGTTTTCTCGTGAAAACATTATCCACTCATTTTCACAGCTGAACCCAAAATATATTATCGAATAATCTTCCCAAACTAAGACAATTAATAATGACTGTAATGATAATGATAATCATGATATCATATTTACAATATCAGACTTAATGCAACTGGTGACATAACAAGGAATGAACAGGATGTCCGAAAGAAATGGACAGATATGAAGGCATGTGCCAAATAATCAGTGTCCGCCAGGAGGCTGAATGCTAAGAAAACTGGTGGTGGACCACTCTTTGATTATCTTACTGTAATGGAAAAGGGTAAATAAATACAAAGCATTTCTTTTTGTAATGATTACAACAAACTGCTTCAGTGAGTAACTGACAAAGTATTTTTACAAAGGATCTTGAAACATATTGGGTTTGAGTAACACTAGACATCATGATTAATGAAAATTAATGTGTTTGCGCTAGGAAACTCAAAACATATCTATAATAATAGTAATAGAGCTACCATTTCCTTCTTTTATTAGATTCTACAATTAATTCCTGCCTCTGCTATTGAGGGGATTCCAGGAGGCATGGAAACATTTGGTAATGATGAGACTTTCTTCATGTTGTTCATGTACATGTGTATTAAAGCTAATGAAATATGTAGTTTAATCAAGTTCTAAATTCATGTCAAAGTTACTGTATGAAATGTTGATAGTGTTTATTTATGACACCACATATGACAATTGTTTTCTTCTTTGACAGTCTTCAGCATGATTCCATCTCTTGCTGATGAAGCTGTAGATACAACATTTCTATTTGGTAAATACTGGTAAAAACCCATTTCTTTGTTTTGAAGATGCAAAAATATTTTATTTTGCAAAAATTCAAAACCTACTACTTTTCATTTTAAAGTTTAAGTTCATGTCTAACATAACAAATATCACACTGTGTCATACTGCAAACATAATTCCTCATAGTCAAGTTTGGATTGCATAAACTCTTCATATTTCAATAACCAGTCTCAATATGCACTTTGTACACAAGTGTAGTCATCTTCATTCTGCATAAGACAATCAATTTGTTCTTCTATAATATTCAACTTCTTACTGATGCCACGTATATTCTTTTCTTTCGATTCCATACTGTACTGAAGACCTTTGTCTGTCATGTTTCTAATCCTAGCCCCTGCTCTACCATCAGTACTTGTGAGATCATCATCGGTCTGACTCTGAGCGTTTCTTTCGTTGATACTTATATTTGGGTAAACATCAATATTTGTAGTTCAAAGAATCAGTTTCATTCATTTCTCTCTCTCTCTCTCTCTCTGGAGTTCATATTCATATTGACAGGTCAATAGTTGTAGTTCAAAAAATTGCTTTTATTCTTTTCTTCTAAGTTCATCATATTCATATTGAAACGTCAATATTTGTAGTTTGAAAGCAGATTCGGGTCAATTCAATGCAAGTGTCCTTGCTATAGATTGACGGCAATAAAGAAATAAGGGAATCTGTAGTTCCATATAATGTTATCAGTATCGCAACATTAACATTCTCAACTTCATCAATAAAGATACACTTTTGACAAAGATTTACATTTCTAACCACCTGCAGTGATGAATAATGTTAAAATCAACTTACATGACTACTTTTTCAGTAACTAACCCTTATTGCTTGTTAAATTATTGACTTTGAAAGTTCTAACAAACGATGCCCTGAGAAAATCTATTTTTAGAACTCGTGCAAAGCGAGCGAGTTTGGAATGCAGCAAACAGTATTGAAAACGTGTGAAACGCACAAATATCATTACTTCATATTGCAGAAATGCTGCTGATAGATTCATTGCCTATTACACAAAGTGCTGACAAGCAGAAAATGTCAAAGTTATTCATGCCGTTTGTAGACCATCTGCTCTCCGACAAGAAACGCTCACATGGCAATCAGGCGACATACTGCACTCGAATCACATCACTACCAGAAGTTATCTCCCCTTGACACCACTAAATGCAACCCGCTAAAATATTTAACGACAAACAAAAGTATAGGCGTTTCTGTCAACCATAACATATTTCATACAAACCCACAAAACAAATAAATTCAAAATAAATACAGTTTCGGCCGTAACAATTGTATTGGAGCGCAATAGGGTATCATTAGCTTATTCTAAAATGTACTGTTCATTACGTCATTCTGCACGTAACTGTCGAATTGAATGTCCATCATACTTCCGGTGGAGTACTAGGTTAGATTATGACATTAGGAAGCGATTGTACATCATTAAACTAGTTCCCGGGTATATAGAGAATACGTTTATTACCTTACCGTCAGAATAAAATATGTGCGTAAGCCCTATAGTTGTTAGAATCGTCAAACTGCGTAGGGATGACAGGTTGTTTTATGGGCGCTGCCATCTTTGTTTACGAATCTCTCGCATGGTCATATGATCACTGCAGAAGTGTGCATTTCGATTGTGACGTCATTGTAATTAAGGATAAAGGGTAGACGCTACCGTAAATCTGCCTGCATTTTCTGGAAGCCTTGAGCAGCTAAGCATCTCTCCACCAGAAAAAAGCAAAGTGAAGAGGTGATCGAGGATGGCAGAACATTCACCAGGACTTATTATATTTTATATAAGTAATTTGTAAATATTAACCAGGACTTATAAGAATTATTAATAATGAATTTGGGGAATTTCTAATAAGGGTTATCAGTCAGTTGGCACTGTACTGTAGGCGAGGCTTGGGGAAGCTCTGTGGGCTAAAGCACATACATTTGTGCAAAAGAAACATCATTTCTTTACTTCTCAGTGGTTACTAGACCTTTCAAAAATCGGCAGACTTTTGTCTGCGGTCCCTAAAGTAGTCGGAATGTTCAGCCTAAAAGACCTTTGTATTTTCCTTATAAGATCCTGCTTCCTGCCGGGGACATTCTGTCGCCGGCTGGATAAATATTAACTGACGGTATAGATTGATTGATCCTGGTTAATTTCGTGAGATGATGATATGGCGATGTCTGCCATTTTGGATATCGTAGGCCCCGGAAATGACGTTTGAGTTAACTCCCCTTGGGTAACAAATGGACGTAACCTAGTTTTCGGAAAGGACAATAGGGAAATGTGTTTTCAACTAGGCACTCAGTTTGAATTGTTATTTCTTATGTAGGAACGTATTGCTTTTCAAATAAAAATAAACGCTGTAAATTTCACATTTGATAACTGCAGACCATTCTATTTAAACAAGAAAATGATTATCAGTATTATTAACATTTCAACACATTAAACATCACTGTAGCAGGTATTACACAAAGTGGCTCTCTCCGAAGTTGGTATGCACCCGAAATGGACCCATTTAATGCATCTATGTCGCACGTGGTCCACTCACTTATAATCACACTCTTCCCTCATTTGTTTACTGCCATTCCCCTGTTTGTAGTACAAATACAACCAGAAATTATTGAGAATTTAAAGATTGTAAAAACTTTTTTCACTCATTACTCACGTATTAAATATGAATATTAGCAGAACATAACTCCAGATTCAAAGACAGGTGAACAGGTAGTATTTTGTCAAGTCACCATGGGCAGCAATGCAGGCTTCAATGCGGCGGGGCATACTACTGGTCAAAGAAGTTAGAAAGTTGTGGTCCATGCTGTCCCAATATCTGACCACCTCTTCTTTCATTTCAGCAATATTTGTCAGATTTTTCTTATTGACACTTTCCTTCATAAGTCCCCAAACATTTTCTATTGGATTAACGTCAGGGCTATAGCTTGGCCAATCTAACAATGTCATATTTTGGGTCCGAAACCAGGCCTGTGAATGCGTTGAACGATGTTTTGGGTCGTTGTCCTGCTGGAAAATCCAAACATTTCCATAGAACATGTGAGCAGATGGAAGTAAATGTCCCTCGAGAATATCTGTGTACCGCTCACTGTTCATATGCCCTTCAAATACACAGAAAGGCGTTGCCCCTAACACAGATATGCCACCCCACACGTTAAATTTCGGACTGTACTTTGGGCGCTGATACAAAGATTTTTCAGTTTGTTTGGTCCAGAATTTCAGTGTATTAGGAAACAGCCACACAGAACTTTCATCTGAGAAAATGACATTGTCCCAGTTAAAATTTCTATGCTGTTAGCACCAGTTCAACCTTCGCTCCTTTTGTTCAGGTTTCATGATCGGCGATGGAATTTATCGACTTTTCTGACAACCCATTGCATTCAGCTCAGTTCTAATTGTCTCCTTACTGACATCCACAGTTCCTCTATCAATCATATCCAGCCTTAAGTTTTCTAAACTCCTTCGTTTGTTTTTAGAAACAAGAATACCAAGCCGCCTCCTGTCAGCGACAGTCAATTTTCTGGGCCTACCTGCGCCTCCCTGGTGCTCAATGCCATATCCATTTGCAATATTTTTCAAAACACGATAAACAGTGGACAAAGGGATGCCTGTTCTACTTGAAATCACTTTAGCTGATCTGATGTCCTTGTTATAATACTTTAAAATCAACTTCCTCTTTTCTAAATCATCCACACTAAGGATCACTGAAAATGTCGTCTGCTAGCAAGTAAACAAAGGGGGATAACTCTTCACAAACTAATGAAAAAGGATTAACGGAATTGTCTCTCTTGAAACGAAACCAAGCACTTGATAGCTGGTCAAGGTTGTTTATACTAGAAATCCACTTAAATATATTCCTAAAATTCTCAATAATTTCTGGTCATACTATATTAGGATCCGTCTGTCCGTGCATACGAATTAGAATATCTTTAGAACCGTTGACTAGATTCTTTTCATATTTGGTACACAGGTTAATCACACCACGAGAAAGGCCCCAGTCAGGTTGAGGGGAATTCAACGTTTTACCCTTGTCAGCGAGATATCTCAAAAACCGTTCACTGGATTTTCTTCATATCCGACACCAAACATTAATTGAGGACGGAGCAGGGTCCAGTTCATTCTGGTAACCTTCTCTTATTTTGTCAATGTCACAGCGACACTTCGAAGATTTCAGCATGTTAACCTGCATGATAAGCTTGTCAGCGAGATACTTTAAGAACCATTCCGTGGATTTTCTTCATATTTGACGCCAAGCTTTATCTAGGGAAGGCGCAGGGCCCAGTCGATTCTGTTGACTTTTACTTAATTTTCAAGGTCATGGCGACACTTCGAAGATTTCGGCATGTTGACATGCATGATAAGATTGTCAGCGAGATACCTCAATAACCATTCACTGGGTTTTCTTCAAACTTCAGACTTCTGAATGTTTATTGATAAGCATTTATTTATGCATATTTCTTACATCACATTTATGTCAAGGTCAAAGTGAGTCTTGAAAATATTTGTGTTTGAACAACTACAAAACAAGATATCATTTTTTTTTCTTGGCATTTAACTTCATCTTAAACTACGACCTTCACTTTCATTACTTTTTGAGCTTGATTTGATCTTAGTGACAATGCTTGTTCTCTCCTTCTTACAGCTGCCTGCACCGCATCGATACTCTTTCTCTCTCGTCATTTCCTCATCTGTTCCAGTTTCTCAGATGTCATTCGTTCTTTCTCTCTCAACATTTCTTTCTTTCATTGTGCTCGTTCTTTTCTTTGTTCCTCTCTTGCGTTTCTTACACTCTCTTTCTCTGCTTTCTTCTGCACCCGATGAACAATCCTTCCTATCATGTCTTCCTTTCTCTTTTGGCTGTTGACAAAACTCAGATTTGTAGCAAAGTTTGTGAAGTTGGCCTTCAATTGACCGCAAAAGGCTACATCCAGGGGATGCAGTATGTGGGTAGTGTGAGTAGCGATATCCATCCAGGGGAGATAACCGAAACGGCTCTCCTCCCAAGCAGAAAATGGGGTCAAATCAGATGGTTGTTTTCACAATTTTTTGTAACGTGGCCTCTGATTGCACAAAGAATATAAATGTACCAATGGAAAGAAGGGAGCAAAGCTAGAGACACGTTTCTTCATATTTTAAGAACTGTGACTACATTCGTCACCACTCGCCCCTTTCGGTAACCTCCAAGAAGACTCATCCCTGTCTTGTTGCTTGTTATGTGCGAAAATACCACAAACCAATCAGTACGCGCGTAATGACTGCAGTGCTTTGATAAAAATAATCCCGAGTAGTTAAATGGTTTATTGCATTATGTGATTGTTTAAAAAGTCATGAAAAATATATATCGTCATATTGAAAGTGAAAAAACCCGTAGCTAACACAATTGTGCTGCCGCATTTGATCTTTTTGATAAGGATAATGCCATGGATGTCGAGGGATTCAAATATACGCATGTGCGTTTGTTGACATAACGGCTGTCATGTGTCCAGTTGAGTGTATTGCAGACGGTTTTGCGGGCTTGTTTGGACATTGTACGTGCGCTTCTAACATTTTTTAGGAACCATAATTATAAATCGCTACAAGATCTAAAACAATAATATTACATCTATGCGTAGAGAAACAAAAAAAGAACAGGAATATTCAAGTGTTCCTTTAATATTTTCTAATTTTCATCACTAGCTTTGAATAGCGCTGTGGTGATGAAAACTGGAAAATAATAAAAGAACGCTTGAATTTTTGAATTTTCCTGTGTTCCTTTATTTGATTCTCTACGTATATATATAAAACTAATTTTAATCTTTAAGTTTGGGCTTATGTTTCACATCTCCACCAGGGATATGGCAACAAGGTTACACGAATATATTCAGTTTGAGAAATATTTTAATGTCATTTTTGATTATCTGCTTTGGGATTTATTCGAACTGAAAAAGGATGTTTTTATTTCTATGCAATAACACAAATCCCATTTATGATGCTTAACCCTATGTAGAAATATGCATTTGGAAATATAAGGTGAACGGCTCGTAATAATTACGTTAGAATATGTATAACAAATACCTTTTCTCTCCATCTTTTAGTTGTATCAAAGAGGTTCAGTTCTTTGAAATAAATAGATGAAAACAAAACAAAAAAGACAAAAACTAACAGCAATACAATGTACGAGTGCTTCGGTGATATTAAATACCATTGGAATCAAACAGGAATAGAGTTATCGTTTTTGTATAAAGTATTTCTGATGTTCATGCGCCAATATAAAATCCTTCCAGAGGGGCACGAGTCGATATTCGGCTTGTCCCGGAATAAGACGAGTTGGTCACGATTGATGTGACGAAGACGAAAACTTCCGAAGTGTAAAAAAACAAATATTTATGCAAAGCGCATATGTCTATAAATTAATGTCGTGGGTAGACAAATTATCCAGCTTCAATTTGCACTATTCATTGTAATTTTTTAACAACGTGTTCGTGTCAAAATAAAAATGAAAAGGATCCCACCGCGGAAGTAACTTTCGCTAGCGATCACATATAGATGGAACACATCTGTATCATTTATTATAATACCACACTGTCATTACAGATCATATTAAAGTCACATCGTTCATGTTCACTCTCTTGTTCAATGTTCCCAAACAACAAGTACATGGGATACTGAGTCTTAGTACTCCAGGACTGCGAATTGTAATGTTTTCACAGAAGACAACTCTCATTCTTTAATCAGGCCATTTAATTTTAGGCCAGGTAGGCTGTAACCACATAAAGTTAACATAACATGACAAACACCCCACCCTTTGTTTTTGCCGCGGAATGTATATTGCCAATGAGCTACATCGCACCAGCAATGTGTCAATTATATTGTAACGGATAACTTATTGCCAGCTTATTGGACTACGGGCTATGTACATTTCTTAATAATGTAGGTGCTTGGCTGTATCGGTAGTTCATGATAAATTGGATATTGTATGGATGGACGATGCTTTTTAAGAAGTTACAAATTCATATAGCATTTGGGTGGAACCCATGCCGTGATTTGGAACCACACTCTCATTTGATCGCCAGCATTCCAGGATTCCAAGTCCGACAACTGGTTGTCTTCATTTTCAGTTTGAGTAACTCAAATATGCATATAATTCCACATGAGTTAAAAATTGCCATCTACGTTTTTATGTTTCGTTTTCGCTTTCTTATTTTATATCGAACAAAGCTAAGAAGCAAATATTCACATCATCTGGGTATATTAAATATGCACTGTCTTGCTGGAAATCTACGAATTGTCCAATCAGATCATAACTGTGCTGTTGAAACTAGTAGATTAAGCGAGTGAGTGAGTTAAGATTTACAGTCACATCTGCAATATTTCAGCCATATCGTGACTTGAACAACTTACAAATTCACAATAAATGCAATTAAATTATAAAAAGCCAGTAAATATCCTCACATTTCAATAAGTATTCTTGAGTATACCGCGTATGGCCAATGCGACATCGTCACATAATGACTTCCTCAAATCTAGACTGACAACCCAAGTAGGTATAACCAATATAGGGTTTTATTCCATGTAATTTATTTATACCTATTTGGGTGTCCCACTTCTTCTGCATCAGATCACGGATGTAAGATCTGATGATAGCTTTATAATCGGAGTATAGAATAAGAAGTGGTGTCACAGATATGTTGAGTGCTACATATACAAAGTCTTAGTCCTTGGTGGTGGACGGAATCCAATAGTTTTAGGTTGCTGTTGCAGGCTCCACCATAGCTGATGGAGCCATAATCAAGTTTGGATCGTATAAGCACTCGGTACAGTGGGTGGAGGGTTTTCTGAACCCCTCCTCACTTTGAATTTGAGACAACTTTCAACAAATCAAGGGCCTTCAGGCATTTATTTTTCAATAAATAAGAAATTAAACCCAAGAATTCCGCTTCTTTTACTACTTTCATAGGTGTGTTATCTAAATGTTACGAGAGTGTGTTTTTGTAATGGTAATAACATTGGTTAGGTGATAATAATTATGAGTCACAATGTTTAAAGTTTTGAGTATTGGTTAAGGGTGAAATTTCGAGTCATATATGTTCAGTGGCAACAGTATTTTAGCGTCACGCCTTTATGATAGCGCTCCAGAGTTACCTCCCTTGACCGGATGTTGATGTGTTGACATCGTCATGTCGTATGTTCAACACGTTTCGAGAAAGATCTAAGTGTTTAATGATACAGCCATGCTTTGCTGGAAAGTTCGAGAATCTGTGTCAGCATATATAAAGGCTGGCTGTTGTGTGGTGCAACGCAAGGACTGACACACGGACTAACACACAGAATTACACGGAACTTTCGATATCACTGGAGTTGCCCATCGTTGTTTGCCTTCGTCCTTCGTCATCGTCTGACCCTGATACTTCGTGCCTGACTGCTCTCATTTGTAAACAAGCTCCATTTAGAATATCTGATCTCACTAAATAACAAGGCTTGTGGTGAGTTGATATTTTATATGTGACCCATTACTTTAGATTTGTGACTCAATTGCATTGTACGAGAAATCTGTATTGTGATTCATTGTAGCTTGCTCATTGTTTGCTCAATAAATCATTGAATATTTCAGACTTGTCTGTTATATATTTTGCTGGTTCAAAGGGGACTCTTAAACCTTTTTGTCACGGCAATTATTAGCTGTAACAGTGTGTATTTGTATACCGTGTGATTTCAAAACAGGTGTCCAGTTAAAGAAGTCACAAGTAGACGATCACAGTTGTTATATATACTATCTGCATTCATATTTAAATGCCACGTGGCAGTCCTTTCTGTCTGAGTGAGTGAGTGAGTTAATATTTAACATCACATCGGCAATATTTCAGCCATATCGTGACGAGCCTTTCTGTCTGAACCAGAATAGAGGGAGATAACACATTGCCTTGACGCTACAATATACGTATTGCATTGATAATGAGCCAGTATTTTTGAGATTTTGTCATCCTCATCCTCAGACATCGAACACTTTCAAGGCCATCTTTGACATAATTTGCTTCACCTGCTTCATCAAACGTACACAGATACGTGTACGTTGTACAGGTTGTGTCACTGCTGTACTCCAAGATGGCGCTTTCCGCTACATCCATCTTCTGGCTCTTGGCCCCAGTAGCTATGGTTATCTGTACCAGTTTTCGAGGTTTGGTGAATGTTATCGTCGCTGTATCTCCAATTTTTACATCTTTTGCCCACATGTTCCCCTTGCCTGAGTATACGTTATCCAAAGTGAAACGCTCGTGAATGGTCATTGTCGTGGACAATGTGGCCGCAGTGGTTTTTACCAACTTTGGTCTGGTCTGGTCTGGTAACGATGAATAATACCCACTGTGTAGAAATAGTTCCTTCGGATAAATGAAGCGTGATTTCTGCAACATTATTTTCTGAAAATGCGTCAGCAGATAGTCACAAGGTTGTTCGTTAAAGAAACCCCACAACAAATGAGCAAGTTTACCAACATCAGAACTGTGATACAGTTTACCAATGTAACCGAGGCGAGAAAATTCCAGCATAGTCCATACCTCATGTGTGTTCATCAGTTGTATATAAGACTTTATCTGACCCAGATAATTAGGAACTGCGATGACGTCATCCTCCAGCTGCAGGTAGTATTCGGAAAGAGGCTGTGAATAATGCATGAGAAAGGCATAATCAAGATTCTGTTTGGATCGCCATTTTACACGTTCCATGTCATCTCCATAGGTTTTCTTCAGGTTTTTTAATGATGGGTAATAGGCATCAGGTGCGCGAACAACATGAATAAAGCCGTTTTCCAATTCCGTAGGAAACCACAGGATTACGTTTTGCGCAAATTCCTCTGCGTAGGTGGCGTTTCTATCGGAAAGGAAAATAACTATCGTCGTATTATTCTTGTCCTCATCAGTTGTGTGACCAACCAGAGACCTCAGTGTTTCGATGACGTATGATGCGTTTGGTCGTCTTGTAGTTGGCAAGCCAATTGTCAGGAAACCTGTTGTAAACAGAATGATATGTCTATAAGTCAGTGTTCCAAAACATTCTTGTTTACTTCTTAATCTCTTAACATAGACAGAGTTTCAGGTTGAACTAAATCAGCAAATGCGTTTTTGTTAGTGGATTTTCTGGTCCTTAACTTGAATTTCTGGTCTGTGCACATCTTCATGTTTATGATTAAGTGGCTGTTCGTGGTAGCAACTGTAATAGAATCTAAATTGATAGTATAAGTATTAAAAACATCATGTAAACTTTGTCAATCATAAGTGTCACCTATTTTCGTTATATCACGATCTATCTGCACATGTCCATCCATATTTTTAACATTAAAGTAAATAATAACCTAACAACATCATAGACAGTTACCTGGTTCTGAAGTTCACAGATCTGAGGCATCTTTAAGGGGGCATATTCACTGTTGATAGTTGTTTTATCAAGCACTGAACGTTCGCGGTAGCAGCACTTGTCAGACATGACCTAATTACCACTGTGTGTCACTACGCTATTTACATCCACAGAATAACGAATTTGATCTGTTTGACATTTCTCGGGTTACGGTGACCTGTCAACAACATTTACGTTAGGCTGAGTGACTAATTGTAAATTGGATGTATCAAAGCCACATATTCATTATCTGGTATTTTCCTGCATTCTATGGTAGAAATGCCTTGCTTTACGATATAGAGAACAATGTATAACCACCTGTATTTCCTACATTTGTACCTGCAATATGACAGTCGTTTCGTGTTTTGACATTTGTTGCCGACAATCATTCTAGGCACTAATTGACAGTCTGCTGTCCGTTTTCTCTGTTTGCATTTACCAAATATTTTAGCAAACTTGTTCGTGACCGAATTGTTAAAGGACACATAGGACAACATCAATTCCTGGATACAGGGCATATTGATGCTACACTGGGCCAAAGTTGTTAATGGTCTTAGTATACATTTGACGTCTGTCAAAATGTCGTCCCGCCGCTTGGCCTGAATATAATCGTTGTCCTTATTCTTATTATATCACATGTTTACACAAATCTCACTTGTCCATCATGGTTGATCTTTTCGGACACTTTATTTAACATAAGGACAATACCATATGATAAAGGAAACTGATGCTTTTGTAAATTTCACTTGTCATAGAGCCGACCACAAACCAAGATGGCGGCCACTGACGCTACCTTGACGGAAAGATCTTGTCCGTTTAATTATAACAAATTGTCTCGATGTCCTGATTATTTCTACTGTGTCCTAATTGTATTCGGACAAGAAGGACAACATAAGGACAATTAGTAATCACTTACTTGTGTTAGAAATGACACTGCGTATGCAGTGTTTCTTGTATGTAAGCCATCAAACCTGTGTTCTGATTGGTTGAGAAAGGTCACATGACCTCCTGGTGACTGGTCAAGGCCTGACACACTCGATTCGCATTCGGATTCGATTCACTCGGGTCACTCGATTTAGATACAATAAGACTTTCAGTCTGATTAAAGGCTCCTGCTCTTATTTTTACCTGGCACCTCTACTGACTTAGATTTATCATCATAACTGCTTCTAGGTATATATTTTAAGTCAAATTACAATCAATTTAATAACTATATTACATACTTAGTATCATTTCTGCAAGATATTTGAGTTGAAATAACAAAATAACTATTTCCTTGGAGACTGAGCCTTGTTATTAGATATATATATATAGGCCTAGTAGTGTGTGATATTAATTGGCATCATTTATTTTATTGCATTGCTAACAAAATCCCATTTACATTCTTGCCATTGAAACAAAATTAAAGCAAAGTTTGCATATCAGGGCAAACGTTGTTTCTCTACTTCATCGTCTCCTTGTGTTATTTGCTTTCCAACGTGCACCCCAAAGGGTGTTACACAACGTTCTACGTCAGGCAACGATCACTAAAAACACCAAAATCTGCTGTTTGGTGTATTATACGAACACTTATACTCCGAAGTTGAGGTGTTATATTTGAATGTTCGTTTTGTCAATTTATTGGCTAGTTTTCCTCAATATATTCTGCAGGTAATGGTTCTAACGAACATGATGTTGGTTTTGATGAAGTGATTAGTTTATTTCCAGTTGTTCGGTGACTGGTGTGAATGTAGCAAATTTGGTTCCTATAAATTCTGTATACAAAACAGTATCATTTGGATACTATAAACCATGTCGTATCTTCGATATCTTCTCGGAATGAGTGAGTGAGTTAAAATTGGACATCGCATCGGCAATATTACAGCCATAATTATAGCGATGAAAATAAGGACAGTAAAACCAACCAGAATATCACAGTATCAAGAATTAAAACTAGCATCTATCTCTGAAATAGGATTTCAAATTAGGACAATACAATATGAAAACGGGCTGAGTATCGCTAAGAACTGAAGGTAGGTCACCGTAAAATCTTCTCGGAAAAATACGAACTAAAGATGTTTGCAAGAGTAGTATCAGTACCTTGTGGCCAGGTGACCACAGCCCTCTTGCCAATCAACTTGTTCAGAGTGGAAAACAAGAGCTTGGGATTGTCAGTGTTAGTGGTAATTTCTTGAATAATGTTATCTGATCTAGCCTTTCTGATACATCTGTTTACTTTAATTGGTTCGAGTTGAACATCTGGCGATTGACTTCGAGTCGTGACTTACGCCAGCATAAGTCTGAACAATACCAAGGTGCAAAGTCTGAACAATACCAAGGTGCAGTATCTTGAGGACGAATTAGCTTGATTTTGATTGGTGCATGCTTATTCAACAGGTCTAGCACTGTTTATCAAACAATGCTGTCAAGTCATTAACATCAGCAGGTGGGGGAACAAAGGAGTGTTGATGTGTAATACAGTCGCTTTATGCTCCGATGCTGACGTATATACTCGGCGTCATTAATGACGGGTCAGGCTATTGGGAACACTAATTACTAAAAGTAGTAAAATCTTCGTTTGTGTTAGAAATATATACAACTGAATGTTTTGGAAACTTTCTTAACAGTATGGAAAAACATTATGCCGTTGAAATGTCATTAATAGGTTCTTTAACGTCCGATACATTCTGTTACCAATGGCACATTTGTTATTCAAATTGTCAATATCGAAATCCACATGCCACTTAATGGCAATGATTTGCCCATGCAAGTCGCTCCATCCATGGAAAGTGGAGGACAATACACATGCATTGATGCTTTTTCAATGTCGATCACTGTTCAGGTACCTGTTTGAAATCGCAGCTTAAATGAGACGTTTTTTGACACTTGCTGAAAGGGGTCCGGCTGTAGGCCTTTGGGAATCTGGTCGAGTTCTGCGACAGGTTACTGTCCGCTTTAATGTGGGTCTGGAATCAACGTCAATGGTCTCGTGTTTTCTTCAGAGATGAAAGGAGATGCAATTTGTCCTTTCATGATGATCGGCAGAGGATTTATCGTCGCAATGGAGGGTGAATCACAGATGGAACTGTGGCCACGCATAACCGATTTGGCGAGGGATCGGTCATGGTTTGGGCAGGGATAACTACCACTGGACGGAGTCCACTGCACGTGGTCGACGGTAATCTTACTGGACGATATTCTGGCTCTTATAGCAGGACCATTCCTGCAAACTATGCATGGCTTTTATGGTCGACCCTCTGTACTGCAAAACGACAACGCTAGGCCTCATAGGGCCAGGATTGTCACGGAATTCCTTAGGCAGCAGGGTGTAGAGCGGACGGTATCGCCAGCATGCTCGCCAGACCTCAACCCAATTGAGCATGCCTGGGATGAACACGATCGACGTCACCCAGCACCGTGGATCTCCCAGGACTAGTAGAGAAGTAGTAGAGTTATGGAATGCGATTCCGCAAGCTTTCTTTATGAACTTGTTAAGGAGCATGAGAACAAGCTGATCTTGTGTCTTGGGCGCGCGAGGAGGCTACACAAGATATTGAAGGACCGAGTGCTTCGTGTTTGTCATTTTCATTTTGGGGGTTGATCTACACAACTGATGTGTGCTAGTGCTGTTTGAACTTTTTGTCTGTATGCCACGATGTATCACGTTTGTCAACACATTAAACATTACGATGACACTCTCAGTTCTATATATTATTCCTGTGAACCATTTCTTTACATGTGCTATATACCATTTGACCCTCTATTAATGACGCCTAGTATATAATATTCGTTTTGTTGCTTAATTCTATTTATTGGCTCGTTTCAGTACACCTTCCTAGTTTTCACTTAGACGTTAAAACACCACATTTCTCAATCGTTGTTTACATTGTTTCCATTCCATCGCGGTGCCACTATTTTCAACAAGTGAGTGAGTGAGTTAAGATTTACAGTCACACAACTGTAATACACGTTCCGACATAAACTGATGAAGTAAAATCAACAAAACTGTTTGAGTTCAGGTTGTATATGGGATTGAATCAAATGAGTGCCGAGGACACCGTCAGAATAACGACAGCTCATTGACGCCGGTTTTACGGCAGGTATGGCAACCGATTGGGTTTTTTGCAAATTATCTATATCTTGTGCGAATCATATGACAGGTACATCTATTCTTAAGTGCATATGGTAAAGATGTTTCACCTGCTGTGTGATCTACTGATCACTCATGCACATTGCTACAACAGAATCACACACTCTAACAAATATCATGCCTCGAAAGGTCATTCAAAGTACGTCTAGATACAATTCCAAATATTCTAAGTTGGTTTGATCTCGCCATATAAAATTGTTACATTGTTATATTACTGTAAAACGCGACAGTTACAAGCGATTATTGAAATATTACATGACCAATATACCTGGACCAATGTCTGACTTGATTAATGTTAAAATCGGTATTAATTTACCCTAGTAAGTGAAACTGTTTCACGCAATTCAGATAATAGTGTAAAGTACTATTATACACAGCTTAATGCAGTATTACATTTGTTTAATGTGCATTGTGTTTCATGAAGTATACTGAGCAAAACTGAAAACTTTTTTTCACTAGGATTTTAATACATGCATTAGGTTTAAGACAATAATTTTAGTATGAAGGTTTTGCTTACTTTAGTCTTGGTATTAAAGGAAAACAAAAACAAATCTCGCCGAAACTCTTAAACAACGATAACGTTCATGATGTCAAGGTACCCTCCAAAATGACGATCATGGCGTGGAGAACAATTCAACATAGGTGTTCAGTAGCCTCCTCCAGCGTCTCTTACAGCCACACAACGTCTCCTCATGGATCTTAAAACTTTAGTAAACACACCCATAGGAAGGCGTCGCCATTACTCAGCAAGGTCACGTTGAAGATGTTGCAACGTCTGAAGTGGATTGACTTGCTGACGAACACGTCGACCCAGCTCGTTTGAGGTCGGGGCAACGCGACGCCCAATCCAGAACTTCTGTGTAAAAATTGCCGTATATGGTCTCGCGTTATCTGGTTGGAACGTCAGTCCAGGGCCGTGTCTTTGCATAAATGGGAGCAGGGCAGGTTGCAAAATCCGATCCCTGTACTGGACAGCATTTAAGTTCCCTCGAACGACAACAAGGGGAGAACGTCCCAAAACGAACCCCATATCATTACGCTTTCGCGCACAAATCTGTCCACTTCACGGAGCGTGGCGTTCACCTCGCCTCGGTACACTCGGGCCCTGTCGTCGACAAACCACAATGTGAATCGAGATTCGTTGCTGAAGACAGCCGAATTCCACTGTCTTTGATTAAACCGTATGTATGTCTTGTGGCCCACATACATACAATTGTGATTGTGTTGATAAAGAGGCGTTACATTGTCCATTATGGGGTCTTCGGGGCGAAGTACAGCGGCACGCAAGCGATTTCAGACAGTTTGCGCAGGTATCCTTACACCAAACATCTCCCTACTTGTGGAAGTTGCAGAAGCAAATCTGTCCCGAAGATGACGTAATCGTATTGCTTGATCTTCGCGGAGTGACGTCACACACACGGTCGGCAACAGTTCCGGTTTGTGGGACTCTCATCCTGAGATTAAAAAATGTTTTTCGTGAGCAATTAAAGGCTCTTGCAACAGCGACCACAGACTGACCAGCATCAAACCTCCCCATAGCACGTTGACGTTCTGGATTTGAAAGGCGTGGCATTTCCAAACAAAGATTAATATGAAAAGTTTTATTTGTTTTTCAAGTTCACATTCAGTGTCAGTGTTCAACTTCATAAAACAGGAATAGGAAAATGTCGAAATTTATCAGAGTCAAATTTTCAATTTTGCTGAGTATATAAATGTCGATTAAGTCTGTGTATTATAGGAATCGAAACAAAATGGAGTTGACGTTTAATTGTTGACCAGAATCTGAAGTTCAGAATATGTATGTTTACGTACGTTGATTACAACATGCATTCTTGAATATGACAAACATGTACAAAGTAAGCCGTAGTGCAATATATGAGTGAGTGAGTGAGTGAATTAGTTTTACGCCGCACTCAGCAATATTTCAGCTATATGGCGGCGGTCTGTAAATATTGTGTCTGGACCAGACAACCCAGTGATCAACAGCATGAGCATCGATCTGCGCAATTGGAAACCGATGACATGTGTCAACCGAGTCAGCGAGCCTGACCACCCGAACCCGTTAGTCGCCTCTTACGACAAGCACAGTCGCATTTTGTGGCAAGCATGGGTTGCTGAAGACTTATTCTACCCCGGATCTTCACGGGTCAAAAAGTGCAATATATACGTCATGGAGATAATACGTTTATAATGGCGGTTGACAAATTCAAACTCAAAACACATCACAGTGTTGCTGCTAGTTGTGTGGAACTAGGGAAGACAGACGTATACATTTACTGATCATATTCCATTTCTAGTGAAGGAAGCTATAACCTGTACTGACAATCATCAAAAATTCGAAAACGCTTGGGTGAACTCAGCTAGGTCATAGTATGGTGATCTACCTTCAGTTGTTGGCGATCATTAGCCTGTTTTTTATATTGTATCGTCTTGTATAGTTCAAATGTTTTAGATTTTGTTACTAGTTTTATATCTATATCTGTGATAATCTAGTTATTTTACTGTCCTTCGTTGGCAGAATTTTATAATTTCACTTAAATTGTTGATATATTTAGAACTTGCTTTAGTCACGATATGGCTGAAATATTGCCGATGTGACTTAAAATCTTAACTCACTCACTCACTCACTCAGCTAGGTCAAGTTCAACAAACTTTAATATTTGTCATCACTTTTGGTGAAAGTCAAATGGTATCCCAAATGTTCTGTGTATATCTACACGTGACTTACCTCTTGAAGATCTTTTTCTCCCTCTGATATGGATGGCCTCTTTCCACTGGGTGTACTCTGGGTCCTAGAAAATTGTAAAATACTACCAGGTACTGAGCGAGTGAGTTTAGTTTTACGCCACACTCAGCAATATTCCAGTTATATGACGGCGGTCTGTAAATAATCGAGTCCGGACCAGACATTCCAGTGATCAACATGAGCATCCATCTACGCAATTGAGATACGATGACATGTGTCAACCAAGTCAGTGAGCCTGACCACCCGGTACCTTCAGTCGCCTCTTACGACAAGCATGGGTTACTTAAGATCAGGGGCGGTGGGGTAGCCTAGTGGTTAAAGCGTTGGCTCGTCACGCCGAAGACCCGGGTTCGATTCCCCACATGGGCACAATGTGTTAAGCTCATTTCTGGTGTCCCCCGCCGTGATATTGCTGGAATATTGCTAAAAGCGGCGTAAAACTAAACTCAGTCAGTCAGTCAGTACTTAAGATCAAGTTTAACCCGGATCTTCACGGGTCTTAGCAGGTACTGTGATGGTTTGAGATAATATTGAGTTTTGTTCGAATACAAAATATTGTTGAGTGCTTACTGTTTCATTCTTGTCCGTTGATCTTTTTCACTGTGGTACATGCGCACTGCTGGGTTCATGCGTGATGGCCTGTTTACTGTGGTGTTCCTGTATATCAACTGTTTGCTCGTTTACTGTGGTGTACATGTAAGTCAACTGTCTGTTTGTTTACTGTTGGTTTCCTGTATGTCAACTGTCTGTTTGTTTACTGTTGTCTTCCTGTATGTCAACTGGCTGTTTGTTTACTGTTGCTTTTCTGTATGTCAACTGTTTGTTTACTGATGTCTTCCTGTATGTCAACTGTCTGTTTGTTTACTGTTGGTTTCCTGTATGTCAACTGTCTGTTTGTTTACTGTTGTCTTCATGTATGTCAACTGTCTGTTTGTTTACTGTTGGTTTCCTGTATGTCAACTGTCTGTTTGTTTACTGTTGGTTTCCCGTATGTCAACTGTCTGTTTGTTTACTGTTGGTTTCCTGTATGTCAACTGTCTGTTTGTTTACTGTTGTCTTCCTATATGTCAACTGTTTCCTTGTTTACTGTTGGTTTCCTGTATGTCAACTGTCTGTTTGTTTACTGTTGGTTTCCCGTATGTCAACTGTCTGTTTGTTTACTGTTGGTTTCCTGTATGTCAACTGTCTGTTTGTTTACTGTTGGTTTCCTGTATGTCAACTGTCTGTTTGTTTACTGTTGTCTTCCTGTATGTCAACTGGCTGTTTGTTTACTGTTGGTTTCCTGTATGTCAACTGTTTGTTTGTTTACTGTTGGTTTCCTGTATGTCAACTGTCTGTTTACTGTTGGTTTCCTGTATGTCAACTGTCTGCTTGTTTACTGTTGGTTTCCTGTATGTCAACTGTCTGTTTGTTTACTGTTGTCTTCCTGTATGTCAACTGTCTGTTTGTTTACTGTTGGTTTCCTGTATGTCAACTGTCTGTTTGTTTACTGTTGGTTTCCCGTATGTCAACTGTCTGTTTGTTTACTGTTGGTTTCCTGTATGTCAACTGTCTGTTTGTTTACTGTTGTCTTCCTATATGTCAACTGTTTCCTTGTTTACTGTTGGTTTCCCGTATGTCAACTGTCTGTTTGTTTACTGTTGGTTTCCTGTATGTCAACTGTTTGCTTGTTTACTGTTAGTTTCCTGTATGTCAACTGTCTGTTTGTTTACTGTTGGTTTCCTGTATGTCAACTGTCTGTTTGTTTACTGTTGTCTACCTGTATGTCAACTGTCTGTTTGTTTACTGTTGCTTTCCTGTATGTCAACTGTCTGTTTGTTTACTGTTGGTTTCCTGTATGTCAACTGTTTGTTTGTTTACTGTTGTCTTCCTGTATGTCAACTGTCTGTTTGTTTACTGTTAGTTTCCTGTATGTCAACTGTCTGTTTGTTTACTGTTGGTTTCCTGTATGCCAACTGTCTGTTTGTTTACTGTTGGTTTCCTGTATGTCAACTGTCTGTTAACTGTTGTCTTCCTGTATGTCAACTGTCTGTTTGTTTACTGTTGGTTTCCTGTATGTCAACTGTCTGTTTGTTTACTGTTGTCTTCCTGTATGTCAACTGTCTGTTTACTGTTGTCTTCCTGTATGTCAACTGTTTGTTTGTTTACTGTGGGGTCCCTGTATGTGAACTGTTCGCGTATTTACTGTGGTGTTCCTGTATGCTCACTGTTTGATTGTTTACTGTGGTGTTCATGTATATCAACTGCTTGCATGTTTACAGCGGTGTCCCTGAGTGTTGGTGTGTTTGGTGGCGTATGTACTCTGGTGTTCCTCTGTGTAGGCATGTTTAATGTGGTTATGTTTGTTTTGCTGTTTAACGCCACACTCAGCAATCTTCCAGCTACGGCGGTCTGTACATAATCGAGTATGGATCAGACAATCCGGTGATTGGGATCTTGAGTATCGATCTACGATTTTGAATACAATGACAGGCATCAACCACCAAATAACTGAGCTTATAGACTAACAACTAGTCTCTGAAATGGACATATTTTACAGAAAAAAGGTTCATACTAAAACGAGCAGTATAATGAAAAGGAGCCCTGAGACTTTCTTCATTCTCCTCAAACTGTGAAAATGTAGACTTGCCACATATTCTACTCTTGTATGGGCTTTCTTGGATATATTTGTTTTAAGGCCTAAATGACAGACTACCGAGCTTACTACCATATCCCGTTATTCACCACTCACGACAGGTACTTGTTTCTGATGACCAGCACTAACACGACAGGTACTTGTTGCTGATGACCAGCACTAACACGACAGGTACTTGTTGCTGATGACCAGCACTAACACGACAGGTACTTGTTGCTGATGACCAGCACTAACACGACAGGTACTTGTCGCTGATGACCAGCACTAACACGACAGGTACTTGTTTCTGATGACCAGCACTAACACGAAAGGTACTTGTTGCTGATGACCAGCACTAACGCGACAGGTACTTGTTGCTGATGACCAGCACTAACACGACAGGTACTTGTTGCTGATGACCAGCACTAACACGACAGGTACTTGTTTCTGATGACCAGCACTAACACGACAGGTACTTGTTTCTGATGACCAGCACTAACACGAAAGGTACTTGTTGCTGATGACCAGCACTAACGCGACAGGTACTTGTTGCTGATGACCAGCACTAACGCGACAGGTACTTGTTGCTGATGACCAGCACAAACACGACAGGTACTTGTTGCTGATGACCAGCACTAACGCGACAGGTACTTGCTGCTGATGACCAGCACAAACACGACAGGTACTTGTTGCTGATGACCAGCACTAACACGACAGGTACTTGTTGCTGATGACCAGCACTAACGCGACAGGTACTTGTCGCTGATGACCATCACTAACACGACAGGTACTTGTTGCTGATGACCAGCACTAACGCGACAGGTACTTGTTGCTGATGACCAGCACAAACACGACAGGTACTTGTTGCTGATGACCAGCACTAACGCGACAGGTACTTGTTGCTGATGACCAGCACTAACACGAAAGGTACTTGTTGCTGATGACCAGCACTAACACGAAAGGTACTTGTTGCTGATGACCAGCACTAACACGACAGGTACTTGTTGCTGATGACCAGCACTAACACGACAGGTACTTGTTGCTGATGACCAGCACTAACGCGACAGGTACTTGTTGCTGATGACCAGCACTAACGCGACAGGTACTTGTTGCTGATGACCAGCACTAACGCGATAGGTACTTGTTGCTGATGACCAGTACTAACACGACAGGTACTTGCTGCTGATGACCAGCACTAACACGACAGGTACTTGCTGCTGATGACAGCACTAACACGACAGGTATTTGTTGCTGATGACCATCACGAACACGACAGGTACTTGTTGCTGATGACCAGCACGAACACGACAGGTACTTGTTGCTGATGACCAGTACTGACATCACGAATAACAACTAACTGTATACATCGAGGTCCCTAAAATGTTAAAACATGAATATCAATGTTAAGGGCCAGGTAAGGATGATACCAGCTTTGAAAAGTGTTTTGTATCATCGAATAAAATGTAGCTTGGTTGTAAGTATCGTACTAAAAAGCCTCTCACTTATACTCCATCCCCAACCCCCTCCCATTTAATACAATTCAGCAATTGCACTGTACGTCCCATGGATCCAAGTATGGTGATATCATCCACTGTCAGTTGTTGGCAATATATAGCCGTCTTTGATTGGCACTCTAGAAGTTGGGTAAATGAAGAATGAGGACTAATTTTATGGATATACAACTTCTTTATTCTGTATAGGCGACGTTTCGACATGGATTCTAATCTCGTTGTCAAGCAAGTGGTATATATAGACTGTTTTTATATTCTATTGTCTACTATTTTAAAATATTTCATATTTACATACTAGTTTTATATTCATATCTGTGATATTCTATGTGTATTTACTGTCCTTCGTTGACAGGCTTTGTATAAGTCACATGTGTATTTGATGCATTTAAAACTTGTTTTAGTCACGATATGGCTGAAATATTGACGATGTGACCCTACATCTTAACTCACTCACTCACTGTTACGATACAAACCAATTATACTCACTGAATGTTCAAAGTGTCTGGACACCGTCGAATGTCCGTTTTCAAACAGTTCTAAAACATAGACACATTACAATCAAGGTTAGTGTACATTGTTCTGCTATTAGGGAGAGAGTGTGTATGGTTTTTACGCCGTAGTGACTAACGTTCCAGCTATGTTACAGCTGGGGTAGAAGGTAAATGACTTTCAGATGCACCCATTTGGAGAATCGAACCCTCGTCATTTGCATGATGAACCATCGCTTCAGAAACCAGTGTATATCACTACGGTTGCCCGTGGTGAGGTCTGCAGTTTGCGATCGGAAATTGGACTCTTGAGCGAGTGAGTGAATATCAGTAATATTCCAGCTTTATGGCGGCTGTCGGTAAAAAATTATATATTTTTTTTGTATATATATCATTTTGAGTTTCATTCGCTGTAATCACCCTGTAAGTATTATGTTGAATTTTATCATGTCCACCTCTGGGAGTGAGTGAGTGAGTTTAGTTTTACGCCGCCATATTCCACCTTTATGGCGGCTGTCGGTAAAAAATCGAGTCTGGACACGACAATCCCGTGATCAACAACATGAGCAACGATCCGCGCAATTGGGAACCGATGACGTGTCAACCAAGACAGCGAGCCTGACCACCCGATCCCGTTAGTCGCCTCTTACGACAAGCATGGGTTACTGAAGATCAATACTCTAACGGATACCTGTGAGGTAGGGGTATTAGTTTTGGTGACTGTGTTCTTTCATAATTAAGTGCTCCATGTAAAGGTATTTGATATCGTTTTTAGATAATATCATCTAATTACAATAATAGTATCTGAAATAATAGTGTCCTCAAAAAGATCTGCCAAACATGGCAAAGTAAATACCAAAATTCAAAAGCATAACTAAACAATCTATTGAATAAAAACACTTAAAACTATAAAAAAGAAACATAAATCTAAAAATATTCACAGGACATCAGCCAAATTACAAAACATTCCATGCAAAATTAAATTGGGCTTCACATATCATGGGAATCGAACTCGGGTCTTGAGCGTGAGGAGCTATCCCTCCGCCCCCTTGAGTCACGTATAGCTGATGTGGTGTAACTTTGGTGATTCTCTACAAAACACGTTACACAGTATTCCCAGAAACTATTGTCAAAAAACTTTGTTTCCTAACACTGATGACAGAATTTTGAAATAGGTGTTACATTATGTAGTAAGGTACACAATATGGGAGGCAACTCTTGTAGGCTTAAATGCACCTATGTCCCCTGGTGTAGCAGACAACTTCCTTTGTTGACATGGCAGATTTGACAGCAGAAGAGAAAAGAAAGCTGGTTCCAGATGATTTTGAAAGGGGTGTGACTAATGCAACAGGAGTTAGCTGGTAGACATGACATTCCTCTGTCTACAGTATACAGAACAGAATATTCAGTCAGGAGTTGGGATTGAGCACAAGGCAGGGGCAGGGAGGCCAAGTAAGCTCAGTACTTCTGATCGCCGGCGACTTGTCAGATTGCCAGTTTGGGAAAATTGAAAAGCATTGAGAATATCAGAAATGAGATGACTAATAGAGGAAGTCCTCGGGTCCCCACAGATAAGAATTACAAAGACTTAACTTGGTGAAAAAGCGCCGAATTCCCTCACCATTGATGAAAGATGCACAAACAGAAAGACGAGTGTTGACTATGTGTGGGGGACTAATGAAGGACAGAATAATTCAAAAAGGACTTCGAAATATTGAGGATATGAAGAAAGAAGTGGTCGAATATTGGGATACGCTGTCACGCGATTTCCTACAAACTTTGATCGTTAGTGTACCAATGTGCATTCAGTCGGGTATTGCAGGGAAAGGAGGTCTCACAATGTACTGAAAGGACACTTAGACTGTAAGAGAATCATATTTCAACATATTCATTACAGAAAAACGTCTTTTATATACACATATTAGATATCTGCCGAAACAACTTTCTCAATAATATCTGAGAATATTATCCTTTATAATATTCATTAAATTGTATACTCCCCGGCGAGTTGAGAATGAGTCGAGTGAACATTGATCCACTGACTCCGGTTATTGTACTGCTTTAGGCTGTGATCCCAGTGCGAGATATGTAGTATGTCGGAAAGCGCACGTTTAAAGTCAAAATAATCATCATCAAAATATACCCGAAAACACAGCTGCTCACTCACCTGTATGCGATTTGTGTTTGCGAAGGGATAACATTACGGGTAGCCAACAAAAGCAAGCCGCAAATAATATCAGGCAGAGGTACCGTCGTTTATTGAAGGTGCTGCATCTTGATATCTTCCGGAGGTATGTCATTGTAAGGACGCGCAGCTTCTACAAAACAAAACAGGCAAATAGGATGACAAGTACGCTTGTGTTCCGAGGTCACGACAGGGTGTCCTGCAAATGGTTATAGTTTGGCATGAAATGCATGTGGACCCGGTTTTTTGTAAATATCTCTTCATCCAATGACCCAATCGATCTCAAACTGCGCAAGTGGATGTTTTGTCAGACAACCTAATCACATTGTAAATCACCGATTTTATGCATTTGTATTAAAGAATCTGTCTATGTAACTGTCAACAAAATAAACAGCAGAACGCAGAATGCTTGCAGAGGGCGGGAGCCAATGACCTGTAACAGCGTAATATTCTGCACAACGTATTCCAAATTATATTTCCTCCATTCCCAATATGTATTACATAAACATTAAGGTTTGCACTTACAACCAATGTTGTGTTCAATTATCAAACATCACACTCCGTTTATGACACGTCAGCAGTCCACATGCTTGTTTGTTTGTTCAAGCTGTGCTGAGGTTATGTACACTGGTATCTTCTGTGGCTGTTACACGTGCCCTGAGATGCAGTAGATGGACAATTCACTACCCGTGGACACGTGTGCCGTCACATGCCGAGGACAATCATAATCGGCTGTCATTTGCGTAATCGTTTCACGGCCGCAACGTCAACTACCAACGCACTGTTCAGGGGTCGCGCAACTGCCCTGAGCATACAAAACCGCTTGCGCGCAGCAATTAATTCGTGCCAGACCGGCACCCTTCAAGAGCAATCTCCTCATGGCGATGGCCTTAAACTCGGGCCAGGCCAAGACTGGCCAAATATATATTTGGCTAATAAATCCATTATCGAAAATCATGCCTACAATTAATTAAGACAACATACACCTATGATAATAATGATCAACCAAAAGCCACAAACATGAACCATCATAACCTTATTACAAGTAAATCGCTTAAAACTCAGGAAGACGAGCTTCCTGTGAAAGTGACTGAGCAAGGCCACGTCTAAAAGAGTAATCGTTAAACGAAACATGTTCAAAAACGTATAAATACTTCAGGCAATCCCGATACACATTTCTGTCGGCCCGAATGTTTCTAGCCCAAAGCACCACAGTTCGGTGTTGTTACAATAGATTAACGCTCTGAGTTATAGTCCGTTTCCCTGATACTTTGAGTGAGCGTTCACTCACTGTTATTAGTAATCACTCGCTCTCATCCACTTCATAATATAAAATGTCGGACAACTTCGACAGCTACAGTCAAACTGGCAGGTTCAAGTTGAATATATTGGAGGTGACGATATCTGAAGGTGAACAAGTTTTAGTCTACAATGGCTTTTAGTTCAGTGTTAATAATAGGCATAAGGAGTATTGGCGCGGCAGACACCATCCTAGAGGTTGTCGAGCTACAGCTACAGCTATGTATATTGTATTATCTTACCTCACACATAAATGTCGCTTTCTGATTGGCTGAGCGATCTTTATTATTTCCATTGTACCCCGCTTACAAGCGAGTAGCATTTCAATGTACCCCGCTGTCAATAGCAACTCATTTTGGTACTCCATTGTAGTAATTCTTTATCTCGAATAACATTGAATCACGAATGATGTACGGAAATTACCGATGTTTTGCGAATGCAAATCGATGGAAAGGGAGATAACTCTAATCTGTTTTCTTGTCAGCAAAATCTAGCATGGCTACAAAAAGATTTGTACCTGTGCTTCAAACAATTCAAAATTAACATAAAGGTGTTCGGTAAGATAAATACGTTGTTCACTGGTCTCATGGTTTGATGTTCCCTCGATGTTTGTTTATGTTTATGAACATAAACAAACATCGAGGGTACATCAGCACATGCCCCCTTTGTGACTAGTGAACAACTTACATTGTACATTATCCTGCCTCAATTATATCTCTCCAATGCCATCTTGGTGTATATATGTATACAAGTTGTTCTCCACTTCACTCATGTACCACCGTTGGTGGAATTGGAGAAAAATACAACCTTTGAAACCTACAGCACAGAACGCTGCCTCAGTGACCAGACCACGACCACAACCACAACCACCAGAGTGACCGCCGTGCTATAGAAGTTGCCAAACTAGTGAACAAGATGAACAACCTGACTGGTGCGTGGCGTGAGCTTACAGCTGAAGAGAATGCCATCATGGCCGATGACACCGACATGACCACCCTGCCTATTACACCGACATGACCACCCTTACTATGACACCGACATGACCACCCTGCCTACCCCAGATAACCTCCGTCATCTAGCTGCAGCAGATACCTGGTATGGACATGGTACTTTCAAGTCCTGTCCAAGCTTCTTCAAGCAAGTCAACACTATCCATGCCTTCGTCAACTGTGAGATGTTCCACCTAGATTATGTGCTTCCCGACAAGGAGTGTAAGGAAAGTACTGAAAGGTTTCAAAGTTCTGCTCCAGAAAGGAGCATTACCACCAAATTCAGTCTAAGTCAAACTTGTTGCCATGGAAACGCAAAAAACATTTCATTCAGAAATCCAAAACTAGCAAAAGGCACCAGTTCACCACTAGACCTACCTATGTATGAAATTTCGTGATGGAACAGTGAACAGTTTTTAAGTTCTGCTCCGGAAAAGAGCACTACCACCAATTTCAGTCTAAGTCAAACTTGTTGCCATGGAAACGCAAAAACTAGTTTATTCAGAAATCCAAAACTACCAAAAGGCACCAGTTCACCACCAGATCTATCTATGTGCCAAGTTTGGTGAAGACACATTGAACAGTTTTAGAGTTCTGATCCGGAAAAGAGTACTACCACCAAATTCAGTCTAACTCAAACTTGTTGCCATGGAAACGCAAAAAATATTTTATTCAGAAATCCAAAACTACCAAAAGGCACCAGTAGACCACCAGATCTATCTATGTGCCAAGATTGGTGAAGAAATATTGAACGGTTTTCGAGGTATGGTCCGGAAAAGACAAATGTGCACGGACGGACGGACGCACGGACGGAATCCATTTTAATATTTTAATAAAAAGCAACCAAGAAAAGCCAGGCGGCCTAACGTTGTCATCCATGAATATCTGAGGACTGGCAAGGTTATCAAAATGTGGCACTCCGGCAGTATCCAGTACTTTATGTCGATAACGTTGACTATTGTGTCTCCCCGGGTACTGTAATAAGATCCAACTTGCAACCATACAAAATGCAGCCACACATCATCAGTGAACCACCAAAGAGTTCATCTCCTAGTGCGGTCCGGGTTAGAATTGATCGTCAGTAACCCATGCTTGTCGTAAGAGGCGACTACGGGAATCGGGTGGTCAGGCTCGCTGGCTTGGTTGACACGTCATCGTTCCTAATTGCGCAGGTCGATGCTCATGCTGTCGATCACTGGATTGTCTGGTCCAGAGTCGATTTTTTTCCAGACCGCCGCCATATAGCTGGAATATGGCTGAATGCGGCGCAAAACTAAACTCACGCACTCACTCCCAGAGGTGGACATGATAAAATTCAACATAATACTTACAGGGTGAATACAGCGAACGAAACTCAAAATGATATATATACCAAAAAAATATCATTTTGAGTTTCGTTCGCTGTAATCACCCAGTGGAGGTCGCTGACTCAAGACGTCTGAGACATGCACGGTTACGGCCTAATTCGTCGACGTTTGAACAGTGAGCCAGACTAATCTGTCGACTCATGCTTCAGTGGTTCTATGCCAAACGGTCCATTCTCGGCGTGCAACAGACCGTGTTAACACACTGCAAGAAGTAAGTTCATTATTGAAGGGGTTGGATTAGACTGCATATTTTTTTTTGATTGGGTAAAGTGTTCTCCAATGAGTAAGGGGATTTTGCAAAGAACTCAGCGTCTTTTCTGTAATATTTTAAAGCTCTCCTCTTTTGTTTTACAACAGAATAATAGAAGGGTAATTTGAGTAAGGGTATTAGTACAACGTGATCTTTAGTATCTCTTCGCATACAAATAAATGTAAAATGTGGATCACTTCATACTTGGCAATGTGGCAAACGCGGCTGTTCAACAACTGTTCTTCCAAATACTAAAGGTACCAGATACGCTTACCACAGATGATTCAACCAACAAGGCAAAGAATGACACCATCTACTGGAGATGGTCGGACAGAAGCTGCAAAGGAACGATGACGACCATGAACGACAGGCTGATCAGAACACAGCTCTAGTCCCTGTAGCTGATGTTGAAGGTGCTTGGCTTGGCATTATGGCTGTGGGTCCTGGTGGTGAACAGGTTACCAAGTATATGGACTAGTCACGACACAGTGGATAGAAGGTCCCTGACGAATCCAGACCTGGAACCACTACACAAACACCACCCACGGGACTAATAACAACGTAGAAGGTTGGCATCACATGTTGAACCAGCAGACGTCATGCAATCCCAACATCTTCAATTTCATCACCCTGATCAAGAGGGAACAGTCGGTGAAGTGAAGATAGTGCAGCTTGAGGGCCATCCACAAGAGTCGAAACGGCGCCGCCGCTACGTTGAAGCCGACCAGCGCATCCGCCGAGAGACAGAGAAACTGCAGAACGGCGAAATCGAAGTCATGGCCTATATAGATTGTGTTGGACACTTGCTTGGAGTGTGGTAAACACTCAGTATGTTTGACATTCATTCAGTGTGTTTGAGTAAGATATGATTTGGAGATGCTTATGTTTATATGTATATAAGTACGCAAAGGGAAGAAATTACAAAATGGAAATAAAGAGAGTCCCAACACCCCTTGTCTCTTTTTTGGTATGTTCCAGTAATAAACTAATAAAAAGCTTAGATCACAATACTCATTCGTCGACAGCATTTTACTTCTCTGAAATTTGAAAATCCACTAAATGGTATGCTGCCGACAGGCACCTGAAAGGTCGGCAATCATTGTCCACAAAATATTTTCGCTTCTGAATCTCGCGAGAATTCTCAATAACACATATCTGGGAAAATTCGTAGGTTAAGAAGAAAATGTTTTGAACTTTCTGCCTAAAACATTGTGACATTTAAAGATAGAAAGTATGACATTAAAAGGACGAGGCATGTTCTAAATCAAACGGGAATCTTACTAATATTGAGGATAGATTCACAAATAGCACATTAGTGATCACTGATATCTGTTTGTCCTCAAATCACCAATGATACATCTGAAACGTTCTGTAAAATTCAAAACAGTCGGGAATTTTTGGAAAATACATGAAAGCCAACACGTATATTTCACACTCAGTCGCGACACGCGCTCCACTAAATTCCTCATACATATACTAGAAAAAAACCAATACAATGAGTCTACATAAAATCTCACTTGTTTGAAATGTAAACAGAAAACTTGAGATTTTACACTGTGTAGCATTTTCTCAGTTTTGGAAAGATCCATTCGTCCAATCCTTGCATGCAATGGCTCAATGCGTTTAGAATGCATGGTGTATTGAAGTATTAAATGGGAAATTATAACATAGATAAAAAACAGCGATTTGCTAAATTCCAACGCAGCTGTCAAAGATGCCGTGCTGTGTGACTGACCCATAGTTACGATGAAGGCAATAAAAACAAATAACAATACGCTCATAGTCAGAATGTTTCTGATTACTTACATCACAAATTTATGTACAAACGATCCACGAATAAAGGAAAGGTTCCTCGCCGAATGCTGCCTACCGATGCCAGTGAACACGACATTTGTGAACTCTCGGTCACACCTTTTGTGGTCATCACTGTTATACGTATTTGGTAATTTCTTTGAGGTCGATTGAATGGGGGTAAACACAATATATTTAATCCGATCCTACGCTTATATTTTCAATATTACGGCTCATAGTTTCAGTATTATTATTTATTCATACGTAGATGACGGTTGTAAGCTATTATCATCCTTTGAAAGCTATTGTTTGTTTGAAATGCGTACCGATGCCAGTGAACATGACACCTAAGGCGCCAGGCTAGTGATCCAGCGAGGTTGATGTGTCGGGATCGAGCCCACCTGTGACCGGGTGTAAAAACCTTGGGGTCAACTTTGTGTGCAGACTCTTTCAGTGTTGTCACAACCCCTAGTGTACAGTACACAACCCTGTGCACTTAAAAGAACCCACGAATTCGTTGGTATTTGACCAGATGGTGGCCACATGAATACGTGCAAACACCTAGTTGCGGGTACAGCAACGTGCGGTGAACATGGACAAAGTACTGTGACTATGTGTCCCGGTCCACCCAGCTGTGAATGGGTACCTCGTTAGGATGAGAAAGCCACAATAACTCGGTGCGCCTAGTGGCTGCAAGAGTTGTATACTCCCCAGGGAGTAGAGATTGATAATGCGATGTGCCGTTTAGATTGACATCCAATGATCGAGGGAAAAAATACCAGCGCTTTAAGCATGCACTAGTGCGTGGATATGTGCACTATATAAATATCCAATAATAATATATAAAAATAATTTTAAAAAATTAAGATATTGACACATTTAGCGTTGTACATCATGTTATTAACCTTTATACGGCGGTTAGAAACGTAGGCATTACTGCAACATGTACTTTAGTTCAGATAGGCACAAACAATAGGGGCGGTGGGGTAGCCTAACATTTAAAGTGTTCGCTCATCACGCCAAAGACCTGGGTTCGATTCCCCACATGGGTACAACGTGGGAATCCCATGTCTGGTGTTCCCCTTGCTGGAATATTGCTTAAAGCGGCGTAAAACTAAACTCACACCAAACAATAGGGACACTTTTTCATCTTTCACCGTACAGTTATCAAGAGAAATAGCCAAACAATACCAACAATGAAATGTCCTATCCTAACAATATAGTTTCCGGATTCAGATTGTATTTTTGATTTACGTTAAACTGATGCCAAACTGTTTTATTCTTTACCTACTCGCGATATTAAACTTGGGCGATTTTCATTAAAAGTGAAGCAAAACATAAAGATTGTAAAGTACAGGTTGCGATTAATTTCTCAGAGTGAAAACTCTATATTAAGGCATTTGTATCTTTATCAATATAAAAGAGCAAAAAGGTTGGATTGTTGGGCTTTTAATGTCAGAAATCTCTTCTGTAGTTATGGTTTTGATGAAGCATGGTAACGGCAATATGTTTTATGTAACAAATCTTTTTTATCTGCTTTTAGAATAACATGTATTGATATAGATGATAAAAAAATCTTCCTTGATTCACTTCTTTAAGCCTATATAACTCAAAAATCTAATCTAACTGCTGTGGATATTAATGCATTTAGAACCACCTTGTCACCATTTCGTATGGTGGCTGATTAGGGCCATCGCTTTCTCGCCTTAAAATTCGGAGGCGAAAAAGCGAGAAAGCGATATCACGAGACGAGAAAGCGATAACACGAGACGAGAAAGCGATAGCACGAGACAGACACCATATTTTTTCTGCTTACTTCTAATAACAGTTGTATTCTAAATTGTCCAGCTTTGCTTTCTTTTTTAAACTTAAGGAAAGAAAAAACTTCTTGACGGTATGATTCTATAGCATGATTGTCCCGGAATACTACTGGTGTATACATATCTACTGTACTCTCTATGGCTGAGATATTGCCGATGTGACGTTAAATATACTGAGTCAAAAAAGAAACTTCACATTCTTTCTTCAGGGCACTATAAAAGAACAAGAGATGGTAAGATGGTTAAATTGTTATTATTTCATTGCTGAGATCTGTGTGATGTACTCGATAAACTGACAGTGCCATAATCAGTCCCATTAGGCTACACCGCCGTTCCAAAACATGGGTATACAGAATGTCTAGTCACAAGAATAAAAATGCGAAATTTCTCAGTTCAGTATCGTGTATGGCCGCCCCGCGCATTCACCACTGCCAAACACCGTCTCCTCATCGACTGCCCGATGCTTGTGAACACGTGGTTGGGGATTCTGCGCCATTGCTCTTGCAAGGCAGCGCCAAGTTCCTGCAAATTCTGAGGTTGGTTCCTAAGACCACGAAGCCTTCTCCCAAATGCATCCCTAACGTGCTCTATTGGATTAAGGTCAGGGGACCTCGATGGCCAGTCCATGACGTTGATTCCAGCGTTTTGAAGGAAATTTCGTGTCAGCATCGCGGTATGCGGCCGAGCATTATCATGCTGGAACTGTAGACCTGGGACATGAGCCGCCATGAAAGGAACGAGTTCAGGGGTCAGCACCTGGTCGCGGTAAGCAGCAGCTGTGAGGTTTCCACGGATGACCAGAAGTCGGGAACGGTTGTTCCCACAGAAAGCACCCCACACCATGCAACTTCCGCCCCCGAAGATGTCGACTTCCTGTACACAACATTGGGCATACCATTCACGACGTCGTCTCCAGACTCTATGCCTGCCGTCCGCGAATCTGAGGGTAAACCTGGATTCATCGTTAAAGACGACTCGATTCCAGTCTCTCTGGGTCCACCGGAGGTGACGTTTGGCCCACAGCAGACGTTGACGTTGATGAAACGGCGTCAATATTGGCCCACGATATGGACGTCGAGAATGGAGATTGGCAGCCCGCAACCGATTTCGAATGGTCTGTGAGGACAGCCGACCTCTAAACATCTCAGCCCTGGTTCGTGTAGCCGGCAGAAATCTGTCACGTAGGTGACGTAGGACGATTTGACGGTCTTCTGCTCGTGACGTCACACGTGGACGACCCGACCTTGGGCGATCAGAAGTGGTGCCAGTTTGTTGCAGACGACCTCGCAAGTCATACACAGTACGACGGCTGCATCCCATTGCTCTTGCGACGTCAATAACTGATCTTCCCGCTTGCAACATGCCAACGGCGCGTTCACGTTGCACATTTGACAATCGTGGCATTTCAAGTACCTTTAGAACCGTGGTTTCAAAGTGTTTTTTCAATTCTTGAGGCCAATGCAAACACGTGCATATGAAGAAAACTTCGATGCGAAGATCACGTGATCGACTGCACATGCAAAACCTGATTTGGCACTAACATCATTTGCACGACGAATGGATGGGTTTGAGTGGGTTTTGCTAACGTTTTTCTAGAGTCGAAAGATCGGGATCCCCTTTCGGATACATAGATGTATCATCAGAGAAAAATTATTCATTATATTTCAAATTACATTTTGTGAAGTTTCTTTTTTGACTCAGTATATTAACTCACTCACTCACTCTACTGTACTCTCAAGTACCCATGTGGCGCACCGTATGACCTGTAAGAACGAATGTATTGTAACGTGGGCCCGTGGCCTCGTTTACTGAAAATACATCGCTCTCACTCAGGACACTATTATAAAACCAGCCATCTCACGTTCTGTTACAATGCGCAAAATACTGACTGGCGAACCTTCTTATCCTAATCAACATACCAATGTTGTCTTTCTCCGACGTTGCCAAATACTTAAAACAATCCATGACGTCAACATTATTATATTTACTGTAATAACATTATATTCTAAGATAAGTCCGGTACTCTTTTTAATAACTGTGCAACATTATTTAAAATACATTAACACAAGCAGGATAATATGGTAACCGAAGAAAATATTCTTCAAAGCCGTTTTATAGCCGTATGTAGATCCCGTGCACAACGTCCAGATCTTAAACAGCCTAGCATCCTAGAGCTTAAACCCCACTTTTTTCTCACCTCATGTCAACCGTATAACCCAGAAACCCACATATGTATAACCGGCAAATATGTCAGTGTTAGTCAACTCTCTAACATGACATCGAACACAGCAGATCCTTGCTGTCATCACAAGAAGGTATCGTTAAGACAAACTCACAGAGAGCTATGCATTACTACCGATTGCCAATACTTACTTTTAGGGGAATCACTGTATGACAAATGTTATCGTCAAAACGTCTCTTACAGAAAAAGATGTACGTGTCCAAAGAATACCGGCATCCAGCCGCTGCGTCTGTCGAATGCGTCCATGCGAATGCTATATTCACCTTAGTGGTTTAAGTATCTGTATCTGACGCATATCGTTATTAACGCCCAATGAGGAGTCGTTATAACCTACAAAAGAATGGCGGTGTTTCATGCTTCGGTGTTCATATCCACACAGGAGCTTATTTAAATTCTCTGTATAATATCGGTATGGAATACCTCAAACGTTCGTTGTGGTATAAAGATTGTAGTTATGAATATTTAGGGTTGTGGTTTACACGTTTTACATCGAATGGAATCAGGCTTTACAGTTTAAGACAATATATAACAGTTAACAACATTAAGTAGGCTTCAAGTTAGTAATTAAAGTTAGTAAAAAAATGAATATACACTGTTTGAAGGTCCGGGTGAAATGGCATTTCATAACTGTTACATAAATAAGTAAGGAGCACTTTTACAATTTTCGCTATAATTGTTTGAAAGTATATTTTGTTGAAAATACAATAATGAAAGGCAAACCTATGTTGATTTTCATTCTTGCCTGCTAGGAAAGCAGAATGAGGACAATTTTTTATGGATATACAACTTCTTTATTCTGTACAGACATGGATTCTAATGTCGTTGTAAAGCAAGTCAAGAAGTAACGCTTGATGGGCGGTAAGTCTTTATTCAGACCATTTCATAGATTTGATTACTATTTTGGCATCAGAGTCGGACGGACCAAGGGACGTAGACAAAGAACTCAAAGCAGCATACCGAGATATTAGGTTGGTGAAGCTTTCTGTCATGGCGTGTTTCACTGCTCTGGGGAAGAGGACTTCAACAGTTGGGGGTTGCCGAAAAAAATCAGCATTGCCGTGTTGAACCTATTCAGACTCACGTTTGGGTGTATACCATAGTCAGTCACACAGTCACTTAACTTACTTCTCCGTGACCCGAATGTCTCCAATTTCTTCGCTGCTTATCATGACTATGATGATCAGAAAATATCGGGTTTTTTCCGCACCAGCTTTTCACTAACGGTCATATTTACTCAGTCGCAGAACCTACAAAAAATATACTGAAATAATGCAAGAATATTAATATACCAACAGAGATTTTTCGTCTGCTATTTTTAGTCGCAAATCAACATGAAGCGTTTTTCGGACGTTTCGACTTCAAAGCCAGAACATGCTCCGGGAGATCAACCAGTACATGTAGGCATGGACGATGTTGCTTGTTCACTATTGGCAACAGATTATGAAAACTTTTATCAAATCCTACTGGACGCAAAACCCGAAGTCCATGCCACACCTACCTCTTCCTGGTTGACAGCTACGATTGAAGAAAATACGAGGGACTTAAACTCTCAACGACACAGCCTACAACAGGATGATAAGGGTCACAGTTAGGTGACGACTTAGCACGAAACCTTGCACAAAACAGCACAGGGGGCCGCGATGATTGTGAAAGTAATCTGTCGGAGGAACTCATGCATGCCATGACCAACAACAGGGGCCCTGTTTCTGATTTAAAACTGCTCAAGCAACAACCATCATAGCATCAGATATCCATAAGACGCAAGATTTCACAGTCAATCAGCATTAAAAAACAGATAAAAACTGAAATCACTTGCAATATTTATAAACATTATAGCAACAAGAGTGTCATAGCCTTTCTATATCATGTGTGTTGTATCATTTACATGTACTGCCATCTTGCTCACCATACTGTGTGTATTATACCCTCAAGCTGTAATTCACTCTTATACCACCACTGGTGGTCCTATGGAGATTAAAACAATCTGAATATCTAATTTCACATTCAGTGTGAAAGCCTCAAAAAATTATTGATAACTTATCTCAAATATATTTTACCTATGTTATGCTCTACAATGTTTTTATCTATGTTTATAAATCATTTATGCCATATACCCAGCTTTGTGAATGAATAATGTTTTGGTAAGATGATTTGTTTGCTTTTAAATGAAATATAAGGTGAGGTGAATCTGGGTTTTACGTCGTGCTTGAGAATATTTCGCTCATATGACGACGTGCATGCGTGTGTATGTGTATGTGCGGCTGCTTGTACTAGCCCAGACTGAAGCTGGTTTTATAGTGCTAGCCCACTGAGATACCATGACGCAGTGAAGCATGAATACCCCACTCAGACACATTATACTGACTCCGAGCCGACCAGTCCTTGTTATACCCCTTAATGCCGAGCGCCAGGCAGGGACCAACAAGTACCATATTTTAACGTCTTTTGGTATGACGCGGTCGGGGATTGAACCCGCGACCTTCCGCTCTCCGGGCGGACGCTCTAACCACTTCACCACGGAGGCGGTTAAATGAAATATGAATGTGCTTATATTGATATGTATTTCCTATTACTTTATATATCCTAATCTCTATCACTTAATGTATATTTTTATGGTTTATCGTCTCTCATAACCCACTCTGGGTGGCGTTTGTACATCATCTTTCACGTACTAGATTAAGTTGTTGTTTTTTTACTTTGTACAGTTGGTTATACGCTAATAAAATCGTTTGCATTGTGTTGTATTGTATTGTCATGTATTGTATTGTATTAATCCGGCAATGGGCATGTGCGTGGTTAAATATGATTTGAGTATTTAGTAATGAACAATTAAATTAGAAGCAATTTCGGATGAAATTTTTGTTTGTGTAAGTGTACAGTATATACCTAGTATTGTGTCACTGCATTCCAATGAAACCAGTAACCTACATCGTTTTGAACATGCGTCACAGTAACATTAACATTCCATGAACTTCAAAATTCAAATTTGTTTCAAATAAATCTCACATTGTGTTCGTTTACTGGAGCGTGAACTCCGGCGTTGACGCGGTGTCGGCCCGAGTACCGACACGACGTTGAACGGTTCGATGAGTTCGTACTCCAGTAAACTAACACAATGTTAGATTCATTTAGATTTAAGAGAAGATGAAGAAAATTATTGTATTACAGTGTCGCATGTAACAGTTAAAATATTTGCAAACATAAAAGCGTGGTAAAAGTAACAGCCGGACTACAGGCCTACCAGATACTTTGTACATTAAAATCAATAGTTATGGTAAAAAGTTATTTTGAAAGAATGTAATAGTAAAATTCATGACTCTCAACAGTGATACACAGCTACATCCTTACACACGCACAGCCACCACATATCCACATACGCGTATCCACGCGAACACACACCACACACAAACCCTCCAACCAGCATTCAAGCATAGACCCAGCCCTTCCACCTACACTCATACAGCCCCTCCTCAATAACTAGCAAATGCACACCAACACTTGCATACATACACACACAATATATAGTCACACAACTTCAGATTACATACCCACACCCAATATCACACACACACAAGCATATAACCAATTCACATCAAACACACGTGTATCAACATACTTACAGGTATGTACACAAACATAAATACATATTATACATACAAGTGTACCGGCATACATACATCGACGCATACATACCTGTACAAACATACATACGTACATCCATACACAATACATACGTATACACATGCACAAAAAACATGCATTCATACCCCTGCACACAACCATACCTATAAACGTTCATACATGCATGCATACGCGCACGTAAACACACACACACACATATACACATATACACACACTCTCATACACACCAATTCCAATGGCTATAATACAAAGGTTAAAATTAATGTTAACAATACAAACTCTATTTGCAAATATGGAGCATTCGACGTATATACATTTTATGTACTAGGGCGGCTAAGGAATTACAAAAAAGGGGAGTTATTCATAAGGGAACGAAGATGGTTTAATTACTGGTGCCAGATGAAGGAAGGGTAGTTGAAGGGATGCAGCATAGGTTCATAGATCATATCGCAAATCGCTGTAGAAAATACATCATGTTAAGGAATGTATTTCATCCTCGACGACGTTTTCATTTGCTAAAGGTACCAGTGGACGAGAGTATATCCCAGTTTCAACTGTCAAGGGTAGTGTCCCACTCCTAAGTTTGGCGAAAGTCTCCGGTTGGCAACAGTTTTAACATAGGCTTAGGTGCTTAATGAGTGTTTATATTGACGATACGTACGAAGTTATGACCGCTTATCAGTCCTCTGCCGTTCCACAGTTCACTCAGCCAGTCATGATGATCTAATAGAAAAAACTAATGTTTGACAAATTCTATTTCAGGCGGGGTAATAGTCATTATATCAGCAATTGGTAGTTGCCAGGATCGGATAGTAGGGTTGACTCTGTTAGTTCATGATTTGCAATACTTGTGAGACCAAGTGTTGATTTTATGGATAATTCTACCATTATCACTGTTACAATTCACACGTCACAACCGTAGAATCTCTAGTTATTGCATAGAAAAGGTGGAACTCCTGCACCCCTGCACCCCCCTCTGGATCCGCCTATGTTAAATATATCAGAGTATATTTTGCAAGGTATGGAAATCAGAGATGCCTCTGTATCCCAAGGGATCACGTGGAATGTCGCTATCAGGACATGTGCTGTTGTCAAAACAGTATGTTAGCACAGAATGAAGCAGCTTGACACAGGTTCTGTTCTTCAAACACTCGTAACGGTAACAGTTTGCACTTGCAATCACTTTCTCGGCCTAACTGAGTGCGATGGGCAAATCTAGGTGAGTAGTATCAAACATGACCTCTTTTATTATATTATAGGATATTTTATTATAGGATATTTATATAGCGCACATATCCACGCACTAGTGCATGCTCAAGGCGCTGGTATTTTTTTCCCTCGATCATTGGATGTCAATCTCAACGGCACATCGCATTATCAGTCTCAACTCCCTGGGGAGTATAGAACTCTTGCAGCCACTAGGCGCACCGAGTTATTGTGGCTTTCTCATCCATTCACAGCTGGGTGGACTGGGACACATAATCACAGTACTTTGTCCATGTTCACTGCACGTTGCTGTACCCGCAACTAGGTGTTTGCACGTATTCATGTGGCCACCATCTGGTCAAATACCAACGGATTCGTGGGTTCGTTTAAGTGCACAGGGTTGTGTACTGTACACCTCTGCGGTAATCCTGATCCCAGTAGAGCGACCAGTGAAGATATCTCCATCTAGTTCAACCTATCATGGTATTTTGCACTCACGGAGTATATTAAGTGTCGTTTAACCAGAAATGTATACCTTAGATAGCGGATTGTTGTTATTTTTGTCGATTTAGAACATGGATTTACCCGCTCCAGGGAAACACGGCTTGCTCACATCAAGGCGAACAACTGTTACATAAGTTGAGCACTTGCAGAGGCACTTTCGTATATTTGTAATGCTGAAAACAATACGTTTTGTGAACGCATGTTCATTCCGTTCACCCTGCCCAGCTAGAGAACTGTGCATGAAGCAGAAGTATTGTAAGTCCCCACGATCTCCAGTATGGCTGCCTACCTTCCGTTGCTAGCGATCTCTTGCCAATGTTTATCTCCTGTCGTTAATTGTTAGTGTATTATTATAATTCTCCTTGATCTAGTTTTAACAAATACGTGATAACAGTAATTTTACTGTCCTTCATTGACAGGGTTTTATAAATTATATGCAATTTTTATGAATTTAGAACTAGTTTTAGTCACGATATGGCTGATATATTGCCGATGTGTCTTAATATCTTAACTCACTCACTCACTCACTCACTCACTCCGTTCACCCAGAGTAAATATCCTTAAACATGGCATGTTGTATTTTGAAAAAAAAACTTAATGAGAAACAGGCCAAAGTTCGGAGAGCTTCTGAACAAATGAATTTCTCATTTTGACGTATTAGAGAATTTAATGACAAATAAGATATCACACCAGCACATTGCACAATCATGGTAGTGAGGCACTATGTCAACCTTTCCACATCCCATAAAATGAGGCATTTTTCATTATCACACGTACATGTTGACCGGTTTACAGTGCAACAAACTTATCATTAACCATTGTTAATGAAGTGATTCTGAATGTCTGACATTTCACAAAGAGAACAATTTGCAAGAAGACAACCGGACACACAATCATCAATCTGAAAATGACTACACAAAGTGCAAATTGAGAAACTGAAGACAAATGCTGTCTAATGTGGAAGAAATAAGTAAATACTAGTATGGTCTTGTGAAACCAATGGGCATTACAAGGACCCATCATTACAGGATACTGTCACGGCTGAGGGCCTGTTACGACGTAAATTGTAATAAAAACGCAAATTGTAATACTTGCAGCAAATTGTAATAAACTTGACGTAAATTGTAATAAAAACGTAAATTGTAATAAAAATTGACGTAAATTGTAATACGCAAATTGTAATAAAAATTGACGTAAATTGTAAGACGCAAATTGTAATAAAAATTGACGTAAATTGTAATAATTTTCGTTGCGGTAAAATGTAATAAATATATACGTAAATTGTAATAACAGTTTTAATCACTCGTAAATACGCGGGTGTTTGTTTTTCGTTGCATTTCATACATCAAATAAGCTTGTTAGGGCGATAACTCAAAAAAGAAAAGATGGATTTTATTCAAATTTGGTACCAAGGTTTATTGACGAGATTTACCGACACCACTTGAATTTAGTGATCTTGAGGTCATTTAAAGGTCACAGCGAAGGTGTAATAGTTTTGCACATGCCAAGCTTGGTAGCCGCGAACTTAGGAAAGAATAAATAGATTTGGATCCAATTTTATATCAAGGTTTATTGGCGGGAATCCCCCTACACCAATTGAAACAAAATATGCAAAAAAACATGTTGTATGTTGGTAAAAGTCAAACTTAGATATTAAACTGCACAAAAATGCAATTTTAAACTATAATTGCTTGTTCAAGTGACCCCCCTTCATGTTTACTGAAAGGGCTTGTTTTGGAGACACTACCCACCCCATTTCAGTTGACGTCATCATAAGGATGGTGTCAAGGGTTCAAACTAAATACTGAATGATCACACAAGTGTCAGCTCTCAATATGTTGTATATCACAATGTTTTTGAAAATTTAAAATGAGGGTGTCCTAAAAAAAAAAGTCCCCGTCTAAATGTAAATCAAGCAATCCAAATCTTTGAATGTTGATGATGACGGGAAGTCATCCAATACTATGCTGAACATATTTTATATGAGGGTATACCATTATCCAAGAGATAGCGCAATAGTGCAGTTGTAAGGCGTCTGCCTATCACGCTGAAGGCCCGGTTTCGAGGAGGCACCGAGGTTCGATTCCCGAGATGGGCACATTTGCGTAGTATCCTTGGACAAGATACTTAGATCTACACTGTCTCAGTTCACCCAGCTGTAAAATGGGTACCCGTGAGTATGTGCTGGCAATGTGAGTGTTTAGTTCATTGCGCCTAACAGGCAGCATGGCTGTACAGTCCCCAGGGAGTTGAAAAAGTATCGGAAACTACGATAGTGTCCTATGATCGGGGATAGTAATGTACGTAGCGCCGTGAGCAGACAATGTGCCTGGATGTGAGCGCCATATAAGTGGACTATTACTATTACTAGATACCAAATGGGCGGTCGTTTTCCATTTTCTGCAAATTTGCAAGAAACATAATACCCCAATGTTGTGATGACTAATATCTCGTTAACCACATTACCCACGTGAAATTTTGGATATGACTTTGCTAATGATTCCTTCAAAATAAAATGGAAGCTTTTTTTCAAACATTGGACATCGAGAATATAGTTAGTTTGACTACTTTTTCAACGCCCCTCGTAAAATACTTAAAAGAAAAGAGAACGTCTAAGGAAAAAGCAATTCGATCTCTGAATACTTCTGAGCTATTTAAGTACAAAAAGCAAAGGAATAAAGCAAATAATCTAAAAAGAATAGCCAAGGGAAACTTTTAATCTATTTTTGATAACTATTTATCACCTCAGTCTACTCAATCAGGTGGTTACTTCATCGGGACCCATTCTCCTTCTTGTCACTGATGAATTTGGGATACCTTCAGTTTTTACAGATTTGAATAAAGCTCAAACATTAAATGAATATTTTGTATCTGTTTCAAATGTTACTGATGGCGGCAAGACTTTGCCACCTGTTAGCCATCGCTGTGTTAACAGTATAACAAATGTCATTGTAACCGAAAAAGAGGTATCTGATAAGACCTTACCAGCAAACAAATCTAGTGGACCTGATGGCATTAACATGAGAGTGTTGGTACATCTATAGCTGAACCTCTTTGTTTGTTGTATAATATATCACTGAGTGACTGTATTTCCTACATTGTGGAAAACGGGTAATGTTACCCCTATTTTGAAAGAAGGAGATGCATCCCTCCCAACTAATTACAGACCTATTAGTTTATTACCTGTCCTTTGGAAAATCCTTGAAAGAATAATGGTAAAGCATGTGCACGACCATTTCCATGAACATAACATTTTAAGTAAATTCCAGTCAGGTTTTACTGCTAGTCATTCTACTACATCTCAACATAGACACTTATCATAATATATGCTCAGTCCTACATAATCACCACCTTTACTGTATGCTGTTTTGTGATATTTCAAAAGCTTTCTACAGGGCATGGCATAAAGGTTTATTGCACAAATTAGAAAATGATGGTGTTCGTGGAAACGTACTTTGTTGGTTAACTAACTATCTATCTGGGCCCGGTTGTTCAATACTCGGTTGTCTTAACCTCCGGTTAACTCCTAACGGCCGGTTAAATCCTTAACCGGCCGTTAGGTAACCGAACGTTAAATATGCGTTGTTCAAAACATGGTTAGTCATGCCGTTAGCTAACGTCGCCGTCAAAGTTTAACAGTGTGGTTTACGTCACTGGTTAGCTTCCATATATCCCATAGTTTCGTTTTCTGTTTACTTCCGGTTTACCAAAAGTGGAAACGCAAAATGTCGCCTGCACCCCAAGTAAAAAGAAAAGTCGAAATTTCTCTGCTGACGAAGAGAATGTAATCCAGTCAATGGTTGAGGCAAACTCTATAGTTTGTCATAGGCATGCGAATGTCGTAGCGTTACGAACGTTTTGTATTGGAACACAAGGTTCCAGCCGTTTGCATAATATATATTTCAAAGACATTGATATGATCCCAGATCTGTGTAGGACTTACTTCAATTCCAGCAACAGAAAAGACATTTTAATGAAAAACTATAGCACAGCTATAGATAAAATATGATGAATCCATGAAAATAATATTAACATTAGAAGCATGTTGTCCGTGGATAGAAAATGTATAAATATTACACACAGAGTTACGCTTAGACGGCTACAGTCTTAATGAATCTTTGAATTCCCACAAGACCTATCGCTCACTTTTCACTCCTTAAATTGTCATGACTGTATGGCCAAGTCGTGAAGATGATATCGATATAATTTATTAATTATTTGCCAAGTCTGTTAAAAATTGTAATGTATGAACACACATTGCCAAATCGTTTAACATCAAACAATATAGATGTTGTGTAATTTACACCATAGCTTTTATCTGAAATATGCATTCAATACCAATAGAAACTTAATATGTTATTAGCACCACGTGCAAGTAATCAAACTGTAATCGTACTATAGGCCCCAGGGCCAACACTGCTGAATAAAATCGATCTATTATCCGACCTTACTTTTGACAGGAATCTCATGAATAATACTGTGCAATATCGTCATTATCTGAACTCCTTCACAGACGCATATTCCGGAAAGATGTCTTGAAAAACATGAAGCTGCATCTAATTTATAGATGAACATAATTTCCTCGATACTCATTAATCAGATGAACCTTCATTTAGTTCAATTCACAAGTGCATTATAGAACGCTGCAACGATTCGGCAGAGAAATACTATTGTGCCATAGTATTCCTTATATGAACCTATCAGTGTATAACATTAGCATTCAGATATTGTTATAAAATAAGTTAAAAATTCCAAATATTTTCGTGTAAAAGGACAAGGGATAGTGTTGTGTTCGCTGTGACAAAAAGGTTTCGATATTTAAATATAACATTTAAAGTGACTACGAAGTAGGCCTGCATATCACTCACAACAGAAATAGATACATAATAATGTTATGTTTATTTTCCTACACATCAGTTGCGAGAGCAATGTTTATGCTAACTAAGTTTTCATCAATTATTACAGCATTTTTATAAGATGATTTGCTTCAATTAAAACATTCGAAGAATGAAAAAGAAATTAGGCCTATTGCTGAAATGAATTTAGTAAAAATATAATTAAAATCCATCTATGGGAAGGGATGCCAGACGGACATATCAAAACAAAATCGGATAATTACTTGGAGTATAGACTTTCAAAAATAGCATATTAATTAACAATGATATCAGTTTTCATCAAATCAGTAATAATTCTGAAACGTTGCCGATAAGCCTGGAATCGTGTTCAGATGTTTTCATAAATACACTCACACGAACGCCCAAGTGCACTTTGCGCCCTAATGGATAGTGTTTACAAAATCACGTTTCGCGAAGGCCTGTATTGAAACGCAAATTACTTCACTTGTATTTCATATTCAGCGGCGACAAATGAATCACTGCATTCTAAGGCTGGGACGGGTACTCGAATCCGGGTCGGGTACAGCTGGAATCGAATCCTATTTCTAGGAATCGATTATCCGGAAAGGGAGAGAGCTCTGTAATGACAAGGGCAGACAATAGCTTGTCTTTTTCATTTTTGACGTAACACACATTTACATCATTGAGTGAGTGAGTTTAGTTTTACGCCGCACTCAGCAATATACCAGCTATATGGCGGCGGTCTGTAAATAATCGAGTCTGGACCAGACAATCCAGTGATCAACAGCATGAGCATCGATGTGTGCAATTGGGAACCGATGACATATGTCAACCAAGTCAGCGAATCTGACCACCCGATCCCGTTAGTCGCCTCTTACGACAAGCATGGGTTACTGAAGATCCATATTCTAACCCGGAAATTCACGGGTTTTTACATCATTGGTATTGTCCGATTTATGGAGCATAGTTTTAATGACTGTAATTTATCTGTGCATGAGCAGTGAGTAGTTAAGTTACAGTAGCAACAGGAACAAAACGTTCGTTGTTATAACGAGGAATGTAAGAAATGGTGTTAGTCTCTATATTGGTTAAACAGACGTAAATTAAATAGCTTGAGGTCAATTTTAATGTCTTCTTACCAACTGTTCAAGTTTTCTACATAACCTCTGTCAAATCGTGATTGAATATTCAGAAAGTTGACCCGAATGTATTTCTTACATTTCCGGGTACTCGATTCCGATTCGGGTACGTATATGCGGGTGCTCGATTCCATTGTTTCCTACTCGTCCCAGCCCTACTGACGAGTCTTTTTGGCACAAATACCAAGTGTCTAGATAAAGTGAAACGAAAGATATTGGGGGTGGAAACAACTGCTGTGCTCGAAAGACAACACCTGTTTGAAATGTAAACAAAGAAAATTTCAGACTTTACACTGTGTAGCATTTTCTCAAATTTTCAGACAACCATTTACATGCAAAGAGCATAGTAGCAAGAAATAGGAAATTAAAAATAGATACAATACAGGATGTTATGTGTTTACACGAAACTGTCAAGTTTCTGAGCTGCGTGACGCCGTGACTGACGCAAAATCACGCAGAACGACAACGGTAATAATCTGCATTTCTGGCTTCTTCTCTTTCTTAAAATGGGAGTGTATTTGGCAATTTCTCTGAGGTGAAGGTCGGTAGAATAAGAGTATACACAATCACCATATCCCGCCGATTACACTTTCAGTATCATAATGTAATCGTTCGGATATTTTTCATGAAACTAATTTAATTATCGGCATGTAGCCTTGTTCAATATCATATCATACGTGGGTATAGGGTGTACGTGTTATATTCTTTGAAAGTGTTTGTTTGAATAATATTTACAGAAGAAATTCACACATTTAGTGTAGTAAAGCATATATAAACCTTTCCACAAGTGTTAAAAGATGAAACGTAGGCATCATGTACTTGTACAACATGTATATTAGTTCCTATGATGTGCATAGATACAGTTTCGTATGTAACTCTTCGTCAGAATAATTTCCCGTATCGAAGTCCAGTCCACGATACACCCTATCCTTTCTTTGCTGAACTGGCATCATGAAAGCAGTGTTAGCCATGAACGCCATTTGCGAGTTAACCACACTGTTAAAAAGTTAGCGGCGGTCCTTAGGTGTGTTAACAGCCTGTTAAAAGTTAACAGAGTTTTGAACAATAAGATAACCCTCTGTTATTAGGTAACAGTCGGTTAAATGTACTTAACGGCTGGTTAAAAGAAGACCGAGTTTTGAACAACCGGGCCCTGATAGACGACAGTGTGTCTCTGTTAATGGAACATTATGAAAAACTAAATGTTACTGCAGGGGTTCCTCAAGGATCTGCCCATGGTTAATTTGTGTTCCCTGTATTTATCAGTGATTTACCTGGAAATTTACAAAATATCACAATAATGGTGGCCGATGACACATCAATTGGTGTTGCGGAAAATATGTAAAATCCATAGAAGCAACTCTCAACTATGATTTAGCCCAATTGAATAAATGGGCAGAAAATTGGTGTGGTGTGTTCTAACGGTTATATCTACTTTAAGACATAGATGGGGTGGTAGTGGTTCTAACGGTTACATCTCAAATACATGTAGAGGCGGGAGGCCTAACGGGTATGAACAATAATAAAAACTTTCATGCATTTATGACCCACATTTTCGAACCTTTTATCAGTGTCTAAAAGGGAGCTGGCAATAGATTTTAATGAGCTTCGTCCTTCAAGCCTGAAAACCTTTTAATATGGTTGATTAATCCTTTGTCATTTATCAAAAAAAGTAGTGAGGTTGTGCTTTATTGTTATAGATTTCTAAAATATATGGACACTATTGGGACGTTGGTAACTGTCATCAGACATTATTTGACGAAATTTCTCATGGTTTGAATATAGCCGACTTTATAGAAGATAAATATCAGTTTACAACACAACTGCCTAAATCTTGGTATTTTCGGAACCAGAGAAGGGATATCCCGATATTTAGGTCGTTAACCTAGCATATTATGGTCACGAATATAATTTTCTATTTATTACCGAAGTCTTTAATTGCGGAAATTATGCGATAATCTACTTTCCAACAAAGGCAGGCTCCCCGTCATCATTGTATTTAGAAGGCGGCTTCTTAGAAGCAACGTGACGTCATAACATTGTTCATGATGTCATGTCACCATGACAAAGTGATATTTTACCCGGTGCATATCGCATGAAAACAAATTATCCCCGATATGTTTGCCCTCGTATGTTATAAGCATTGTTATTATCATTCTTTGAGGTTAATGCCACCAGTTGAATTCTTTGTTGTATTTTGAGCGGTGAAACTAAATAAATGATTTCTTTAGTCTACCCATAACAATTAAGGTGCCAACTTCCACTGTATACCGTACAGAAAGAAGTTTTGACTTTACTTTGATAACGAGCACATCTGATCGATTCCTTGAAGCAAATGATGCAATTCAGTATCATTTCTACATTTCATTTTAAATGCATCAATCAAATACAACAAATGAGTAGACAGATTGATTGCTATGCGGCAAGGAATCACCAGGCGCCAGCGATTTATGATATCCTTAGCAAATGTAACTTAAAATTCCCTCTCATAAAAATACAATAATATGTAGTAATATGATAAAGAAAATAATACAAACCAGGTTAAACTATGACAACGCAATATATGAATGTATGATCGAAACATAAATCATGATAAATCACATATGATTAAAACATTAAATTAACTTCAAATATGCATGTCATTGCGTCAACATTGAAAATAATTCGAAAATGAAGAAAGAGAAACGTACATTTCAAAGCATAAACAAACAATATCCTGTTATTTTGGGATATGCTATGAAGAACTTCAAAATGTAATAGAAATAACATTAAATTATTGAAAGCTATTGCTCGTAAAAAATATGTCCTTGCGTCAACATCGAAAATAACTCCATAATGAAAACAATTAACTTTAATTTTCGAAACATACACAAATAATCTCTGGCTTTTTTTTTTTTTTTTAAGACGTGTCACGAATAATTTCACAGCTGGTAGAATTAACATGAAATTATAGAAACCGTATGCTAACAAAAATTTGAAAAATTAGTTAATGACAAAGCCTTTGTCACAAACATCAGCTATTACCCCGCCACATGTCGATATCTGAATGTCGCAATTATCCTCTGTCTGACCCTGAAAATTTTGTAAACCTTACCGAAACTGTCATCTGATGCCTTGATACAAAATGCGAACAAATTCCATCCATTAAGTTTGGAGATATCGCAAGAATGCTCGCTGTGACCTTGAAAATAATCCGAAGGTCACTGAATTCGACTGGCGTTAGACGATACTCCCAACACATGTTGGTACTACCTTTAAGCAAAACATGTTAATTCTGTCTTGTATTTTCGCACTAAAAAGTTAGACATGTGCAAAACACTTTCACTGTGAACTTAAAATGAGCACAAGTTTCCCAATCAAATGGTGTTGAGGGAATCCCGCCAATACACCTTGATATAAAATTGGATCAAAATCTATTAATAATTTCCTGAGTTTGCGGCTACCAAGCTTGGCATGTGCAAAACTGTTACACCTTCGCTGTGACCTTTAAAATGACCTCAAGGTCACTAAACTCAAGTGGTGTCGGTAAATCTCCAATCTCCAGTCGATAAACCTTGGTACCAAATCGGAACAAAATCCATCATTTTCTTTCTCGAGTTCTTTCAGTAAACAGAATGGGGAGTCATTTGAACAAGCGGTTGTAGTTTTGAAATTGCTTTTTGTGCAGTATAATATCTAAGTTCGCGCAAGGAGGGAAGCGATTTTAAAACCCTAAGCTCCAATTAATATAACTATTGGTATTTATGTAAAGAGAGAGAAATATATCTCCTGCCAGGTGAATGCAATCATTTGAATAAAAAAGAAATTTAAAAACTACTAGTCAGATTTGAGTCATGGAAAAAGTGCATCTATCTTACCATTCCATGATATTATTTTTCTACAACCGAAATATAGTTTGGTATCAAATGATGTGGTTAATGCGTTTATTTCTTCAAAAGGGTAAAGATGTAAACTCAGTCAAATGGAATCCATTTCAACAGCTCAACACAGGTCCAATCGTCATATACTGACTCACTGACTGGCTGAGTATGGTTTTACGCCGCTTTTAGCAATATTCCAGCAACATCACGGCGGGGGACACCAGAAATCGGCTTCACACATTGTACCCATGTGGGGATTCGAACCCGGGTCTTCGGCGTGACGAGTAAACGCTTTAACCATTAGGCTACCCCACCGCCCCCAATCGTCATATATACATTGGTGTTTTTCTCCAAAATATGTGGATGCGATTATACATTTCATAAGTTCACTTCTAGTTAAGTTGATAGGGTTCATGTAGGTAGCAAAGGCACTGTAAGTCCCCATGGTCCTTAATATGGTGATCTACGTTCAGCTGCTGACGATCTATAGCCCACTTTTATCTTGTAATGTCCTAAATAGTATATATGTTTAAGTTACATGCATTAGGTTAGAGTTTGTCTTTAATTGCGGAAATTATGCGATAATCTACTTTCCAACAAAAGGCAGGCTCCCCGTCATCATTGTATTTAGAAGGCGGCTTCTTAGAAGCAACGTGACGTCATAACATTGTTCATGATGTCATGTCACCATGACAAAGTGATATTTTACCCGGTGCATATCGCATGAAAACAAATTATCCCCGATATGTTTGCCCTCGTATGTTATAAGCATTGTTATTATCATTCTTTGAGGTTAATGCCACCAGTTGAATTCTTTTGTTGTATTTTGAGCGGTGAAACTAAATAAATGATTTCTTTAGTCTACCCATAACAATTAAGGTGCCAACTTCCACTGTATACCGTACAGAAAGAAGTTTTGACTTTACTTTGATAACGAGCACATCTGATCGATTCCTTGAAGCAAATGATGCAATTCAATATCATTTCTACATTTCATTTTAAATGCATCAATCAAATACAACAAATGAGTAGACAGATTGATTGCTATGCGGCAAGGAATCACCAGGCGCCAGCGATTTATGATATCCTTAGCAAATGTAACTTAAAATTCCCTCTCATAAAAATACAATAATATGTAGTAATATGATAAAGAAAATAATACAAACCAGGTTAAACTATGACAACGCAATATATGAATGTATGATCGAAACATAAATCATGATAAATCACATATGATTAAAACATTAAATTAACTTCAAATATGCATGTCATTGCGTCAACATTGAAAATAATTCGAAAATGAAGAAAGAGAAACGTACATTTCAAAGCATAAACAAACAATATCCTGTTATTTTGGGATATGCTATGAAGAACTTCAAAATGTAATAGAAATAACATTAAATTATTGAAAGCTATTGCTCGTAAAAATATGTCCTTGCGTCAACATCGAAAATAACTCCATAATGAAAAACAATTAACTTTAATTTTCGAAACATACACAAATAATCTCTGGCTTTTTTAAGACGTGTCACGAATAATTTCACAGCTGGTAGAATTAACATGAAATTATAGAAACCGTATGCTAACAAAAATTTGAAAATTAGTTAATGACAAAGCCTTTGTCACAAACATCAGCTATTACCCCCGCCACATGTCGATATCTGAATGTCGCAATTATCCTCTGTCTGACCCTGAAAATTTTGTAAACCTTACCGAAACTGTCATCTGATGCCTTGATACAAAATGCGAACAAATTCCATCCATTAAGTTTGGAGATATCGCAAGAATGCTCGCTGTGACCTTGAAAATAATCCGAAGGTCACTGAATTCGACTGGCGTTAGACGATACTCCCAACACATGTTGGTACTACCTTTAAGCAAAACATGTTAATTCTGTCTTGTATTTTCGCACTAAAAAGTTAGACATGTGCAAAACACTTTCACTGTGAACTTAAAATGAGCACAAGTTTCCCAATCAAATGGTGTTGAGGGAATCCCGCCAATACACCTTGATATAAAATTGGATCAAAATCTATTAATAATTTCCTGAGTTTGCGGCTACCAAGCTTGGCATGTGCAAAACTGTTACACCTTCGCTGTGACCTTTAAAATGACCTCAAGGTCACTAAACTCAAGTGGTGTCGGTAAATCTCCAATCTCCAGTCGATAAACCTTGGTACCAAATCGGAACAAAATCCATCATTTCTTTCTCGAGTTCTTTCAGTAAACAGAATGGGGAGTCATTTGAACAAGCGGTTGTAGTTTTGAAATTGCTTTTTTGTGCAGTATAATATCTAAGTTCGCGCAAGGAGGGAAGCGATTTTAAAACCCTAAGCTCCAATTAATATAACTATTGGTATTTATGTAAAGAGAGAGAAATATATCTCCTGCCAGGTGAATGCAATCATTTGAATAAAAAAGAAATTTAAAAACTACTAGTCAGATTTGAGTCATGGAAAAAGTGCATCTATCTTACCATTCCATGATATTATTTTTCTACAACCGAAATATAGTTTGGTATCAAATGATGTGGTTAATGCGTATATTTCTTCAAAAGGGTAAAGATGTAAAAGATGGAATCCATTTCAACAGCTCAACACATCATCGTCATATCAAATGGGAATCCATTCCAGCAACATCAACAGAAATGGGCTTCAACATTGTACCCAGGTTCGAAATCGTGACGAGTAAACGCTTTAACCATTAGGTGTTTCGTCATTGGTGTTTTTCTCCAAAATATGTGGATGCGATTATACATTTCATAAGTTCACTTCTAGTTAAGTTGATAGGGTTCATGTAGGTAGCAAAGGCGCTGTAAGTCCCCATGGTCCTTAGTATGGTGATCTACGTTCAGCTGCTGACGATCTATAGCCCACTTTTATCTTGTAATGTCCTAAATAGTATATATGTTTAAGTTACATGCATTAGGTTAGAGTTTTAAGTCTCTAACTGTGATATACTAATTATTTTACTGTCCTTTGGAGACAGATTGTAAAAATAATATTATACAGTATTTACTGTTTTAGTCAGGATATGGCTGAAATATTGCCAAAAGTGACTTTAATTTTTTTTACTCACTCCCTCACTCTAGTTAAGTTGAAATTGTTGAAATTGAAGGTGGTATGGCATCTTAAAACATGTTTAGGCATATAGGCTTTTTCTACTCCTCACTGAGTTTGACTGGAATAATGGACGTTGGACCTATGTTGATATTAATTAGAGCGGCTTTAGCCCGTTGAAGATGGCTAAGGGGGACTGGATAAGTAATCTCTTTAACAAATATGTTTGTGCTTATGTCTGCATCAGCATCCCTCGTCATGTTTCAACCAAAGCCTACATCCAAACGGGGAACTTAGGTCGAACTCCGTGTCAACAGTAGTCAGAAAATAACGAGCTTGGCTCCATTGACATGTCGGCCACTCAGTATGCCTCGCATTCAGACACATGAGTTATGTTCAGATCTACATCACGTTTAATCACACATACGATAATCATTCGACAGAAGGCTGTTGAAATGGATCATATAGCAACAAATATGTAAACGTTAGCTAAAAAATAATAATATGATCAATTCATGTTGAAAACTGTTCATTTTTATGAAAATTGTCCGAAATCTTGGTTAGTTAGATAAGACCCATTTACACTTGAAAACTACCTGCCTATAATTATAACATTTGTAAATTATTTACTGCAGTACAAAGGACCGACTGGTGGTAACATGCTTGCTCTATTTTCGTTTGATTGCACAAAAATAGATAATTATTGTTGTGTGCATTGGTAGACTTTAAGAAGACGTTTGATAATATGGATTATGGGGGAAATCTCTCTTTTTTGACATTTTCGGAAAGCTATTTAGACTAACAAGGGATATGTGCGTTAATACAAAACATTTTGTTTTGATTTTGTCACCATTATTGTTCGCGATATACTTGAACGACATTACTGCTAATACTCTAATGCAAATCACGCTTTGCTGGGGTGACAGGATTAAATCATTGCCCCTATATATCACTCTCGAGTGACCCTGTTCTGGAGATGGATTCAATCTATAGTGATCAGCAAGTGTCCGGTGTACTGTTTTAGATACACCTTAGATTTGGATGTGAACACGAGTGGTACAGCATGCTGAATCCCCAGTGTCCGTGCTTGTATATCCTGGGTGCGAATAACAATGGATGTGTTTATGAGAAATGCTGATACAACAATGTCAGTCGCCATACAGCAGTCTTCTCCATTCCAATCTCATATACAAAATACACAGCCATGCTAGAATCAGTAGTAATAAGTCTATACCATGTTACATCTAAGGCAGAAGTGGACAGTCGTACTTCAACAGGCAAGCAGAGATAAAGTGCTGTTCACACAATTTAAATAGATTACGTGTCTTTAGTCATTGCGTAGATATCAGAGAGAAGATGTATTATATATGTTATATTTGGGATTACACTTTCTCAGTGCCCGTGAAGGTCCGGGTTAGAATATTGATCTTCAGTAGCCCATGCTTGTCGTAAGAGGCCACTAACGGGATCGGGTGGTCAGGCTCGCTCACTTGGTTGACACATGTCCTCGGTTCCCAATTACGCAGATCGATGCTCATGCCGTTGATCACTGGATTGTCTGGTCCAGACTCGATTATTTACAGACCGCCGCCATATAGCTGGATTATTGCTGAGTGCGGCGTAAAACTAAACTAAACTAAAACACCCACACCCACACCTCTAGAGCCCTACCTGCAAAAGTTTCCTGGCGGCGTCGTCTTCAGGATCAGCTGCTCCAGATGATTCACAGTGACCACAAGACTACGCGCTGCCTACATGCATGTCCGTGATATTATCCCATTCAGTCGTCAGCGCCAGCACAAACAGGTCAGTATCGCATGTCGACATCACTGACACACGGCACGATGTCCTAACGTTCGGAATAGTGTTGGTATTCATGTAAATGCGCTCATTTCCAAGTATTTTAAATCATTTGGTTATACTGACATGTATGCTTAGTGTCGAAATGGTTGGAGGTGAATAGAAGCGACAAAATCCGATTGTGACTATATCATGAGCAGATATTTGTTTCAGCAACACTACAGCCGTGTGATTGTTTGTCAACGAATCGGATCTGAACCAGGCAACCCAGTGATTGTCACCATGCGATACGATGACAGAGCATGTGTTTATAAATCACCAGGTGTTCGCGAAAAGGTGAGCGCATCTGTGAAGAAATGCCCACATTTGCACCAGTGACCATACCTGTTCAATATCGTGGCAGATGTGTTATGTTGTGTTCAGATAACACTGCTTGATATGTGTCCTGTGTTAGAAGATACAGTTTCTTAAGTTCACATATTTGTTTGGTTGTTATTTATCACAGTTTATTTACTTAACAATAGAGTTTACTTTATTAAACACAAAACATGTAAAAGAATACCAACTTCAGTTGGGTGCATTGGACAGACGTATTACCTGTCCATTGCGTGAAATGAGCAAGGTGGATCCCCATACCGTGAAATGTTTTGCGTATAGCAGTATCATACACTGGAATTAATGTCAAATGAGACGTGGGGCGGTGGGGTAGCCTAGTGGTTAAGGCGTTCGCTCGTCACGCCAAAGACCCGGGTTCGATTCCCCACATGGGTACAATGTGTTAAGCCCATTTCTGGTGTCTCCCCGCCGTGATATTGCTGGAATATTGCTAAAAGCGGCGTAAAACCAAACTCACTCACTCACTCACTCAAATGAGACGTTGGCAGGGAGAATTAATATAATATAAGTAATATCAGACAATTTAAATCCTCAGTTTCATTAATAACCTATCATTTCCCTTATACACATATTATTATACATTAATTTGTGAGTGAGTTTAATTTTTACGCCGCACTCAGCAATATTCAAGCTATATGGCGGTGGTCTGTAAATAATCGAGTCTGGACTAGACAATCCAGTGATTAACATCATTAGCATCGGTCTACGCAATTGGTGTCAACCATGTCAGCGAGCCTGACCTCCCGATCCCAATAGTCGCCTCTTACGACAAGCATGGGTTGCTGAAAATCAGTTCTACCCCGGATCTTCACGGGTCCATTAATTTGTAATTAAGAGCTTATTCCCCATGTGTGATACCCACATGCACATTACAACTGAACAGAACATTAATAATTCATAATTAAAGGATGAGTGGTTGATAATCACATTTCATTAGGTAAATAGATTTACAGATTGAGGGATTGACACAGAAATATTTCGGTAAAACGTTTGTTCTTTCTTCAACAAGTAATTGACATACGAGTAAATGAAATTCGTCACATACAGTTTGATTACAAAGATTACATAGGCATTTCTTTTAAAATATCTAGCCAGCGCCCTGTTTTTATTGATAACCTGTGATTTGTTGTCCTACATCTTGTTAGCCAAATTCTACTTTGAAAGGGTAATTTAAGATCAGATTCAGGAATATGTACATTTTTACACATTGAATGATAAAATCCTTTTGATGATTGAGCAATACTTGAGTTCTAAGATGGTAAAAACTGGTCTAGAAGTAAAATTCATGCAGCTTGGTGTAAGGCCAATACTGTTGCAATAGTGCATGACGGTTGTCATATACACTGGGTAGAAACATAAATCTATACATAATTTTCTCTAGATAGATATTTTTGGGGTAAAGTACTGAATTTCATCTTACTGGGATTATGGCTCAATCCAAAAGCTCAGTCAACATATGTAGAAGACATACTGACGTTACAACCGAAATTGTCCCGATACCTTAGTGTGTTGTACACAGGGAATACAACCTTTGAACATTTCAGTACGTTTCAACCAGAATAGCTGCCTTGTTGTAACATTTCTGTATCATACAGTAAGACCTGGCCCCGATTTGTCGAAACAAACTTAAGATTTTACTCAAATTTCAAACTGAGTTTGACAATTGAAACAGCTGAATTTTTAACTCAACTGCATTTTAAAAATAAAATAGCCCAAACAACTTAAGTAATCTATCCTACAAACTCAAATTGTCTACTTTGTTGGAGTTTAATATAGATTTCAGTTCATTTTGGGAATTGCATTTTCCTGCGTTTTCTCAAATTTGAGTAAAAAACTCTAACTTAACAAAACTCAGACTTAAGTTTGTTTCGAGAAATCGGGGCCTGGTATCTGATGATTGATAAAGATCTGCTCAATATGAATTAAGGTGCTTTACTTACAGGTGTTCAAAAAGTTATGTTGACTCATGGTCCTGGTACATATATACAATAGTTCGGATAGGTATCGGTAGAAGTAATTAATCACACACACTGAGCTTTAGCTAACTCTGAGATAAGATACAATGTAGCATTGGTGCCTAACAGCATTTTAGAAGATCAGTATATGCTGATATGAGGAGTGTCATAATTCAGTTTGTATACTCACTCATGGTGTTTATCAGTAACAGAGATATCTTTGAAGAGAGTTTCAGCAGCAGTCATTCAAGGTTGAATTTTCTCTCTAACCCTAATTCTGTAAGTCTATCCTCTGTAGTAATTTTAGTAAATGGACGCGATAACTGCATCTCCATCCTTGATATGGGGCACCTTTAACACGTCATAAAACCAGTTCTGTTAATGCTTTATCTGATACTGAACCAGTAAAACATTCTGTGACAAATGTTAGCGAGCCATTTGGACCACACACAAGACGTTTCAGTGTAGTACTAGACTTACAGTCATTGTTCAGCTGATTAACTCAGTATCATCAATAACAGTAATAAAATTCGGAAAATATCTGGGCGTATTTCATCAAATCATGAAATGGTGGTATCTCTGTGTATCCATAAGGACAACCGTCCTAGTTTGAAGAACAGGTGTTCTACCCAGTTATTCCAGGTATCAAAGACTGCACAGTCCGACTGTGATGGCAAATAAAATCTTACAGATATATCTTTGAAACCAACATTCTCACGCAAACGGCAATGTGTCAAAAATAAACTTCCCTGCTGACGAACTGATAGTGTCATAAAGTCCCTTTTCATTGGTCACGACGAACAGCCTACCACCTGGACTAGAAACATTAAGAGTGCCAAATGTGCGGATGTATGTAATGCCAGTATAATATCTAAGAGTTTTTTCCAATTTTCCTCTTTCCCCTTAAACTTTTCACCAAATGTCTGCACTTTGCTATCTTCTTCTTTAAGTTTCTTTATCTCTTCATCCTAAAGTATGATTAAAATATTCAAAGCTGCAATCGTCATTTGCTGCTGCTCAACCTGGCCTCGAAAAGTAACAATTATTGCTGTCAGATTCGGAAAATCCACTGTAGACATCCCTGTAACACAAAACGTGTCTTAAGCAATAACACATACGTAAGATACCAGGCAACACAAAGTTCAGTAACTTTGACTTGGGAACTATAAAGCATAAATACGCTGCTTGTATTCAGGATCAGAATATGGCCTTAGTACCACATGATTGCTGTAGGAGTACTTTGGTAATGGTCTGACAGCGTTCTCTCATTCTGTCAGCCAAGAGTGCGCACTCACAATCTGTATTCTCTTTCAGACAGACAATAGCTGTAACAACACTACCTCACACCCAATACACAGCTGAAACATTCCAACAGACGTCGCCTGAAACACTACTAACTGTTTCAACAACTGGCTTCTTGGATAACGTATTCCCTAAAGAGAAGCAAACAATATATGGCAAGGCTCTCGTATTGCAAAACAAATTAACATTCTATGAAGTCCAAATATTTGGAAACATTTCAGTCTGCCTCATTCATTAACAATGAGTTCAGTTTTTTGGGAGCAGGTTGTATCCTGACGTACCATTCATGATAATGCTGTGTTTTATGCACATATTGTCTAGCGTGTCTCATTGGCCATCTGGTCTGGTGTTTGTATATTCTATGTTCTTTTTCCACTAATCCAGCTAAGGTCCATGCAGGAAGCAAATGTACTGTAAGTCCCACTGGTCCCTAGTATGGTGATCTACCTTCAGTTGTTGGCAATCTATAGCCTGTTTTTATATTGTCTTGTCATTTCTAGTTAACATGAATTAGATTTTATACTATTTTTATATGGATATCTGTGATACACTAGTAGTTTTACTGTTCTTCGTCAACAGGTGTTAACTTCTAATTTTATTGATATATGATATAATCATTAATTGTTCTGGTCACGATATGGCTGAAATATTGCCGATGTGACGATAAAAATTAAATCACTCACTCCACTGTCATTTAAATTGATATGTACCTTCACGCAACAGAAAAATAAACTATTTTGTCTCTTTGTAAAGAAACTGAACTGCTTTGTCACGAAATACATGGGTACCGACAGCTTCCTAGAAGATATGATCTGACGCGGCAGAACTCGCACGGACGTTTAAGTTATTACTGATCAATGGGAACATCAGATTTTACATAGGTAATAGACAAACTTAAGTAAACCAGAATGGTCTCAATGTTTGCATTGCCATATTGTGAGTAGTTACACAGTCAAAGGAAAATACATACGTCTCGCGTTGCACACATGTGTAAGGGGAATGAACTTTTCGGCAGTAGTATACATGTGCACTTATTTTATATTTTCTGGGCGATATTCAATTCCAGATATGTTTAGACACCTGGAGTTGAAGCTTAGAATCAACCTTGTGTACTACTGGAGCTAGATTGATCTGTATCATAAATTCTAACTGCATGTACGCAATGTGAATGACGGATTGGTTATTTATAATTGTGTTCTATGACCTTTTTCTATTTGTAAATAATAATGTAAAAAAATAAATATGTATGCATGTATGCAGACTTGGTCTCGTCTTTATATGGCTGACATAATGCCTATGCGACGTTAAACTCAACTCAGCTCAACCCTTTAGTAAACCTACCCATGCAATACATATCTCGGATACCGTTTGTGAACTGAACTGTTTTCTCATATCTAGTGAAGAGAATGTCACCTGACCACTCCATAAAATCTGGGTCAATGTTTGCGTCGAATTTTTAGTAGTACATGAAGCTGAACTGTTATGAAAAAAGTCTCGGTTCACAGAGGTGCAAACTTATTTTCTAAAATGATCTAAACATTACCTTACACTTTCTCATCATAACAGGTATATGTACCAGAAATAGCGCACCAAAAGGTAATCATATAGCGTAGCACAAAGTTCAATAATTATATATGCTACATTGTCCTTGACGTCCTAACCTAAATTTGATGTTCATAATGACAATATCTCATGTTGATCAGCTAACAAAACCGGTTGTGTACACGCTGTCGACCTGCATGCATCACTAACAAAGCGTAATAATAAGGAGAGCTCGAGAAAGTTTATTCAACCCGTCCCACCGACACAGATACATTCAACGACAAGCCAACTGTTCACCTGTAGTAAAATAACAACGGGGATCCACGGTATAAATCTAAAGAAATAGAACGTGGTAGATTTTATCGTCCTGCGACGCCACTTGCAGACAGGCTTTGTCGTCACTGTAGTAGTCAGGCTGTCGAAGACGAAGTCCATTTCTTAGTTAACTGTCCTTATTATTCTGATCTTCGGTATGATTTGTTTAGAAAAACTAGTATCTTCCACCCAAATTTTGCTCAGTTATCAAACACTGAACAAGCTACACTCCTCTTGCAAACAGAAATTATTGTTAATCCACTGGTCGCTTTAGTCAGCCGTATGTATCGGCGTAAGCTATCATCCCTATGAAATTTCTTTCTTTTTCCTTAGGTCTTTCATATGTGTGATACTCCTTAATGTTTTAATCTTATATTTTATACATTTTATGCACATATTGTCTAGTGTGTCTCATTGGCCATCTGGCCTGGTGTCTGTATTTTTCTATGTCTTTTTACCGTTGCCATTTTTTGACATGTACATTCTTGTGACACATAAATAAACTATTTTGTCTGTCTGTCTGTCTGTCTAAAGTGGAAATTAGATCGGGTATCACGTCTTTAATATATACGTGAAAAACGAATACCAAACCACACCCGTGCAGACGTAGAGGTCCGCTTGCTAAAATCCAAAATCATACCGCATACATTTTACCCAACCCAAAACCGAGATGATGTAATCTATTTTAGTTGTTGAGTAAATCGTACGTACATTTTGTGCAAGTTACCCCCGATAAACAGACATGTATAACCAAGAACAACCAATTCTCCTTATATGCGTGCTGATGCTTTTACAAAATACCCGTGAAGATCCGGGTTAGAATTAGTCTTCAGTAACCCATGCTTGTCGTAAGAGGCAAGTAACGGGTTCAAGTGGTCAGGCTCGTTGAGTTTAAGTCGTCATATCCCAATTGCATAGACCGCCTGCGTGGTGTAGTGGTTAGAGCGTCCGCCCGGAGAGCGGAAGGTCGCGGGTTCGATCCCCGACCGCGTCATACCAAAAGACGTTAAAATATGGTTCTTGTTGGTCCCTGCCTGGCGCTCGGCAATAATTGGTACAACAAGGACTGGTCGGCTCGGAGACAGTATAATGTGTCTGAGTGGGTATTCATGCTTCACTGCGGCATGGTATCTCAGTGGGCTAGCACTATAAAACCAGCTTAAGTCTGGGCTAGTACAAGCAGCCGCACATACACATACACACGCATGCACGTCGTCATATGAGCGAAATAATCTCAAGCACGACGTTAAACCCAATTTCACCTCACCTCACCTCACCTCACCAATTGCATAGATGACTGGTGTCCGGTCCAGACTCGATTATTTACATACCGACACCATATAGCTTGAACACTGCTGAGTTCGGCGTTAAACAACAAACCAACCAACCTTTTTACAAAATGTCGAGTTAGAATGTCGAAACAAGATACGAGTAGGTGCTATGCTGGCCCAATAGGCTACGTTAAGTTAACGACATAAGATTGCTACGTCCCTACTCTATATTAATCTATTTTAAAAACAAGGACGTATTTAGACATGTACAGCCTCTATAATTACTGATCTGTATAATTCGATCATTCCTTAATTTAAGTGAGTGAGTGAGTATGGTTTTACGCCGCTTTTAGTAATATTCCAGCAATATCACGGCGGGGGACACCAGAAATGGGCTTCACACATTTTACCCATGTGGGGAATCGAACCCGGGACTTTGGCGTGACGAGCGTACGCTTTAACTACTAGGCTACCCCACCGCCCTTAATTTAAGATCCTGCTAATTGTATTAAACTACTTTCCGAGTTAAACAACGATGACCCATCCCATGCATGTATATGCAAGGACATTTTTCATCCAAAACTGGCTCCCACAGTAGATATTGCGTGTGTGAGATCAAGTGATATCTACAAGCGATATCTACACCGTACATATCGCAACAATTGAATTGCCATAATGCTATTACACCGTCAGTTAATGACCTCAAAATGTTTTGATATTGCCAAGAACACAGCTGACAATGCTATGAGATCACAATGTTGATTACGTAACAATGCTTGACCTCACTGCTCAAGAAGCCTAATGGTAGTTAAGTGTTCAGATAAATTCATTCTTTTACTCAAATCCAAATTTTATTCCGTCTTTTAGGCCACATGGCCCATAGTACAATTGTATTGTAAGATATACAGTCGTTGTCACATGACCAAAATTACATTAAGAAGATCTTGAGCTACATATTTTTAGCAGATATATAGATGTTACACGTAATATATTTACATCAGGTGTGTTTAATATTTGTTGCAAAGTTAATCTAGTTTTATAATATTTTTTTATGGACAAAAAGTATTCATTACGGAGCAGAAAATATCTTTTACAGATAAAGAAAACATGGTATTCTTTTTCTACAACATTCATATCACAGTGCAAACAAACAGATTCTAAATCAGAATTATCATTGACTTTCATTTTACGTTGTTGATTTACTCTGAAATCATGAAGAGATATACGAAATTTACACATCGATCTAACTAAGTTTCTAATTTCAAGTTTATGGATATATGTTTCGCAATGGAATAAGTTCTTTATACTAGAATAGTGTGACAAATATGATGATGATTCAATACTTTGCTGCCAGGATTGAATGTACATATCAATCAAACGTCTTCTGAAAGTAGATATGAAAATAGTGGCATCACTAACATCTTGCATAATCCATACATAGCTAAAACCGCTTGTAAATAACATCTCACGAACGTGAGAAACCCAGTTAATTTTACCATGTTCGTCATGTAATTTAAGCATTTAATAACAATGTAACGGATGACGTGAAACATTCATTCTTAGTAACTTAATCCAATATTTTATAAATTTTATCTGCGTGTTTATGAATAAACAGTATCGTCCGGTTTCTCCAAGAATAGCTTTGTTTGCAGCATGTTTACCCACCCCAGAATTCTTTTGAGGAAGCTTGTTTGTACTTTTTCTATAATTTCGTGGTATTTTACCCCCCAGATTTCTGACCCATATGTGAGAATAGGAGATATTTTGGAATCAAATATTTTACAGGCAGTTTGAAAATCAATATGTCTATTGTTATTCAACAAAATCAACACTGGTTCCATTGCTTTACGTGCTTGCATAGCCAAAGTTTCACAGGCCTTTGTCCATATCAATCTTGAGGAATACACAATTCCCAAGTTCTTGTAATAAGTTACAGTTTCAAGATTTATGTTATTATTTAAGTCCATTTTTCATGTTTGGAAAGTATACCCCCATTTCTGAAAACAATGATTTTTGATTTGTCTAAGTTTACACTCAGTCCCCAATTCGAACAATACTCAAATAAGACATCTAATTACCTTTAGTGGAAAAAGGTCAATAGTGGAAAACGAAAACAAAACAACATCATCTGCAAATAACAACAACATTAAGTCGCCAATACTCTGGTTAACAAACATACCATAATTGCAGGCTTTATAAATTTCCTGTACAAGTTCATTGATAAAAAAGTATAAATAGTACAGGGCTTAAAATACACCCTTGTTTAACTCCAGCTGATGTACTGAAAGAAGTTGTCTTATGATTACAATCTTTAACAGTTGCTTTTACAGAGGAATACATGTTTTTAAGACATTATAGATTTTACCATGACATCCATTTTTTACAAGGAGATATAACAAATTTCTTCTGTCAACGAGGTCAAAGGCCTTTTTAAAATCTAAAAATGCACAGTAAAATCTAGTTCATTAATATCTAACCAGATTCTTCAACGTTTTTCTATAATTGATGTAAAAATCATACCACAGCAGTTCAGGGGAGATATGCCTCTGTAGTTGTTTGGGTTATTTCTTGACCCTGATTTAAATAACGGGATTATCATACCAACGTTCCAGCTATCGGGAAATACGCCACTATCTAATATTGTATTAGACAATAAGAGAAGAAAAGGTAAGAAATATAAACTACTAAGCTTTAGAAATTCAGGTGGTATACCGTCATCACCTGGTTTTAAGTCCTGAATACTGTCAAGTAACTCTTTTTTCTGTGATTACACTATTGAATATGTCATTGTTGGGAGATTATCACAAAATTCACAGGTGTGATTATCGATAAAACTATACACTTCTTCATCGAAACAGTTATTTTCGGGATTTGTCTGTGGGTTGAGTAAATCAGAAATGTAGGAAAACCATACATCTGGTGTAATATTGCTCATTCCTTTATCTGATAACAATCGGCGTTTTACGCTTCTCCAGAAAACTTTACAATCACCTTGTGAGGCTGCATTTGGAATCTCATCTGCAAGTGTTTTATCGTATTGGGCTTTCTTCAACTTGCAGCAACGCTTAAAGTTTGCTTTTGCTTGCAAATAATTTGTTACGTTATGTTGGCAATGATACTTTCTAAGTTTAGTGAGATATTTATATTTCTCTGCTTTCAGAAAGTTACACTCACCGTCAAACCATGGTGGTTGGTTATTACTGTTTTCTTTATAGTTGTTTGCATTATAGCCCACATTAGAGCAGAATACTTGGAAAATATCCGTTAACTTGGAAACAGCGACATTGACATCAACCTCTAGGAATGAGACAAACTCCTCCATAAATGAATCTATATTATTATCAGAAACCATTGCCTCACAGTGTTCAAAGCTAGTATCATTCATTCTAAAGCGAGGGATTCGTACCATCGGTATGTCATTATGGGCATTTTCACATTGCTGGGTAGGTAGGATGTTAGTGAAAGTACATACAAGTGGTAGGTGATCTGACTCGGTTCTTGTGAGGACTGACATATCCACCACATTAGGAAATAACAAGTACTGATAACCAAGTAGTCTACTATATTTGTACCACTGTTGGAAATATATGTCCAGTTAGAAGGGGTGTCACTGGTAGTACGTCCATTGACAATATGCATGTTCATGGTTTTGCAAAGGGTGAGCATCTCAAGACCATGCTTATTCACAACTGTACAGGAAAGTCTCGGTTTGACGTAGGAGTCTTAAGTATACACGTCATTATCTACAGGTATGTAATTGGCATTATCATCAAAAATAAAATCATCGTCAGCTGCTGTTCTCGCATTAAAATCTCCACATATAATGAAAGTTGAATTCACACCAAATTCTATTTTCAGCTGGTGAAGGTTGTTCTCCAGCAAGTCGATCCCACTATCGTCCAGACCGTCGTACTCCGGCTCCCCCGCCCGGTGTACGTACGTACATATATAGAAGATAGGATAAGGGAAATCAACATTAACTAATTGAAGGACAACACAGTTGTCCCATGTATCTTTAATCCTAGAAAAATATATCTTGAACCGATCTCTAACACATACAACGACACCGCCGAAATATCTGCCACGGTTGTGGCGACGTTTCGCTTCGATTGCAAAGCAGAAATAGTTAGGCAGTGTAGTGCTAAGCAGAACTTGTGTATCATTACACATAGTTTCTGTAAAGCTTATAACGTCAAACATGTTAGAAAAGGATACAAAATAGTGAAGGGTTAGAGCTGATCTTAATCCATTTATGTTCCACGTACAAAAGGAAACAGTTTCATCAGGTGAATTACGGGACGGGTCAGTACAAGTCGGAGTATGCAGTATCCGGTCGCCCTGGAGTGGACGTCTCTGACGTCATGCTGTAGGAGTTATCGCCCGTCGGAGCGTCGGCCTTGTCCTTACATTGTGTAAATGCGGGTCTCTGGGTCCAGTTACGTCGCTGACCGATCTGCTTTGAATCGTGCTTAAGTTCATCAAAAATATAGACACTGCCGTTGATAACAAGCTTGTCATAACTCAAGAAGGCAGTACAACCCTCACCACGTGCATTGTCCATGACAGGGAAGGGCTGTGATCGAAGCCATCTCACCCTCTCCGTGAAATCCTCTGAGATGCGAAAGTTTTTATCACCTTTCAGGAGTGATTTTCCAGCTGTAAGGGTGTTACTTTTATCATTGTATGAAGCAAATTTTACAATGACAGGGCGATTTGCTGTTTTGGTTTTCAGTCGATGTGCCTGCTCTATCGGTACAGTATCAGCGTTTCCTAGTTAAAGGGTATCGCGAAGAAAGTCTCTCACTTTGGCTTCACTATCCTCCCACGATTGACCCCTTTTTTCAGTGAGTCCATGAAATATCAGATTTGATCTACGTGATTGTGCCTCGATGTTGTCAGTTTTAATTTCTAAATCAAACTGTTTCTGTTTCAAATCCTCATTTACTGCCTTTAACTCAACTAATTTATCTTCAAAGTCCTTAGAAAATCTATCACACTTTAAGTTCATAGATGGAGTAATAATCTTACATGGTGGGAGAACAATCAGTTGCAACTGGTAATGTCCATGTCCATGAAGGAAGCTTCCGTAAAGTTTGGTTTTGTTTATCAAAGCTTAGAATGTCAATCGCAATCACAAGCTATGACGTCACAACAATTCACAACATGGTGAAAGTTCAAAGTCACTGCTGACTGCACACTTGTATAGCTGGGGAAGATCATAGCATCAAGGAATGCACAACTCACAGTGGATATGATCCATGAATAATCACAAGATGTGGGTGTCCTGTATAGCACGTCAGTTCCTCACTGGGGGCTCAATTGTTGCAGCAGGGGTGAGTCAATAATGACAAGCTGCGGGTGTGTTTGTGAGGTGACGTTTATTTCATCATCATCGTATATGGATCAACTATTCAATTGATCAGTCAATCAATTGATCAGTCATTCAATTGATCAGTCATTCACCCTGTAATATAAGAAAGAATGCTATACATAAATCTAAACATGCAACAAGTACAGTTACACATAACTAGTTCATAATAAGTTATTCTTATTACCACTGATGTATAAAACACTACATTATGGTTGTAATTTAACATGCAGATGATTAACTTAAATGATCATAGAGGTGATATTTAAATCACACATAGATAATTACATACATGATAAAAGATAATATGTACATACCCTGTGGGTGACACCGGGGTGTGCCTATATACCCACACAAGTATTCTGTGTTAATGCATTCCTAAAACAAATAATAAGTACAATATTTTACTATGCCTACAATTAATAATGTAGAAAGAAACTTCTTGTTCAACATTACATTCAAACTACCAATCAAATCATGCTCTCACACATTCATACATTTAGACACTTCATATTGATAAATTAAAAGGTACATTGGCTACTTGATATAAAATAGTAATATTTACAACACTTTATATTATTTATAACATATTTAATGGATAGTTGAGATTCTATTTAGGTTAATATAAAGTAAATGTCTAACCTGAGCTGTGCTGAGTTGCTTGTCCTGTGCAGAGTTGTTAGCAGTGTGACTAAAAAGTGTGCAAGTGCTATGGAGGAAAGCTGTAGTTACATAATATTAATCAAAGCAGACCAAGGAAGCTGAGGGCTATTGTATTGAAAGCTAGACTGTTGAGGCCCTAAACAGACCAACTGCTTGGATAAGTATCCCAAGCACATAAACTAATGAACACAAAACAATTTGAAGTGATAAATATAAAACTTTATTGCTAAAACTATAAACACAATCTCCTGTTACAGTAGACACTGTGGTAAGATTCTGTATGTAATAGGCACATACATCAGATTCAGGTCAAAAGAAACCAAGCAGCTAGCTGTACAAGATGCGCTCCAGTCACCACTATCACTGGCCCAGCACGGTGTTCACTCAATACAAATAGACATTGTTCAGTGGCTGCATATTAACCTCGCTATACGATGGAAACGCCTGCTTGCACATAAAAATTTATAACATTATGGAATATAAAACCCGACTATTCTTGTTACGTTGCTGTTCACTATCACCACAGGCAGCAGGGGTATGTGAGCTGTGCCAATTTTTTACTTTATATTTACCAAAAAAGCAGGGTCTCCTCGCGAAGAGGGCCCGAGTTCAAGTCCCCACATGGGTACAATGTGTGAAGCCCATTTCGGCTGTCCCTGACTCCATGATATTGCTGGAACATTGCTAAAAGCTGCGTAAAGCCATACTCACTTGCATTGCTGTTCACTATCAAAACGAGTAGCGGGGGTATGTGAGCTGTGCTCACTTCTTACTTATTTATATTGATAGAAAAACGATACATATTCTTTAAAAAAGTAGGGGAACTTCATTTCTAATTTACGATTGAACAAATTGGGATATATCGGAGTCAGTCAATGTTGATATGGTATATGATATGAATGTTTGGAGAGTGCATCACCACTTGCACTTCCTTATGACCAGATGCGGTGGGGTAACCTAGTGGTTAAAGCGTACGCTCGTCGTGCCGAAGGCCCGGTTTCGATTCCCCACATGGGTACAATGTGTGAAGCCCTTTACTGGTGTCCCCCGCCGTGATATTGCTGTAATATCGCTTAAAGCGGCGTAAAACCATACTCACTCAGTCATTATAACCATAGTTGTTTGTACAGTAATTGCTTTTGAAAGATGATCGGTGTATGACGTGAAATTTGCATGTGTACGAGTTTCATTTTCAAACAAAAACAAACGGCTGGAAACAAACTGTGTGATGTAAGATGATTGTCAAACGTAATGGTCTTTAGTGGTGTATCGACCTTTTTGAAGGTCAAAATAAAAAATGACTCCCCATGTACGGTGTTTTAGGGTGGTGATAAAGAGAAACGGTGGTGCATTCTGTCTTTGAAAAGTTTCGTAACGTTTATACTTACTATCCAAATTGAAAGTTCAGGTTCTCCTAGTTCAAGAGTATATATGGTTTGGATATCAGTTCTATTCATCCTTACGCCATGACATATCCCAGCCGTGAAATAGCACCCAGTTGCTGCATAAGTACACAGTTTTATCACATTATTACATCTAAAAGTCCTATCCCGCTTTTAGAAGGCCGTAACAGCATCATAAAACTGCATAGTCGCTTCCACCCCTGTGTCATCTCCCTGCATCTGTGTCTTCTCCCTGCATCTGTGTCTTCTCCCTGCATCTGTGTCTTCTCCCTGGTACACTGTCCAATGGTCCAACTGGAACATCTTCAGTTTGTTCGTTTCTCGACCCTTTTCAGGATTTCGATGAGTCAGCAGACATATGGATGACGGGAGGAGACGCAAGACTTGAGACGGAAGTTGGAAACTTCAAGACTGCTGTTGGCCCTGGTACCAAATGATTCGTAGTGGTTCGACATTAAGGTGGGAAACCAGTAGGGCTCGAACGATGCATCGAATTGTTGAGTCTCCGATGGCAATTAATCGATTGTAGAAACGAAAAACTATCGAATGATCGATAGTATGTGTAACTATCGATAGTTTAGTAATAAACTTCCGTTGATAAATGCGCAGCGCAAAATATAGGATGTTTGGATGCAGACTTGCTGCTTCATTGAGTTTATGTTTACTCAAGTTAACCGTTTACTTGATTTGGGTTTCAAGTTTCTTGTCAGCTATTAAAAGAGGCTGAAACTTCAACTTGTTCCAGTTCATAAAAACTATATATTTATTTGGGAAATGACTTCACATGAGACTATTGTAGGAGAGAAAAAACTATTGCAATATTATTGCAATAGTTGATCGCAATAGACTATCGCTATCGCAATAGTATGTTGCAATAGACTATCGCTATCGCAATAGTTGTTTCCCCCTCGATTGTCACCCGTAGAAACCAGGACTGTCACATCCACCAGTCAACACAATGTTATAACCTGTACTGCAGAAAGAACATCAGGGAAACATTTAGAAGGAACATCAGGGAAACCTTGAGAAGGAACATAGCTGCAGTGGCTCAGTGGGTTAGATCGCTGATTTGGAGCGCTGGCGATTAGGGGCCTGACTCTGAGAGAGTGCGTTCGAGTCCCGGATGGGACTCGACCCAACAAAAGTAATAAAATCTTGACTTCTCTGAGAAAGTGCTATCCCAAATACAACATATGTTACATTTGACCACTTTCCTTATGGCATTATGTATTCATGAAGTACACTTGTCTGTGCACATCCAGTTAATGCAAGATTTCCTTGTGGCATTCCTACTGTAAACATGGTTCTGGAAGAGGACTTGAGGTTTACCTTTCTGTAACGCAATATATGACACTGCCTGTTAGCCTGTCATAGTAGCGGCAAAATGCAAGTTGAACAAAACAAGCCACAAAAAGAAACTGCATATAGGAAACTGAACTATATATTGGATCTACATGTGTACACGAATACACATGTAAACACACTGAATTGAATTTACAATCATGCATGCGCTACGTGTCCTGACATCAATGGGCACTTGCAACACGTGTGTGCATGCTTACTGTATGGTTCACATGAATTTCAAAACTGCTGTCGATTTGGGAAACTTAATTGTTTTACGTTTGATTGTTTTGAAAATCATGTCTGTGGAAATCTGGACAGTGGAAACCTGACCTCGTCTGTGGAAACCTGGATTCGTCTGTGGAAGCCTGGACTGTGGAAACCTGAACTCGTCTGTGGAAACCTGGACTCGTCTGTGGAAACCTGGACGTGGAAACCTGAACTCGTCTGTGGAAACCTGAACTCGTCTATGGAAACCAGGACTCATCTGTGGAAACCTGGACCGTGGAAACCTGGACTCGTCTGTGGAAACCTCGACTTGTCTGTGGAAACCTGGCCTCGTCTGCGGAAACCTGGACTGTGGAAACCTGGACTCGTCTGTGGAAACTTAGACTCGTCTGTGGAAATCTGGACTACGGTACTGCCTTGGCCTGATATTTCACCGGATCTCTCCCTTATAGAGTATGTATGATATATATTTAAATAGGGCGATGTACCAAATCAGCCAGAGAGAGTTCGTGATTTGGCGGCAGAGTTGCAGAGAATATAGCAAGGCATTCTACAAGCCACCCGTCACCATTTAAATCTCATTGCTCATGGTGGGTAAACCCGATATTGAGTTCGTGATATTATTGCTTGATTCATGCGTCGCATTTCGACTCTTAACGTCAATGTCATCATCATTAAACAGGGTGTTCTACTGCCTTTTTGTGGGTTCAATATCCACCAATTACAGTTTACATGAAAACCTTTCATGCGGGGAGTTTGTATTATTTAAAAATAATAAACTATTGAGAGGTGTCATGAACTGAAATCGACAGAATTATCACCCAAGATGAAGTAGATATCACGTTTTTGTGCTGGATTTGCGATTTCACTTCAGAAACAGCCATACAAGGTGAGCGGTACTTTAGGGAGTGTCTAGTTTTGTGTAAATATATATGCAGGAAATTGCATTTCTGACATTCGTACCATTAACTGACGTGGAAATATCTAAGCAACGTCAAAGAGGCCTGTTGTCTACAATCGGTCTTTCAATACATGAAAAGAAATACTGGTAGGCAAGAAAAAATATATCTTGAAGACTATCATTTTAAAATTTCTTGATTGAAATTTTAATTCGATTGTTTAACTCTTTTCGTATATAGGTTTTATTAATAATTCATAACTTGATTATACTATGAACATAATATGTAAGTATGTAAACTTAAAGAAGGACACGTTGCGCCCCTTGGACACGCCAAAAACATGTGATTGTAGGTTCGAATCCCGACTGTGTTTCCAGGTTCATCAGCTGTAAAACCTGGAAACCTGGACGTGGACAACTGTTTGATGACGTCATTATGGAGCGTGACGGTATTCGACTTTGGCCTACGCCAATTGTTGACGTCATCAGTTATAACATAACTGTGTAAAACACAGATCCTACAAGGCTTCACGAAATGGTATCCGTGTTTATGTGTTTCAACAAAGAGGTAAACGTCTAACACATGTTATAGCTAAAATGGATGGAGTTATCATGAAACCGCTCTCTAGTTATCAGAAATGAGCAGGCCGCTGCAAATGATAATGGCCCGCTGATTCCTTAATGACGTGCCATTATCAGTTCTGTTGGCAAATGACGTCACAGCGGGTGCTCGTGAGGGTGGCTTTGATGGACAGGACCCTAAAAGACCCTCCTTTCTCACGAAATATAAACATATTGGCTGACAAAGAATGTAAAGCGCAAACAGTATGTTTCAATCTCGCTTCAAAGTGTACTTTGCTTTGGGAGGAAGATCTCTCCAACACAAGCCCTGCATTGAACAAGGTGACATTCAAAAACTCTCTGGAATAGATAAACTTTATGGATAACAACGTCTCGATACAGATTCTTGTCTAGTTATTTTGAAGGTTTAGAAAACACAGATCCTACAAGGCTTCAAGAAATGTTATGGTTTGACTGTGTTTCTTTCTTGGGAGACGGGGACGAGAGGCTGGATAAGTTTTACTAAAACTGCTCTTGAGGTAAAGCGTGACGACGACAACAACAAGCACTATAGTACCTTTGCTTTAGCTGAACAGACGAACTGGCAAGGCACTAATCCATCTAACTAGGATTGTTCGGATGTTCGAATCTACAAGAACCAGTCTCCTAAGGATCCAGTCAGCATGTATATTTCTACTTGTCCAAACTTCATCCGGACTGTGATGCCCTTTTTCAATCTCCTCGGAACTGTTTCGATAAATCTGGCGTGTGGTGTAACACTTGACCTTTGGGGAAAAACACCTTGGGCTCTCTCATTTCGAAAAAGGCTGGTTTGTCACAGACATATATACTTGCCATTCCGCCAGGGCCTCCGCCATAACATAACTGTATCAGGCAGCAGTTGACACGTGGCAAATATGTAAGTTTTCACATAACCAATCACAAATCGGTGGAGTCTCTGATTGATTCGGCCATAAAATGGCGGATTTGTTGTCCGACATAGATCTAAAGAAAGCCAAGGCCATGGCGTAGGCCAAAGTCGATTACCGTCACGCTCCATAATGACGCCATACACATTGTTCTATGACCTAACCAGTGCTTGGGTCAACTGCCCGTTGCGAGTTGTTTGAAGTAAACTTACAATTATATTCATGATTCTGTGCTGTCTTTTTTGACACAGATTCCATCCATTTAGCTATAACAGGGTTAATGGTATTTTCCTTCTCCTTTGTCGGGCAGTTAATGGGATACCTAGGGCTTCTGTAAATGATAATGCCCTGAACAGTATAGCCCCTATAATATACGTCGGACCTTCCTCGCCCATGAAGTTGACACTTGGTATTCTGGAAAACTAACACTAATAACTCCCAAGTCACTCTTTATGTAAAGGGCTGGTGATCTTTCCCGAGGGGGTATATGTCCAAACCCGTATTAGTAAATATCCATGGCTGGCGACTCACGGGACCAGGTGGTTGGACATGACATCGTATCTCAATTGCGTAGATCGATGCGCATGATGTCAATCACTGGATTGTCTATTTTGCCTGGACTGACTCCATTACTTACGGAGGCCGGCATATAGCTGGAATATTGCGGCGTCAAACGACGAACAAACAGAACCATCTCGATAAATCGGCTGTAGCATAATATTCCTGATCGCATTTTCAGATGTCTACAGTGTCAACTTCACACGTTTCCCTTCCAGGTCGGAGTCTAGATTTCATGAATAATCAGGTTTTGTTAAATCCATTGCGAACAGTGTATGTGAAACAAGCAGTACGCACCTGGCTGATATGGTATTGTACGTGCGCTTCCATCAGTAGTGTTTTACTGCCCGTTAGTTCAGCGTCACCATTGGCAATACTCGAGTTGCAGGTATAACGAATCGACTTTGAACTAATCGGAAGGTCTATGGTTCCACCCACAGGAGGTAACTCTAACTGATGGTATTTATTACGTTGTCTGGTTGGCTCGGATATTTCAGTGTCTTAGAACTAAACCAGGGCCTAGATTTTCGAAGCTCTCTTAGCGCTAAGATAGTCGTAAGTGCCATACATTAACACTAACTTACGACTATCTTAGCGCTAAGAGAGCTTCGAAAATCTAGGCCCTGGTACAGGCAGCTACAGATGTACGAACGGGTGGTCGTGGCTACATAGATAGTAATGGTCATGTATGCGATAATTCCCTACTGACTGGGAGGCATCACATGTTAGCTTTGCCGCGAGTGAATGCTCCTTGTAGCAGGAATCCACCAACATCACGGTTGAGGACAAATAGGCTTGACAGTTTGTATTGATTTGGCGAACCGACCCCGTACAGAGAGAAAGGTTTCAACAACGAAACGACCCAACTTACCGATCAGGGTACCCGTAACAGGAGGGTGCTTCGGAATCACCCATTATATTTCTCTCAACCATGTCGCCATAGAGATGACAAGACTTTATGGATGATCAACCCTCTTTATTTTGACAATGGCGACGTTTTCGGTATAGATTCTTATACCGTTTTCAAGCATATGGCAGTATAAAAATCTATACCGAAACGTCGCCATTGTCAAAATAAAGAAGTTGATCATCCATAAAGTCTTGTCATCTCTATACCACCAACTTCTAGAATGCCACTCAAACAAATTTTGTCGCAATACATATGCCTACAATATTGCCTCTAATTGATGCCGCCCTTCCTATAAACGATCACCCCTACTTGACGCCGGACCTCAAATAGGCGCAGAACCCAAATTGAATGCGAACATCCAATACATTCAGAACCCAGCTAGACCCCAGAAATCCTGAACTTATAATATTTTCCGGTGGACATCCAATACATGCAGAACCTAACTAGAGGCCAGAAATCCTGAACTTATAATATAATCCGGCGGTCATCCAATACATACTCTCCTCCTCCTCATTCATATACCGAAATGCCGACACTGCTTGTGAGTGAGTGAGTTGGGTTTTACGCCGCTTTTAGCAATAATCAAGCAATATAACGGCGGTGGACACCAGAAATGGGCTTCGCACATTGTACCCATGTGGGGAATCGAACCCGGGTCTTCGGCGTGACGAGCGGACGCGTTAACCACTAGGCTACCCCACCGCCCCCGACATTGCTTGTGTGAGTAGCCACTTCCTACTGTCGCCTGTATAGTGCCAACGCACTAGAAGGCCTAGAAGGCCAGGTGTATCCCATTCACATTGAGTACCAGCCATGGTAACAACAAGTACCATCTTTTAACGTCTTTCGGAGATCAAACCACTTGCTCTCCGGACATCCTCTCTCCACTACACTATCAAGTCTGTAGCGAGTGAGTGAGTTTAGTTTTACGCCGCTTTTTATCATTATTCCAGCAATATCACGGCGGGGGACACCAGAAATAGGTTCCACACATTCATCAAGTCTGTGCTTAACGTATGTTATATATGTTATCTTATAATGTGTGAAGCCCATTTCTGGTGTTCCCCGCCGTGATATTGCTGGAATATTGCTAAAAGCGGCGTAAAGCTAAAACTCAGTATGAGATATACGTAGCAAAAGCCCATAAGATTGCTAAGGCAGGTAGACTCTCGGGCGGAGTTGTGCTGCTTGTGCTCAACTCAATTGCAGACTACTGTCAACAAACGGAGACCAGCAAACCTAATACCCTTTGCCTTAAAATAGACAGATCTACACTAAACAGTGATAAAGATGTATTATTTTTTTGGAATGTATACTCCCCCGGTTGGCTCCACACTTTATGTTACGGCTGAGAAAACCACAGCTATAGATCAGCTGGACCACTGGCTGAGCGACAACACTGATATCGACGTATATTTTACGTATATATCCCAACAAGGTTGCAATTTTGTAGATTATTTTATTGGTTCTGTCAATATGCACCAATTATGCCACTCGATGCAAGTCGATTCCAGGGTAGAATCGAAACACATGCCAGTATGTCTTCATTTTATGAAACCAGCTGATAATGACAACGATATTCCTTTTGACGCTAACAAACCCCAGAAGTATACATACAGATGGAACTCCTCCAGAAACATTCGGAAACAATGTATGCCAGTCAAGTCAGTTACTCACAGATTTGTCGATGCTCATACTTTCTGATTTTAATCTCGCTGTTAGCAAATTTGCTAACAGCGAGATTAAAATCAGAAAGTATGAGCTGACTGTTTTAGATGACATTGATAATGTCGTGTTGGAATCACCAATCACTGATAAAGAAATACACTCATCTCTTAACCATTTGAAGAATGGTAAATCGCCGGGTAATGATGCTATAACATGTGAAATGTTGAAATGTGTGAAAAACATATAATGCCTTTTTTAATTGCATTGTTTAATAAGCTGTTCGACACTGGATCGTTCCCTGCAGATTGGACAATAGCCACTATCATTCCTCTCCATAAACAAGAAAACATAAACAATCCTGATAACTACAGAGGTATCTCCTTATTGTGTGTAGTTAGTAAAATATATACCAGTGTGCTAAATACTAGACCTTCAAATTGGGCTAATCTGAAGGATAAGATATCCGAGACTCAAGCTGCTTTTAGACAGGGCTATTCCACTGTCGATCATATATTTACACTTAATGCAATTATACAGAAGTGTTTATAAAAAAAAAGAAATTATATGTCGCATTTGTTGATTTTAAAAAAACATTTGATTCTGTAAATCGTGTTAAATCGTGGTCATGTCTAAGAAATACAGGCCTCTGTGGTAAAATGCTGCCAGCCCTTCGAGGAATATATAAATCAGTTACAGTTTGTGTAAGATTTAACAAGAACCGTTGCACAAACTATTTCGACTGTCCTGTGGTTTGAAAAAAGGTTGTATATTAAGCCCAATCTTTTTTTTTTTCCTTTTTCCTTTTTTATCAATGAAATGTCAAATGATATTGTTTTGAATGGAAAATATGGCGTTCAATTATTTCCTGATATGCTTGAAATATTATTGCTGATGTTTGCTGATGATGTCATTTTATCTCTGGATTACAGAGACAAATGAATATTTTAGAAACATTTGCTGACACTTGGGGATTAAGTGTCAACCTAGATAAAACTAAAGTTGTTGTTTTTAGAAGGGGCGGGCGTTTGGCAAAATGTGAAAAATAGTTCTATAGAAATGAAATGATTACAACTGTTAATACATACAGATATCTTGGGATTATGTTTTCTTCTACCTCAAAAATGACTCTATGCGCATCTGATCTAGCTCTCCGAGGTAAACGTGCACTGATGGAAATTCTCCATAACTTGAATAAATTAAATAATGTTGACCCTACTGTATTTTATTTTTATTATTCACAGGTTCAACCTATCTTATTATACGGCTCTGAGGTCTGAGGACTTAATACATTTGATAAAATCGAAAATGTACATATCATTGCATGTAAAAGATTTCTAAATGTTGGTCGACAAACGCCAAATGCTATAGCTTACGGCGAATGTTGCCGATATTCATTATATATCAATGCCTTATGTCGAGCTGTTAAGTATTGGCTGGAGTTAATTGAAATGCCCAGAAATGGGCTTTGCATAAAATACCCATGTGGGGAATCGAACCCGGGTATTCGGCGTGACGAGCGGACGCGTTAACCACTAGGCTACCCCACCGCCCCCGACACTGCTAAGAAAGCATATGACATGTTGGTTAATTTAGATAATTATTCATACACAAACTATGCTTCATCAATACTTATGTTGTTGTTTAATCATGGATTTGGTTTTGTATGGATTAGCCAAAACTGAAAATAAGTTTTATCAATCTTGGAATAGTGTTTTACAAAATAGCACAAGATATATATTATATAAGGAGTACACCAACATCTGAGACATCTTTCCATGTGTTCCCTACTCATTGCCCTACCGTGTGTGATGAAGCAACAACCACTGTTTGAGCTCCTTCAACCACCCAGCATTGTCCACATCAACCGGGAGCTAAAGCCTTAACAACAACCCGAAGCTAAAGCCATGACAACAACCCGAAGCTAAAGCCTTAACAACAACCCGAAGCTAAAGCCTTAACAACAACCCGAAGCTAAAGCCATGACAACAACCCGTAGCTAGAGCCTTAACAACAACCCGAAGCTAAAGCCTTAACAACAACCCGTAGCTAGAGCCTTAACAACAACCCGTAGCTAGAGCCTTAACAACAACCCGTAGCTAAAGCCATGACAACAACCCGTAGCTAGAGCCTTAACAACAACCCGTAGCTAAAGCCATGACAACAACCCGTAGCTAGAGCCTTAACAACAACCCGTAGCTAGAGCCTTAACAACAACCCGTAGCTAGAGCCTTAACAACAACCCGAAGCTAGAGCCTTAACAACAACCCGAAGCTAAAGCCTTGACAACAACCCGTAGCTAGAGCCTTAACAACAACCCGTAGCTAGAGCCTTAACAACAACCCGTAGCTAAAGCCATGACAACAACCCGTAGCTAGAGCCTTAACAACAACCCGAAGCTAGAGCCTTAACAACAACCCGAAGCTAAAGCCTTGACAACAACCCGTAGCTAGAGCCTTAACAACAACCCGTAGCTAGAGCCTTAACAACAACCCGTAGCTAAAGCCATGACAACAACCCGTAGCTAGAGCCTTAACAACAACCCGTAGCTAGAGCCTTAACAACAACCCGAAGCTAAAGCCTTGACAACAACCCGTAGCTAGAGCCTTAACAACAACCCGTAGCTAGCTGACAACAGCCGTAGCTGACTTAACACCCGTAGCTAAAGCTTAACAACAACCCGTAGCTAGAGCCTTAACAACAACCCGTAGCTAGAGCCTTAACAACAACCCGTAGCTAAAGCCTTAACAACAACCCGTAGCTAAAGCCATGACAACAACCCGTAGCTAAAGCCTTAACAACAACCCGTAGCTAAAGCCTTGACAACAACCCGTAGCTAGAGCCTTAACAACAACCTGTAGCTAGAGCCTTGACAACAACCTGTAGCTAATTTCATGACAACAACCCATAGCTAAAGCCATAACAACCAGCCATAGCTAGCTAGAGCCTTAACAACTACCCGTAGCTAAAGCCGAAACAACGCTCCGTAGCTAAAACCGTAACAATACCCCGTTGCTTAAGCCGAAACAACGCTCCGTAGCTAAAACCGTAACAATACTCCGTTGCTAAAACCGTAACAACGCTCCGTAGCTTAAGCCGTAACAACGCCGTAACAATGCTCCGTAGCTAAAACCGTAACAATACTCCGTTGCTAAAGCCGAAACAACGCTCCGTAGCTAAAACCGTAATTACACTCCGTAGCTAAAGCCGTAACAATGCTCCGTAGCTAAAGCCGTAATTATATTTTAGTTCTTTCATATGTATGGTACCCCTTTTATGTTTTAATCTTATATTTTATACGTCGTATCCACATATTGTCTAGTGTGTCCCATTGGCCACCTCGCCTGGTGTTTGTATATTCCATGTTCTTTTACCATTATCATTTTAATCGATATGTACATTAGACTGTTCTGTCTGTCTGCCTGTCGTAACAACACTCCGTAGCTAAAGCCATAACAACACTACGTAGCTAAAGCTGGAACAACGCTTAGTGTAACAGGTCGAAATTATGGACATTTTCTAAAAATGTTAAAAGGAGTGCAAACTTTATGCAATCGATCCTAAGTCCATATCTGCTCTCAATCTAGCCTCCGTAGCGAAAGCTGTAACAACACTCCGTAGCTAAAGCCGGAACAACGCTCCGTAGCTAAAGCTGTAACAACGCTCCGTAGTTAAAGCTGTAACAACACTCCGTAGCTAAAGTCGAAACAACACCCCGGAGCTAATGCTAAAGCTGGAACAACACTCCGTAGCTAAAGCTGTAACAACACACCATAGCTAAAGCCGGAACAACACTCCGAAAAGCTGTAACGACACTCCGTAGCTAGAGCCTGAGCAACATTCCGTAGATAAAGCTAGAACAACACTCCGTAGCTAAAGTCGAAACAACACTACGTAAGCTAATGCTAAAGCTGGAACAACACTCCGTAGCTAAAGCTGTAACAACACACCGTAGCTAAAGCCAGAACAACGCTCCGTAGCTAGAGCCGGAACAAAACTCCATAGATAAAGACCGCTTCCGTGGTGTAGTGGTTAGAGCGTCCGCTGGGAGAGCGGAAGTTTGCGGGTTCGATCCCCGACCGAGTCATACCAAAAGACGTTAAAATATGGTACTTGTTGGTCCCTGCTTGGCGCTCGGCATTAATGGGTACAACAAGGACTGGTCGGCTCGGAGTCAGTATACTGTGTCTGAGTGGGGTATTCATGCTTCACTGCGGCAAGGTATCTCAGTGGGCTAGCACTATAAAACCAGCTTCAGTCTGGGCTAGTACAAGCAGCCGCACATACACATACACACGCATGCACGTCGTCATACGAGCGAAATATTCTCAAGCGCGACGTTAACCCCAATTTCACCTCACCTCACCATAGCTAAAGGCGGAACAACGCTTAGTGTAACAGGTCGAAATTATGGACAGTTTCTAAAAATGTAAAAAGAGTCCAAACTTTATACAGTCGATCCTAAGTCCATGTGTTTTCTCTATCTGTATCAATGAATTAGCACAGGAAACTGAATCTACACATGAACCTGGTATCCAGTTTCACCCAGAGATGATTGAACTGTTTATGTCATTGTTTGCCGATACAGTCTTTGGTCTGCAGAAAAGAATATGCATTTTAGAATCCTATTGCAATAATAACCAGTTAACAGTTAACTTGGATAAGACTAAAGTGGTTGTTTTCAAGAATGGGGGGGGGAAGTGAAAAATGGTTTTAAGGAGGGAAATATCTCGAGTAAATGGCGTTCTGTAAGTATTTTGGGTATTACTAAAATAATATCACGTTTCCATGTAAACGCTTCCTTTGAGTGAAGACATCGACACCAACTTACACAGTATTGATCGAGTGACTGTGGCAGATACCTTATGTAAACTGTTTTTTGCATTTTAACGTTCTATAACATTTTGGATTAGATTATTATCTAAAAAAAGTGTTAAAACATGTTTTTACAAGCAGTACGTGATGGCAAAATTAATTGGGTTTTCAAATTGAAGTACTTGTTTCGACAATTATGTGTCTGGGAGTCACAAACAGTGCGTTGTAAAGAATCATTTATTGTGGAGTTTATGGCAATATTAAATGTTCGTTTGAACAGTACTGGCACTCCTCTCTTTTCAGCAGTTCTAAAACTAGAAATTATACTTAAAGTACCTTTGGAACGGAATTAAACCTCAACCAATTAACGACTGCAAAATTTCGCGTGGCCATGGGGTCTTAAGATAGAAACAGGCAGATATTTAAATATTCCTTAAGATACAAGGCTATGCACGCTATGTAATGACGGCTACATCGAATATAAATACCACTTCCTGGTGGTATGTGTCCGGTATAAAGTACTGCGTGAGAAGTACATACCTGCTAGTTTTATATCTACCCTACACGTTGCAAGTCTAACATGCTTTTGGCATCAACGGCTGTGAATGTCGTTTGAAACCTGGAAATGTACATCTATTATGCAAATTGCTGTAGAAGGACTTATGTTGATGAACAACATATAGGGTTATATGCTGACTGACCACCTGTGTGAAGATGGGCAGTAGGCCTACATTCTTCATAAATAAAGATCTATCAATACGTAGGAAATAGGAGATTCAGTCATGACGTTTTAAAAAGTATGTACCCACATTTGAGGGTTGCCGAAAATGAAGGAAACAGTAGTTAATGGTGATATACTTGATACAGGCATCATACCTGTTTTGGAGATAATGTTTCCTCTCTTGAGACCTTCTCAAAAGACATTTTTATAACATTCGTACTTTTTGGTCAAATTATATTTTCATGCGTATACTGACATAAAACACTATAATTATAATGGGTGCGTTGGCCATTTCGTATCTTCATATCATCAAAGTGGTTTTGATGAGGACGATGGCACCATATAACATAATACGGCCCTTTTTAATGTAAAATTCTTCTTCTTCTAATTGTTCTAATTGTCGTTCTTCTCCAGGTAAAGCAGAGCTTCAGACGCCAAGAGAGGAAATAACTGGAGATGCCGGGATCCAAGGGCCGCCCTCCTCAGTCGGGCCCTGACGCCCCACTGAAGCCAAAGCATACATGCAAATTCCTTCCTCAGAAAAGTCACTTACAACGATGTATTCAGGCCTATTTGTGTGATTTTTTAACAAATAGTTTTATGTGAATCCAGTTTGGCGTGTGATTTATCAGTTTTGCCATGAGAGCGTGGCATGAGTAACAAATGCATGACTCTCAAGTCAGATGCATGTGAGTTGGCAGGTATGGCGAAGCAACAAGAGTAAATACACATGTAGATGCGTTTCATTTCTTACACTGCGCATGTGACATCTTGCCCTTTGAGAATCGGAAGATTCTACCTAATCACAGAAACGTTACCTTGACAGTTTCTTAGATAGAAATCTTGACATGAATTTTTCGTATAAAAACTTTTTGAGACACCTCAGCCTGTCAAACTGATCTAATAGTTGGCTTCGTTTGGCTTTTCCTCTACCACGGCGTTAATTTGCCGTCGTGCGCATAGCAATAGAACTTAACTTGCCTCTGTCACTAGCAAATTGTCAAGTGCACCACTCGCCGGATGAATTATCTCTCCCACAATACATTGCGGGAGCTAAGGGGAAGTCGTTTGCCTCTCATCATCTCTCGTCTGCTCCTCAACGAAACAGCGCCCCCTATCCGCGTGTTTGAACGTTCATCCAATCTCCCGCTCATGTGTAAAGGGCTCTTGGCTGACATGTCGTAAAAAAACCCTCTCCAATTAAAACCTGACCCTTACTGGTGAGGTTGGGAGCTGGGGATTTGAAGACGGTGTTTCTCTGATAGACGCGCCATTGATTGGAAGATCAATATACAATCTTTGTACTGGTTTTGGGTCTCTGTTCTGTCATTATTCATTGCAGTGAGAGCCCATCTCTCGCTGCCGCCACACTCATAGCGCCGTGTTAACATCCTATACAAACAATTAAATAGTGACAGCCAAAAGACTCGCGTGTGAATCTGTTGAATTTCTGAGGGACTGGTAAAGAGCGCGCGTGTAACACGATTGAGCTGCTGAAGTGCCTCACAATGGCGGTCTGCAGCTCTCTGAACCGCACGAACGATTAACACCTCATGCCACGTGCCGAACACAAACGACGGCGAGTCTTTTCACCCCGTGTTCTTGTTTAACGACGTTGTCAAGGACACTGACGTCACGGCACGCCAGAACACAGCTCACCCTCCGGTACTTACCCGCGCCCCGAGCAGACCCAGGACAAGGGGCGGCAAAGAGTCGTTTGTAGTTTCTAAAGCAAAGACGACAAGTGTGGTCGTTCACATAGGCTTCAATGTGAAGCAATTAATGCGGCGAGTAGGAGTATTCATCTCGGAGCTTTATTAAAGACCAAATTATCCTTTTTGCCAGCTTCACCAAACAGTAATGACAATTCCACGCCAAGCGATTTGTCAATTCTTTCCAATTAAAACCGCAATCAACACTTAAGGTGAGGGTTGGCTTTTATTAATTACCCCAAAGGCAGCACAAACCACGTCCGATATCCTCCAGTCTATGTATCGGGGGCTTCTTCTCCAAGTCACCGAGCGGATGGATTGTTGTATTGTCCAATTAAAGAACATTCCAGTAAAATTAATTGTATCTGCATGATCCGACGTTCGCCATATTTCTTCGCACTATTAACAAAAGGGTAGTTGCGTAAATGGCTAGTTAACTAGCGGTTGCTGAATGGAAGGGTTGTCCCCCTTGTTAAACTCTCCTTAAATGGAGAGTGAAACGTATGCCTCGCTACTTCATAACGCCGTCTTCACACGCTCTGGGGCCTGGAAAATCAGTCCGAAATTGACCCAGCTATGTTTAAATTGTGCGAGGAAAACCGTATCAGACGCACAGACTGTAAATACAATATGCCTGGCAGATATGAAAACATCGACGAAAATTAATTTTGTGTGACCTGTGAATTAGATAATAAACCTATGCAGCATGTAATTTGTCACATACATTTGATCTGGCTGTCAGAGACCATGCTGACAACAATATTAATCAAAATTCCTATCAGACTTTATACAACTCTCGCTACTGGAAAATGTTCTTTTTAACATATTATCATCTCCCGTTTTAAAGGCAAGAGCTATCTTTCCTCTGTATTATCGTTCGTTCTTTGGGATATGGAAACATAGGACTATAAAAGCACAATGCCTTACAGAAAGTGAGCAAATGTAACAGGCCTGTAGTGGAAACCTCGGTGGCCGAGCCGGTTATATCGCTGACTTTATGTGCTTTCTGTATATCCTCGGATGGGACAGAAGTCGACAAAAGTACTCAAATATGTACTTTACTATGAGATTGTAAGCACAAATAGAGCTTATGCGTTTGTTGCAGAAATGAATGAACTTAGAAAACTATGTATGAAATGAATGACAACTCTCTCTCTCTCTCTCATTATTACAATTTTCCTGACTTGTATAAATTTAAGAACCTTCCTAGCTAAAATATGTGTCCGTATTAAAGAAGCTTTTTAAACGTGTTGCAATATTAAATTGTACTCTAAGACCAACATGTCATTGACTGTCATGTCGATCATGTCGCTTGCGATACTGTTATTTAATACTCGTATACTTGTACCACCGTCGGTAGCTTTTGTTTTGAGAATATAAAACTTGAACCTTGATTCCGTGTTCATTAGGTAACGCAAGTAACAGATACTGTTCGTGCAACACGCAGTGACAAATCGGGGCTTTTGTGCACTGGTAATGATTTTGCCAGTATCTGTTACAATGGCACGAAGGAGACTACCATTCACTACATCGTCATAAGTCGACTTGTTCAAAAACACCGACAAACCAACAAGGTTAAGGACTGACCAAGGCCAGGTCAACCCCCAAAATACGTCTCAAGTTAAGGGTCGTGAGGATTTAGCAAGCCTTGTGAGCCTTTCACTACAAATGGCTCCCCACAGACTGACTGACTGACTGAGTTTGGTTTTACGCCGCTTTTAGCAATATTTCAGCAACATCACGGCGGGGGACACCAGAAATGGGGTTCACACAATGTACCCATGTGGGGATTCGAACCCGGGTCTTCGGCGTGACGAGCCAACGCTTTAACCACTAGGCTACCCCACCGCCCCTCCTCACTGGGTACTTTTGGGAATGAGTCGCATATTTTAGTATATCATAGTACAAATGCGTGTACGTGTTGTTTTCTCCACAAAGCAGTTCTGGTCATATACCCCAAACAGAATATTTTTCACAACATAATATTCCATGTTATACAACAATTAGTACTCCCTTCTTGTCATCTGTGCTGTATGGTATATTACTGAATGAATGAATGAATTGTTTATTTACGTGTCACGCATACAATTACAGGATATACGCACATGATAAATATACGAGGATAAATTGATTATGCAGGGCCTCACTAGGCAGAAGAGACACGTTGAAATACTGTAAAATATACATAATTTCATAAAGGTGAGATAACAGTACAGTAATATTGATATATAAAATGATAAATTAAAATATGATAAATAAAATAATGATTAGTTTGAACTACATGTAGTTGAAATATTCTTAAATCATTTACAACGATTTAGCATCTTAAAACATATTAAAACTAATTTGGATAAGAAATTATTAGATGATAATTAAATTAAAAATTATTCCTGCACCTGTGTATTTGTTGTCATACTTTTCTCGCGTCAGGGGAAACAATTTCTTGCAAATATCTATGTCATGCGTCTCTCATATTACTTATTTCACAACTTTTTCCATGTAACATTCGGGTTAGGCAAGGCGAAAATGTATCTCCAGAATTTTTTGCCCTTTACTTAAATGATCTGAAAAATTTATGTTAGATAACAGTATGAAAATGTTAATATCTCATCAATGGTTATATTATCCTTTATGCTGATGATACTGTACCAATTTCCGAAAGATTGCACACATCCGCCGTAAGCACTTAGTTGTTGTTGAGTAAGTGAGTTTAGTTTTACGCCGAACTCAGCAATATTCCAGCTATATGGCGGCGGTCTGTAAATAATCGAGTCGGGACCAGACAATCCAGTGATCAACAGCATGAGCATCGATCTGCGCAATTGGGAACCGATGACATGTGTCAACCAAGTCAGCGAGCCTGACCATCCGATCCCGTTAGTCGCCTTTTGCCACAAGCATAGTCGCCTTTTGTGGCAAGCATGGGTTGCTGAAGACCTATTCTACCCCGGATCTTCACGGGTCTAGTTGTTGTTGCTTTTCTACGTGTACAGTTTTTGTAAAGCCACTAAACGTCTGTCAGACCAAGCGCTATGTTTGGTATTTTTATACAACCCGCCTTCCAGATAAAACCATTGATTGTGAGCTTAAACTATTTGATCATCCGGTGTAATCTATCTGATGATATGGACGTGCATGACGGTATGAAAATGTTATTGTATTAAAACACACATTTAAATTTATATTAAATTCAAACAGTCAACCCCCTCTATTTATGGTGTATGGTTTTCTTATCAAATTGAGAATGCTGTTTTATTTGTGTAACTTGTTTTTCCTTACGGTAAAATCCTAAATATATTTAGCATAATGTTAAAATTGCAATGTATTGATCCAGACTATAAGTTTTCTCATGTAACAGACATACGTTTTAGAAACAAGTGGCCTCAATCATATTTGGATTACCTAGTTCTTAAAAACTGATGTTGCGATGGTTTTGATAGATCAGTTTCTACAAAGCTAGACTAGTAGTTAATGTAATTCTTCCAAAGGCCATCGCTGCAATTTATTTAAAGATAACATATGTTCAGATGAATATCTAAGTCTAACTGACTAACTCTGTAAGCACAGTGAGTGAGTGAGTTTTGTTTTACGTCGAACTCAGCAATATTCCAGCTATATGGTTCGGTCTGTAAATAATCGAGTCTGGACAAGACAATCTAGTGGTCAACAGCATGAGCATCAATCCGCGCAATTGGGAACCGATGACATGTGTCAATCAAATCAGCGAGCCAGACCACCCGATCCCGTTTGACAATATTTTAACCCGGACGTTCACGGGTCCTGTAAACACAGACTCCAATTCGAAATTGGTAGGTGATAAAATATCAATAAGAAAGAAAGAGTGTGCTCAGTATGTAAATCATGTGTTGGTCAGTTTTTCATTAATGTTGGAATATGTGTATCATGATGGTCTTGTACTATCCCAGTTTCCAGTGTGGACGTTTCACTCTCACTTAGCCAGGGTCTAACCACAAAGGTCTTGTTAAAGGTCATTCTTGGTTACCATACAGAGCGTCATATATGTTATATCCATGTTTGAAATAAAATAAATCGTTTCTTATAGCATCATGGTCGGGACATGTAAAAATATATTGAAGGATGACCTCAAAGCGAGTGAGTATGGTTTTACGCCGCTTTTAAGCAATATTCCGGCAATATCACGGCGGGGGACACCAGAAATGGGCTTCACACATTGTACCCATGTGGGGAATCGAGCCCGGGTCTTCGGCGTGACGAGCGAACGCTTTAACCACTAGGCTACCCCACCGCCCCGGATGACCTCAAAGGCAGCGCAACAAGTACATGATGGGTTATCGGATATAAATCTACTTACTTTATGGGCATTTGAACGCTGCATTCTAATCGGAGTCTGCAGTTGATCATTTGACAGAACCTGTTTCCAATGTTGATATTAAACCCAAATGAAGTATTACAATATGATGTAATCTTATTCTTGAATTCACTTGGTGATTGTATAAGTCTCAGTTCTTCAAGCAAAGAATTCCAAAGTTCAGTAGTACTAGGTAAAAATTATTTAGCAATTTAGTGATAGTGAATTTCTTAATGCGCCTTCTTTCTACAAGAGGTACGAGGGAGGAGAGGACACCGTGTGGACTACGTATGCTCAACAAATATACAAGTACTACCCGCAGTTTTGTCTGTGTAACACAAAAATAAACCTCTGTTTATAGACTTACTTCTTCGTTTCTTCGTAGGGTAGCCTTTAGGTTAAGACGTTCGCGCTCGTCGCTCCGAAGGCCCGGGTTCGATTCCCCACATGGGTACAATGTGTGAAGCCCATTTGTGGTGACCCCGCCCCCCACCCACCCGCGCGATGTTGCTGGAATATTTCTTAACAGTGGCATAAAACTAAACTCACTCACTCGCTTTTTCTGCGCGTTATAAATGCCGGTCTGATGAAGTAGCGTATGATCAGTACGGCTGCCAAAAACATGAAAGAATTAACCGATAATACATTGACTGATTATTAATTATCATTTAGCACAGAGGACTTGTCGAAAGTGTCAATATGACATGTATGCTGCGAAAACCGACGGGATAACCTGTATCTGGGCAGGAAGTGCCTGTGTGAAAACTACATTAGCCGACAATATGTTGACTGAATCATTGGCATCTAACTCATATAATGGTTGTCACGTGTTATCACAGCTGACCAATAGGAAATGACCCCCTTTGTGTAACAACTGTAACAAACGTAACAAACTAAATAAGCTGTAACATATCCCGAAATGCTACATATAGTTTAAATATCTGATGGTTATAAAGATACGTGACATCGAAAAAGTGTCTCTGTAGAGGTATATTTGTGTTAGTTTATTGTTTAACACTGATATATAAGATATTGTTCCTCAATGTGGATATTAACGAAAACATTCAAGCAAGGTGATTGCATCATATTCAAAATTGTCAGTGGCAATTAAATGTTTGCATTTTGTGTTCTTTCATTCTTTCAGGCGCAGGAGGCCTTGAAAGTGATCAAACTGCTCCATGCGTTAAGATATCTGACAATGGCAATTATTACTTCCAAACTGTAACCTTTATGCTATTATCAGTATTTAAAGTATATATAGAAAAAAATACCAATACAATGACTCGATATATATTTCCTTTCTAATATAATATTTTAATCCGATCATTGCATAAACATTCTTTTCACGAGCAAATTCATAGAAAATGTACGTATATGACGTAAGAAAAGAAAGGCACACTCCTCGTGCTTCGGGATTTATTTTCAAAGTAGCGCAGATGTTTTAAAGAATTAAAAGTCACAAACATTATGTATGTGAGTTGCTAAAACACCACAAATATCGAACCAATTGCTATGTCGACGTTGCTAGCACCTGTTCAATTTCACGTCCCTCGCCCAACGTGAAAGTGAGTGATTGAGTTTAGTTTTACGGCGATTTCACTGACTGACTGACTGAGTTTGGTTTTACGCCGCTTTTAGCAATATTCTAGCAACATCACGGCGGGGACACCAGGAATGGGCTTCACACATTGTGCCCATGTGGGGATTCGAACCCGGGTCTTCAGCGTGACGAGCCAACGCTTTAACCATTAGGCTACCCCACCGCCCCTACGGCGATTTCAGAAATATTTAAGGTCTATATATATATGCCGGCGGTCTGTAAATATTCGAATCTGGACCGGACAATCCAGTGATCAAGAACATGAGTATCGATCTACGCAAATGGGATACGATGACATGACCAAGTCAGCGAGCCTGACCACCCGATCCCGTTGGTCACCTCACATGACAAGCATGGGTTACTGAAGACCAATTCTAACCCTGGTCTTTACGGGTCCAACGTGAAAGATTCAGTCGATGTTGACTGGTTGACGACATGCTTGGTCGATAGGCCGGACAGCATACAGTCGTCTCATCACTGTGTTCCTCCTGATGATTCGACCCTGCGCAGTTGATGACGATGACGTCGCTGTGAGCATCCGGTTTCGGAGATGGCGCATGCGCTCTTGCTGCAGAGTGGTTTCTCTTCGTCTTTCAGTTCGTGGACTGTGAGATGCCTGGCCAGTGTGGTGGTCGCGTTTCATTAGTCCGACGACGGTAGAGCCGAAGGTTCTGGGATCACAGCTGTTCGAAGTACATATCTGCGACATTCCAATGGTTCGTTCTTGCACCGCTTCTGACAATCTTGGCATTTCGATGCGTGTTTTTAACGGGCATACCACAAGCAATCTCAGTCGACTGTATTGTATACTGTATACATATTCATGAAATCTCACACACAACACTTTTTGTCTGTGGTGTTTTGGCAACATGCGCAAAATGTTTGTGACTTATAACTCACTATCAAAACACTTTTCAAAATAATTATGTAATATATAATAATCCCCAAAATAACAGGTGTGTACTGTCTTTTGTACTTCAGTTTATTGTCTGCTTAGTTTACCATACTATAAACAGTAATCTTTATTTCCGCATATAAAGCATTGTCTAGCAGAACCGAAATATAAATCGTAAATCATCGCGACTGGTAATAATCTACCACTAATTTAACATTTTTATTGACCAGGTTTGTTACCACCCGTTCGTTTACTTTGAAGGGTTACAATGTATCTTTTTACTATGTATAATATGTTCACCGGCAGATTCACCCTTTCATGTCGTGTTTGAATATGTTTTATGACAAAGGGTTAGACTCAGCAGAAAAGATAATACCATTTCTATTTGCTAATTCCATATGGATCAAAAGGTATGTTCTTATGGTATATTCCCTGAGTGACCACCGTCATTTTACATAATAGGGGAATACAGTGGTACACTCAGGGACAAATGCATAGGGGTAATTAAGAGCGGTGGTCACTCAGGAACAACTGAGTTGAGACCAATTAAAAGGTGTGAAAATGCACGGTTCATGGCATGGGTCGCCACTCAGGGCATTAATCGTTCTTATTACATACTCCTTTCATATTACGATAATACTGCATCAGTGCAAGGCGGCGAACTGTGGCGGAATCCGTATTGCACTCCGATCTCCGTATTGCCTTGAAATATTTTTTCCAAAACATTTCAAAGACTATGTGATTCTCAAAAAGAGCGTCCAAACAAAATCTTTGAAACATTACAGTCATTAAAATGAATTTGTTTTGTGTCAAGTATTTTCTGTTTGACTTCTTTCGAGATCCTAACCTGGTACCTGACTGATGACCACAGTCGGAGGAATGCGATTTCTCGTGGATATATGTCATATGTCCATAGGGCGTAGTGATACTCAGGTCACGGTAACCGCGGTGCGAAAGTTTCATAATCTATGTCATGAAATGGTCATGTTATATAAGCTGAAAATGTAAGTTTGGCTGACATCCATACACAATGGACACCAAATATGAATTGTTCATGCCTGCAAGGACTTATTTGTGAGGGTACAATAAAATCCGGCCACACAATTCCGAAACAGTGGGTAAACGCAAATACGCAGTCATGTGCCAGTGGAATGTAACGGCACAGCGATACACACGCCCAATGCAACAAGTAAATGTCATCTACCAACAGGAGAACGCAAGACCTCACATGGCTGACTGACAACGGCCTGTTTTAGGAACAACAACATCCAAGTAAAGCCATGGAAAGCAAGGTCTCCAGATTTATAACCTATCGAACATTTGTGATGCGCTTGATCAATGCCTGCGATAACGCCAGCCACAACAGCCACGGAAACAGTTGACACACGCACTGCAGGAAGAATGAGTGAACGTTCCACAGTCCACAGTTCGTAATCTGACTGGGGAGACGATGCCAGGCAGTTCTGGACTCTCACAGGAGGCATACAAGATACTGAGAACAGAGGAACTTTACCATAACATTCGATTGATTCGTGTGTACCATGATGGACCTCGGTCAGTGACAAGCAATGTCTTGTAACAAATGTGAAAATTTACTATGATCTGTTGATTATCTAAATAATAAATAAATCATACATCTATAAAATCTTGAAATAAACGTCAACCTTTCTCCATCGGTTAGAGAAAATGAATTGTTTATAGCATAAAGAAATGTTTTGAATCAAAATTTAGATTTGCCAGATCTGATATATTAAACTTCCTCTGAACATTTAGATTCTTGTTTTGTATCTTGTCCTTGCATTGGTTAAAATAGATACACTAGAATCACGTGCTACCTGAGTGCCAAGTACACACGATAGACACTTCTAACTCGTTGTCTCTCTCCAATAGTGAGAACATCTCGTTCAGTACATAACGTCCAAATAAATTGGTATGACGTTCTATATATTTATGATTCCCCTAAATTTATGTTTCCCCTAATTTTGTGTTTGGTATATAATCTTAAATATGAGGAAAGTATAACAAACACGTAACACCGTCAAACGCATATAAAGTACCACTCATCTATTACTTTATTTCGATTTTACAACTAAATGTTTCATACTGTGATGGCTCACACTGCGACGAAAGTCACAAAACTTCTTGTAACATATGTTATATTTGGGATTACACTTTCATACAAAATTTCTTGTTCTGTTTTTGTTCTGATATGAAATCTATATGCGTCAGTTTGACCTCAAAGTGTATCCTATTCATATGACAATGTCTCCAAACAACCAGTCAGGGTCATCATCCGCTTGGACGCTCAGAATACAGTAAACCTTGACAAAATATTAGTTTAGATACAGTATGTAATTACTTTCACATACGTCTGTAACCATCAATGGAGCTGGTTTGTCTGGTGTGAGATGAAACTGATACCACGTGTTTCTACAAACAGAGATTAATCAATGACAACACGTGATATAGGGTGGACAGAAACTCCATCAAAAAGTTGCAGATGAAGCATTTCACTGAGGTTAAAAACGTTCTATGTGACACAGACTCAATCGGTAGCCGTCGTATTATCGTTAACTTAAAACGTCAAACTCAGATAATTATCGATTTTCGGTCGAAAATGATTCCATTGTACATAAAAGGCAAAACAGCTGTAAAAGCTACTTGCACGAGATCAATGCGCATACTGCTGACCACTGGTTGTCTGGTCCAGACTCGATTATTTACAGACCGCCGCAATATAGCTGGAATATTGCTGAGTGCGGCGTTTAACAACAAAACAACCAACCTCACTCCGCGTTGGTGCTATCAATCATTGCTATGGTGGCCAAGAATCTTATTCTTTTACAGATTGTTGGGACAGTGATGTGTATGTCGTACATAACATCCAGTCACTAATTACTAATATTTATTACATTGCATCCGAACCTCAGCGTCATAATTCACAATGAGGAATTGCGCACAACAGGTATGTATTGAAATCCAGAGTCGTTAGCTAAATATTATCAAAATTAAAAACATCAAATAAGATATACAGATTATTAAACAATTATAGCCTCTTTGTAAAACCTTCTATTTACACTGGTTAACATCTTCCCCAAGAAATGGGTGGACTGAGAAATAATACGATGGATTAAGACACTTGTGCGCGTGTGCCCATTATCCCGGGTGAAGACGGGGCAATAAAGTTAAACCCAAAGCGCTTTACTTAAACCCAAGAAGTGTGATGGCCTAAGGTCAAGTGGATCACAATTGAAAGAGATAATAGTTTAACTTATTGTTTTCAGTTCAAACGGGTAAGATCGCTGATGTGACTAACCAGCTTGTCTTGACTGAGAGAATGAAAAATACTTTATCTCTTGATCCCGAATGCCTTCAAGTATTTTTTCACACATTCGATAGACTTTAAGAATCAAGAAACAAATATTAGTTATTCAGCACAATTAATAGAGATGACGAAAGTAAAGTTCATTACAAGTTGTTTGCTAAAATTTTGAATACAGCACATCAACAGAGATAATGATAATCTGCAAAACATTTTCATCCTGTCCCGTACGTTCCTGTAAAACATGAAAACATGATATCCAGTCATGTCCATCTGCCATAAACTGAATGTTCTACTGCATGTCTTTCAAAGTTTTCTCAGATCACTATTCCCGGTGGTTCAGAGTGTTATGGTATTAGACTAACTTACTAACACATCTGACTACAACACTATGGCAGCAGCATTAACTGTCAGTAGAAAGGTCGTCAAATATTCGATATTGCAGCGTTGAAACAAACTGATTTCAGTTCATTGATATATATATAATTAGCCGACGTCTGATCAATACACGTTTAAACTTTCACTCACCAACCCTTTTGTGTTCTTCCTCTTTGACAGACATCCATTTTAGAAGGAAACATAACAGCATTCCTCGAACATTCCATAAACTACGGAGCATAGGAAAGTATATTTTGTTGGATTTGAACAAATAATTAACGTTATCAAAACGTTACCGATGCAGAAATTCTGCAACCTTAAGACCCAAAACACAGCTATAATAGTTGCATCAAATACATCACCATCGAATGCCATACAATGTGTGTGTATGTGTAGCCACCATCAGACACGGAAGTATGTCTTCTTGTTTCCCGATGGTTTAGATGATAGGTTATACTTATGTAGAATTACATTCCAACTGAAGGAAAGAATTTTATGGATGTCATTTCTGTTTATTATAATGGACACGACGTATAGGAGTATATTCTTACTCCTTCAACAGGCGAATGAAAGAAATAGGAAACTGGACAGCTTAACAATAAAGAAGTTGACATCCATAACATTCTTGCCTGTATTTGTATCACTTCTAAATGCCGTTCAAACACTCTACAATACAACTGATACTAACTCACTTGATTTGTTTGTGTATGTGTCTTCAGGTATTGCAACATTCTTACGTAGCTCTGTGGAAATAGATAGGATTTAAGCCCAAGTTTCAGTCATATTGCACTAATCGAAACAAACTATGGTTTTACATGCAAAACCTTTTCCACAACCATACAAGACAAAAAGACTTTTGTTTAAAGCGACAAAACCTTTGGGAAACAATTATAAGTGGTACCGGGTTTATGACATGTGGAAATTTAAACGCTTTTGAGGTTGTTCGCATCTATCAACTTGTCATACTGTAAATATAAACTAATTACCATTAAATAGTTCTTGTAGTTTAAACATGTTGAGGGCTTTGTATACGTATGACTTTATAAAACGCTGCCTTTCAGTAATGGAAGTTGGACACTGAAATACAAAGTGGTTTCATCTCCACTGAAGGAGTAACATCGCCAAATCGCTACATCTTCGCAGTCGCAAATATTCTATTTAATTTTAAAAAGACTGCCTCGGTAGAGATTAAGTTTTCAGCTAATGGCCATGTGTGGTTTTCCGCTCAGCTAAAGAAGGCACAATGATGCATTTCGCGGTTATAGTGTTCGTTTGGGGTCATAAAACACCCGATGGAGGGGATAGGCAACAGAAAGGATTAATTATTCTTAATTACCTGAGTCCCGACCTCTTAATTGATGTTACGCTGCAAAAATCGGGCAGTAAATGTGTAGGGTTGAGCGTCGATCTGGAAGGACGAAAAAAATCTGTTGTATGTTGAAAGAGTCATAGGCATGATTTGAATGGAACAAAAATTTAAAATCATAAATGGTTCATGTTATTGAAACAGTGTACATCTCAATACTGAGCAATTTGTCGTCAGTGACGAATTTTTGAAGTTGGTAAAACTTCAAGAAATTACAGTTGCACGTTTAATGAATTTGCATATCGTTGACCACCCACTTGTGCGAAATATTATCAGCATCAACGAGACGTCAATATTAAACAGGAACATGAGGGAAATGGAAATAAAGTAAGGCTGTAAAGAAAAGATCTCGCGTTCGTTTGTGTAAAATTAAGCGATGAAATAGATACCGTACTTCAATTTTGATGGTCATAGTTTGATTGGCTGTATGTCATCTTACGCCATGGGGTGACTGTTGATCTTGCTACCAACCATGACGACCGCGTTATAGAGACGACCTTACACTGTGGCATATGCATATACCATTCCAAGAGGTTGTATTCAATTTACAGGAAGATGGTCATGAAGCACAACATTTTGAAAACGTAGTAAAAAGCGTCAAGGGGTTTATTAAGATCGTGTGTGACATATTGCAAGATGCATATTTAGAAACAGGGTTTCTTGATTGAGTGAGTGAATGAGTGTAGTTTTACGCTACTGTTTAGGCGGGGGACACCAGAAATGGGCTTCATACATTGTACCAATGTGGGGAATCGAAATCTGGTCTTCGGTGTGACGAGCGAACGCTTTAACCACTAGGCTACCCCACCGCCCCTTTTCTCGATTGAAATGTAAAACGTCAGTGCAAAAGTATACCCAGTCTTGACTATCCTCAGATATAGGTTCTCTGTAAAATGCAAAATAGCTTTAAAAATGTTATGAGTGGATTACAAAAAAATCAGTGATGACATGAGGTGTTTGCGAAACACTTTGTGCACATGGGTCTTTCCAATAATCATCATTCCTATAGATTGATAAAAACACAGACAGATTATTTTATTACAGTCTCACTTGTTTTACATCATTTTTTAGCCGTTAACAATGTACACGTGAAAGCATGTAGTAACTACCAATCGCGCAGAGATTTATGAGAGACTTACAATAAAAGTACAATATAAAATACAGTTAGAAAGAGTAAAATGTATATAGTTGCGGTATGAACAATATGTACATTTAAATAAAGAAGATACGTATATATTTAAATATAAAGAAATGCTTCTTCGTTTTGTTAAAATTCCATGGGGGGCGGTGGGGTAGCCTAGTGGTTAAAGCGTTGGCTCGTCACGCCGAAGACCCGGGTTTGAATCCCCACATGGGTACAATGTGTGAAGCCCATTTCTGGTGTCCCCCACCGTGATGTTGCTGGAATATTGCTAAAAGCGGCGTAAAACCAAACTCAGTCAGTCAGTCAGTAAAATGCCATGGCAGGTTTTGGCAGTGTAAAAAGTAAGATGCGGACATGATAAAATACGACTAAACATCTGGTCCCTATTTAAAATATCAAAATCAGGCCACTTTTCCCTGCTAGCAGTGATGGGATGTTTGCGCTCTTCGTTATAAAGTGGACAGTTTAAAAGAACGTGTGCTTCATCCTGCTTCACAGTCTGCACAGTTAAAACAAACTCTCCTCTCCACTGAGGTGTTTTCATATCTACCTGTCTCGATTCTAAGGGGCGCAATTTCGCATCTGAACTTCTCTGTGCTCTTGATATCGGGATTGGAACATACGGTTCTGGGGCGTAAGTAGTCTTAAAGGTTCTGTATGATTGAAGTTTGTTTCCACCCAACCCTCGGTGTGCTGTATCTGCTTGTAATTTCTTCTCCCACTCTGACACATAAATTTCAAAGGAGACTTTATGTACAAGGTTTAGTAACATATTTTTTCAGTGGGAGTATCTGGGCTTGGGATATTAAAGTTGATGTTCTGTAGATAGGACTTAATACGGAGATTCCTGTTCTTTTGGTGGGTGATTCTGCCCACAGAAATATCCTCTTGTTTATTCGTCTTGTGCTTGTGTTCCACATTCTCGCCCAGTGTCCTGCAACGCGTGACCACTGTCTCATCTCTGGGGGGATCCATCCACAGTCACCATTCACAGCAAGATTGGATGCATACTTCCCAAGTCCAAGATGGAACCGTGTCGCTCTATGGTGGACAGCGTTCACACAGGAGTGATTAGAAGTTCCCCAAATAGCAGCTCCGTATCCAATAACTGGATGAGGTGACGTGAGGTGTTTGCGAAACACTTTGTGCACATGGGTCTTTCCAATAATCAGCATTCCTATAGATTGATAAAAACACAGACAGATTATTTTATTACAGTCTCACTTGTTTTACATCTTTTTTACACAAGCCGCACTATATGTACGATCGAGCGTGTCAGTGTGTAATCCTGCATATATATTGCTCATTGCGATGTTTGATACCTGTGTAGTTCTATGAAAAACATGTTGTACAAATATGTGGAAAATGACACAAAATAAATTACAAATGTCGAATTGAACATTGTTCATTATTGTTGTTTTAACTATTTTCATTTAACTTTGGAAATGTGTTATCACCTTCTACGTGATGCCACTATTTCTAAACATATGTTTCTATATACGATAATAAAAGATGCAGTAACACTTCATAGGGGAAATGTAAACATTTTGTCCCTATCTACGTGTTGGCGATATTATAATGTCTTTAGTGCAGGCCTGATCCTGATGGAGAAACCAGCACATATCGACCGTGAGTCTCGGCTGTGTTAAGGCTGTGGAGGATGCGGCAAAATGTTGTGTCTGTCTGCAGTGTGTCATGTTAAATGTATAGGGACAGTTTAATGCAAGGATGCGTAGAATTTATTTGGGAAAGACTGCTTAAGTCGTTTCAAGACAAACATACTTTACCGTGAAAGGTAGAAACAAGCTGATATGTTTAGAACATCAAGTCAAGTCCAGTTTATTTTCATAACTCACAACAGATAAATAGTAAGCATAATCTATGATAATTATTTGTGAATGTTCTAATAATTATACAATAGTTGTTCTCGAAAAAATCCTAGAATAGCAAGTCAACCATTCTCCAACGGTTTGAGAAAGTTGCCTTTAAAAGCATATAAAATTTGTTGAAACCAACTTTAGATTTGCCAGATCTGATATCTTAAACTTCCTTTGATCCTTATGTTTCTTGCTTTGGTATGAGACTCTACGCGCGAGTACTGTCTAAAAAATAGATCCACTAGATTCATAGGATTACAGAGGGCTGAAAACGTAGTACACATACTTTGAACTCGTTGTTTCTCTCCCACAATGACACCTTTTCGTTGAATACATGAGGCTCAAATGCATCGGTACGAAGCTCTATATATTTATGATTCGCCTAATTTTGTGTTTGGTATATAATGTGAAAGGTATATACAAACACGCAACACCATCAAACGCATATAAAGTACTACTCGTCTATTACTTTATCTCGATTTTACAACTAAATGTTCCATACCTTGATGGCTCACACTGCGACGAAAGTCACAAAAGTTCTTGCTTTGTTCGTGCTATGAAATGAAACTTCTGTATGTCAGTTTGACCTCAAAGTGTATCCTATTCATATGACAATGTCTCCAAACAACCGGGCAGGGTCATCACTCGTTTGGACGCTCAGAATACAGTAAACCTTGACAAAATATTAGTTTAGATACAGTATGTAATTACTTTCACGTACGTCTGTAACCATCAATGGAGCTGGTTTATCTGGTGTGAGATGAAACTGATAACGCGTGTTTCTACAAACAGAGATTAATCAATGACAACATGTGGTATGCGGTCGACAGAGTCTCCACAAAAAGTTGCAGATGAAGCATTTCACTGAGGTTAAATACATTCTATGTGACACAGACTCACTCGGTAGCCTAGCATGTGCTATTCCATTTAACTTGGGAACAGTGAGTGAGTGAGTTAAGTTTTAAAGTCACATCGGCAGTATTTCAGCCATATCGTGACTAAAACTAGTTCTAAATTTATAATACAACTTGGGAACAGATTCTTTTGAGCACAAAAGACTAAACAGTGGTTCGGACTATATATTTTTTTTAATTTAATGAAGTGCGATGAGAACGTCACAAAGTACATGGCGTAGTTATCTGACTGTTCGATCCGTACCCCCATCAAATCTGTTAATGTTGCTAAATCATATCTAGCATTTTGAATAATAGAGAAGGTACATGCTAATCTCCAGTTAATTAGTGAATATACACGTTTCTGTCTACAACCATTCCAGGATCTACAGCATGTGTCAGTGTTTCCTAATTATG